>NC_057797.1:340622857-340946975 GCF_018294505.1 Triticum aestivum | reverse complement strand
CAAGAAGGGGAGGATGATGAAGACATCAATACCATTGTTACACCCACAGCCCCTGCTGCTATACATACTGGACCGATTACTAGAGCTCGCGCAGGCCAATTGAATTATTAGGTACTTCCGTTTCTTGGAAACGATTCTAATGTTCATGAGAATATGATGCTGCTTAAATTGGATACATTTGTTTTGCTTACAAATGAAGGGCCTAGATTGGACAAGGAGGATGAACCTTGGAGCAAGTTCAAGCATGGAGATGATGGCATGCGCAAGGGGAACAAGAACGGAGTTACAAGTGATGATTCCAGGACTCTGAAGCCACCATAATGAGTGCATGAAGCATGGGACGAAATATACAACATGCCACTTCATAAATTTCGTCCAGAGGCTATTTTAGGTGTTGTGTCACCTTATTATTGGGCCAGGCCCATGTATTTTCGAAGTACTTAAGTATAGGCTGTTTTTAGAGTCCGTATGTTTGGGGAAACAAGAGTTAGGGTTGGTTTCGGACCCCTCCACCAAGGGCAACGAAATTCCCCCTCTCTCCTCCATATATACAGCCCTTAGGGCATCGTTTAGGCTTTGGGTTTTGTTTAGATTAAAAGTTCGCCATAGCTGCAACTTCGCGTACTTCGTTTGTGTTCAACGACCAGACCAAGGCGTCACCGAACCCCACTTGATCAATAAAGCTTTCATCTTATATTCGCAATATCCAAATTGCAATCTCAGTTTCTTGCTTGTTCTTCGTTTGCTTGCAGGAAACAGACCCTCGTGGTCAGGTTGATCGTGCTCTGGCGTGGTCAATAACCCTCAGAAGTTGGTTTAGCGATTGCTAAGGCGCGACGTCTCGCACGTTCGTAGTCGGATCGTCAAGGTCGACTCCCATAGAAAACGATAGCCACCATCTCATCGAAACATCGTGATGCGGAGCATCCCATGATCATCCCCATGGACCTACCATCGTCGCATCAAGAGCCAAGAGGAGCCATGACATGGGCACGAGCCAGAGCTCTCGAGAATGAGGTGACTTCTTTCCTTAGTGATATCACATATGATCCACTCGAGACATGGTTGCTACCTAAGTCCGATATGCTATGCATGATCAGGTGTCAAGAGGAGCCTCCCAAAGATGCACGTTAAGACGGACGAGCCGCCAAGTCAACGGATGAAGAGAACCACGGAAACGGACAAGTTCACCTTCTAGGCCCCAGACATCCGGCCAAGACCCCGGACATCCGGCCCCTGAAGATGCCACCACAGCAACCGCAGCCCAGCCAGAAAAGCTACAGGGCCCGGACATCCGGCCCCGCGCCCCGGACATCCGGCATCCCCCGAAGCCCCGGAAATCTGGCCCTCTGCCCGGAAATCCGGCCTCGTCTATCCAGAGACCATAGAAGTTTTCACCGCCAGCCCGGACATCCGCCCCCCCAGCCCGGACATCCGGCCTCGCCTGTCTGTGAACAGTGAAGGGCCGAAGCCCATGTACCCTCTTGCCCCCTAGACTATAAATACTTCATCCCCTTCCTCTTTCTAGGGTTAGCATTGGTTTAGCTCATATGTGAGATAGAGCTTCGCTCATCCATACCGATCTCCTCCTCGAGAGAGAGACTGCGGCCCCTCTTCGGAGAAGATCACCTTGGATTCAAGACCCCTTTACGGGAAGATCCCCTTGTGGATTCAAGACCTCCTTCTAGGAGAAGAACCGGTTACTTTGCATCGTCCTTCGTTGACCTTGGATCATCGTGTACCTCTTTGTGTTTCGAGGATCTAGCACATGTGTAATCGAATCTTGTTGGTTTGAGTGTTTCTCTCGTGTTTTCCCTCGTGAATCCCCTCGTGTTCTTCGTGTTTCTCTTTGGGATCTGCTCCTTTCGTGAAAGATCGGCCATCTAGGGTTTTACCCTACATCATATTGGTATCATGAGCCACGTTGATCACGATTTTGGAGCCTCCCCGTTGTGTTTCTAGCCTTGTTTTGTTGTTTTTCGTCCTAATCCGAAAATTGCCCCACAAAAATAGCCCCAAATTTTTTTTGTGATTTGTTGGTGTGATGAAGTTTTGCTGGATTTGATCCGCGGATTTCGTGTGTTGCAGGTAGATCTAGCTTTCCCCCACCTTTTCCCCAAATTCCATCCACAAAATCTTCTGAATTTTGCCCCGGATTTGACCTCTCCACGCGGTGTTCTTCGAATTCGTCCACGGATCCAGCGCCCGGACATCCGGCCCAACCAGCCCGAACATCCGGCACCCCAGAAATCCGGCCATCACCCCCGGACATCCGGCCCCGGGCAGCAAAACAACCCATCCACCATACGTTTCCTGCCTAACTCTCGCCAAATTTCGTTCCGGTGCCCACATACACTTCCGCATACCTCCACCACTTCCGCATAGCACCACCCTAGCCTTTCCCGCTACTAACTCCGACAATTTTGCCAAATTTTGCTTTGAGAATTTGAGTTGTGGTGTCCGTGTCCTTTTGTGTTTCGTCTATCTAGGTACGGTTCGGCATCAACATCACCACCGCTCATCTTCGCCAAGGACTACTATGAACGGCTACATTACTTTGGGTATCACCTTCACCTTGGATATCAACTTGGTATCGTGATATCATCATACTCTTTTGCAATCGCATTGATAACCACATGACCTTACTTTTGCGTCACTTACCCATCGAGACTAGCCCTTGAGTATTGCCCGCAACGTGACTTGTGCACATTAGTGTTCATACTTCCCATAGCATACATACCATCATCGTGTTGCATCTCTTGGTATCATCACTTGTGTCACAAAGTTGTTGTCACATACACAATTGCTATCTTGCTTCGTGAAACATTGCATGAGAAAAGAGCTCAAACATCAAAGAGCCAAACAAGCTTTTAAGCAAAAGAGGAGAAACAAGCAAAGAGTAAGAACCATAGCATCATACAACATTAAGATTGGCATACTCGATCATCTTGGATCAATGCATAGGAACATCATACATATAGCATACTTGGGATAGAAGTCGTTGCATTTTTACTTAGTATGTTGTGCACAAGTTCGTATCCGCCTATTGTGCAATCGTGCTAGCGTCTCTCTAGTGTTGTGCAACAAGAGCATCTTGGTGAATTCCACATTTTGGCTCATCCTTGGTTGCATAACCCCATCTTATCTATTTGCGTGTGTGTTTCCGTGTACCATATCTTGCTATTGGTCTACTTGTTGCATTTGCAAATTCGTGAATGTTTTCCAACATTATTGAGTCTCACTTACAATTGCATCAAATTTTGTGCCACCATCCTAATCGAGCTCCACCATAAGCTTTTACTTGTGTAGGTGTGGGAACCGACAAGAATTGGTACCAATTGTGCTATTTCCTTTGATGCGGAGCATCCTACAGACATCACCATGTCAAGAGTCCGTTTCGCAAGTGACACGTTCAACATCCACTTCACATACACAAAGGTGAATCATCTCCTTTACGCGTGTTCACTTGACCCCTTTGAGGATGGTATACTACTTGACACTCCACTCGCGTACATGCATAGGTATTGTCAGAACACTACAGACGGCAAGGAGGAGTGCGAGTGCAAGTGTACAACTACACCATCCGCGAGGGAAACGTGGAAACGAAGACGCAAGAAGAAGAGCTGTCGAAGAAGCTCCAGCGAGCGGACGTCCGGACGACAACGGACGACCGGCCCCTCCCAGCGAGCGGACGTCCGGCCCCACTGGACGACCGGTACATCTACACCCGAGCCCATTCAGCGGAAGACCGACGACACCGGACGACCGGCGAACGGACGACCGTCGACTACCGGACGTCCGGTGCCACCTCAACCAAGCCAAAGTGAGCGGAAGTCCGGCAACTACCGGACGTCCGGAAGCCCACGAGCCACCGGACGACCGGTCCCCAGCGGACGTCTGGTACCTGTCTGCGTACAGAGATCGGGCCCGAGGCCCATGTATCCCTCTCCCACTTACCCCTTTGTGGACCTAGACTATATATACTCCTCCACCTCCTCCTAGTTAGGGTTAGCGTTGTGATACCTCATTTGAGAGATAGAGCTACGCTCATCCATTACAGATCTACTCTACAAGAGAGACCGCGGCCCCTCTACGGAGAAGTTCCCCTTGGATTCAAGACCCCCTCTTGGGTGGCCCCATCAAGACCTCCTCACGGAGAAGAACCGGTTACCGTGTATCGTCCGTTGTTAACTTTGGATCTTGTATCTCTCTTTGTGTTTCGAGGATCTAGCACATGTGTGATCTATTTCTTGTTGGTTGAGTGTTTCTCTTGTGTTTCCCCTCGTTTTCCCCCTCGTGTTCTTCGTGTTCCTCGTAGGGATCCGCTCCTTTCGTGAAAGATCGGCCATCTAGGGTTCCACCCTACATCATCTTGGATCAGAGCTTTGGTTTATCACGAATTTGGAGCCTCCCCGTTGTGTTTTCTAGCCTAATTTTGTTGTGTTCTTCCCCAATTTCGAAAATCCCCACCAAAAATAGCCCCAATTTTTTTTGTGATTTGTTGGTATGATGAAGTTTTGTTCATTTTGATCCATGGATTTGCTTGGTTTCGAGTGGATCTAGCATTTCCCCAATTTTCCCCATTTTCCATCCACGAAATCTCATCAATTTTGACCCCAAAATCCCCAAATTCCGCCCAAAATCGCGTCCCGGATCTGAAATCTCGCGTTGACCCCGACCACCGGACGACCGTCACTTTATCGGACGTCCGGAGCCCCTGGAACGACCGGACATCCGTCATCCACCGGACGACCGGAACCCCTAACCCGGATGAGAATTAGTGGATTTCCGAGCTCACCGGACGTCCGGCCACCGGACATCCGTCCATTAGCGGACGTCCGCTACCTGTAAAAACTGACTTCGGCTGATTTTTGTTTCGGCCATAACTAATTCATCCGAACTCAGATTTTGACGTTCTTTAGCTCGTTTTGAAGCTCTTGACATCCTCCTTCCCACAAAAATACCACCAACATCTTTTGACTCCATCAAATTTTGACAATTTTGGCATCTTTGCCTAGGGCTTCCACCACATCATCCGCTACACCATCTCCGCCTTCCGCAACCTAACCAATTTTGTTCCCCATCGCATTAGTGGTTGCTAGAGGAGTCATTTGAGTCTCCTAAGGTGTCTAGGCTACTTAGGGACGGTTGCTTCTTCTTCAACCACCACCACCACTTCCGCATAGGCTTGACCACTATACACTTCCGCCACCCCAACTTAACCCAATTTTGTTTGTGTTGTGAGTTGTGTCTCCTAAGGTGTTTCGGCTACTTAGGGACCGTGCTTTCAACTCCGACACCGTGTATAGTCCACCACCATAACCTCCACTTCCGCATTGCCTAGTGCAACACCACCGCATTCCGCTACCACCATTTGACTTTGTCTTGAGATTTTGAGTTCGTGGTTTTTCCGTTTCCTAAGGTGTTTCGGCTACTTAGGGACGAGTCTCCATCATCTTGGTATCTCCATCAAGATCACCGCCACTCATCATCACCGCGGACGGTAACCTCCATATCATCTTGGTATCGTGGTACCCCTCCATTGTACATTCCCTTGCCATTGCATTGATAACCCCTAGCCCATTTTGCGTTACTTGCCTATCGAGACTAGCCATTTGAGTATTGCCGGCAACGTTACTTGTGCACATTAGTGATCTACACCATACATTGCATACATACCATATCATATTGGTACCATATCATCTCGTGTGCCTCAAGTTTGTTCCCGCATATATACAATTGCTACCTTGGTTTGTGCATTTCGCAAAGTGGCCATACAAAAAAAAAAGAGAATAAGCTTTTAAGCAAAAGAGAAAGAGCAAAGAAGCTTGTAAGCAAGTTCCATAGCGTCATACCACATTGTCATATAAGATCATCTTGGATCATAACACCGGGAACCATATCTACATAGCATACTTGGGATAGAAGTCGTTGCATTTTTGTCTCCTATAGGTTGTGCACAAGTGTCGTATCCGCCTATTGAGCAATCGTGCTAGCGTCTCTCTAGAGTTGTGCAACAAGAGCATTTTCCGTGGATTCCACATTTTGAGCTCATCCTTGGTTGCACGACCCCATTTATCTATCCGTGTGTGCGTTTCCGTGTGCCACCCATATTGCTATTGGTCTACTTATTACATTTGCGAATTTGTGAATCTCTTTCAACATTATTGACTCTTGCTAACATTTTACATCAAATTTTTGTGCCACTATCCTCACCGAGCTCCACCATAAGCCTTACTTGTGTAGGTGTGAGAAACCGACAAGAATTGGTACCAATTGTGCTATTTCCTTGTCCACATTGGAGTGATCATTGATCCACTTTCAACTTCGGTCAAGGTACATTTGGTATTCGTTCTTCTCTTTCTACCACTCATATTTGCTCTGATCTGTGATGGATAGGCAAGGCATTTCATCTTCGGTCTCCACAACAACGACGGCGTGTACAACTGCCATCGAACAACTTCCACGACGCCAAAGGATGCAAGCTGCAAGGATGGAGGAGATTCGGACCTTGTTGATCAACCGTTCTTCCCCTTCATCATCCTCAAGGCGGCGACGTTCAAGTCACAAGTCTTCGGAGCACAAAAATGATGCAAGCACAAGTCGTCCACGTCCACATCTCCATGGCGACCACCATCACGTTTGTGATCCACCTCGTCATGAAGGGCTAGTCACCTCCAAGCAACATGTGCACGACAACGACGAACGACATCTACATCGAGCTCAAGCACGACAACGACAATATCATCATGAAGATGCTCGAGATGCGCCTACCTACAAGTCGCAACAAGCCCTACTTCACGCCAAGTGCAAACTTCATGACCACAAGAGAAGACCGCGAGACAAGCACCACCAAGACGGAGCTACGGCTACACCAACCACTTTGGCATCTTCACCAAGCGACTTCAAGGCATCTTCGCCTTCGGATATATGGCATCTTCGCCAACAAGCACCTCAAGTCTACGCTCAAGAGAAGCTCCCCAAGCTCAAGTCCGCGACTTCCACGAGCTACTACGACCTCGACATCGACCACACGATTCCTTTCTATGGGACTCAAGAACCCGAGGAGTATCTTGAGTGGGAGCATGATGGACGACTACCTCAAGCTACATCAAGTCCCTCCCGAAGATAAAGTGAAGTGCGCCACAAGGAACTTCCACGACCATGCGTCCACATGGTGGCTTCACACACCTTCGGAGAGCTACGACATGAGTTGGCCCAAGATGAAGAGAGCTTTGCAGCGAGAGTTTGTGCCTCCAACCTACATGGAACAACTTCAACGCCAATTGGAGAACACCATCCAAGGATCCAAGTCCATCGACGAGTACTTCAAGGAGATGAAGATTGCCTTGCGACGAGCCGGCGTGGACGACCCCATTTTGATGAAGTTCCACTTCATGATGGGATTTCACAACGACATCTCCAAGATGATCTTCCTCGATAACTACAAGTCCCCCGACGACAACTACATTGGTGCTCTCAAGGCGGAACAAGAACTCATGAAGGCCAAGGCTTCTCGACCCCAAGCTCACTTCGCGACGAACCAAGCTCCATGAGAACGAGCATGAGGCTAGTACCACCATGATGTCCAAGCCCGAGAGCTCCAAGACGATGCTCCCAAGTTCGACTTCACCGCCATCCCTCTTTGTGGCATTGACAGATGCCGAGTCTACTTCGACTCTTTTTCAAGATGGTGCGGCGACGACTACGACTACGAACACCCTCAAGGACCAAGCTTTGGAGGCGAGCACAATGGTGACGAGCAAGGATGATGCTTCCATCTTAGGAGGCGAGAGTGATGATGTGCCATCTTCGGCCTTCATCCATGGCGACGACAACGAGATGGTTGAGCATGGGATTTTCCCTTCGACCACGGCGACGTATGATGACTTGAGTGACTTTTGCCACCATATTGAGAGTGAGAGTGACTTCACCACTAGCCCCATTATGATGTGTTACCCCAATTCCCATGTGAGGAGAGCCACAACCCCCACCACTTGAGTGAGATGAGTGACTCCACCATATGTGAGTTTGAGTGCACCTATTTTGAGGGAGTGAGTGAACCACCACATAGAGAGAGTGAGATAGTTGATAGGTCATGTGAGGCCACTTTCAACACTAACGACTTGACCTCTACCTCTATTGTGTCTTCTCATTTGGTGCTAGGTCCCATATATGATGACGCGTCGATTCATGACGACTACGTCCTACCTTTGGACAAGACGATGGCCATGGTGGAATATGATGCACCCCCCACATGGTTCCATCAAGTTGATGATGATGACC
Organism: Triticum aestivum; assembly: GCF_018294505.1. Classification (NCBI taxonomy): domain Eukaryota; kingdom Viridiplantae; phylum Streptophyta; class Magnoliopsida; order Poales; family Poaceae; genus Triticum; species Triticum aestivum. The sequence continues at coordinate 340,938,689 of NC_057797.1, read as the reverse complement.
ACCATTCGGTCTTACCCACCTCACATACACCACGTGAGTGGAATGAAAACGGTAACATAGGTGAAGGAATTGTTGAGGAAATCGTTAACTGGTAACTGCTCGGTTGGCTGGTGAGTAGGGGATTAATAGGCTAATCGGCAAGTTAATCGGTCATTTAATCAATTAATCGGATGATTTATTAGTTTATCGGCTACTCGGTGACCCTACGAGTAGGGATTAATCAGCAAGTTAACTGGTTAATCGGATGAATTCTTGAACAGGGGGTGAAGGTGATGCTCTAGTCCCACTAGTGGACTATCATGACATTGATTGCTTGCATGATGTTGATCAACCTATTTCCATGCTTCATGCTAGTGTAACTTCCCCCTGGGATGATTTACCCATTTATGATGAGTATGATGATTGCCATGTGGAGTCTATTAGTTGTGATGACATGTTACATAGGATTTCTTGTGCTAATTCTCTCGGTCACATCATGTTTGCCAATCCGCTTGACTTGTCATATGCTATGCATGAGATCGACCACATGTCATATTTGCAATCTCTTCATAGTGACTATGCATATGCCATTAAAATTAACCCAATTTGCACATATGGCATAGATGACAAGCCCATGGTTATTGGCATTTGTTTTTCTTGTGATGATATTGATATGCTCCCTTTTCATCCTTTATCTCATATGCCATGCCATGACCACCTAGCGTCGGATATGCATTGTTTTGGGTATTACCCATTTTCTCCATATGATGTTTCCAATATTGCTCATGAGGAGACCCCCATAGTTTCCTCATACATTTTAGGAGATTTTGATCACTCCCATCCATTGCATGATCCTCATACTTATGTGCACAATATGCTTCCCATGAATAAACATGCTATTGATGTGTCATATACTTGTATGCTCAATTTGCATCCCCATCATGTTATACACAATAACTATTCTTTCATGATGGATGACATGTTCTTATACCATGCATCAAATTTCTTTGAGCGATGCTTATCTTGTACTAACTCTCATGTGCACACACACATCATGATGGATGATGTGTACATTTACCACACGCACAATTTCTTTCCTTTGTGTTTCTTTTGTGTAGGTACCCATGAATACTTGTCAACCTCGCAATCCCACGAGTTGACAAAACGAGCTCTAGAGAGCAATGATGACTTGGGAATCCCATGGATTGCCTTTCCCACCGCTCTCTTCGCGCAAATACTTCGCATTTCTTCTACTTGGCCCTCACTTGGCTATGGGTTATTGTCCATTACATATTATATGCCCATCTTGCCATGTTCACTTTGCATGATATGCTCATTCCTATGCCTTTGCCATGCATTTGTGACCCATGCTTTGCATTACACATGATGATTGATTCTAGAACTTCTATGTGTATTTGCAAGCTTGGTGGAGATATCACTTATTATTGCCATGTTTGCTTTGTGCCCCATGCCTATGATTATACTATGATCTTGCTTTGTGTTCGTGCTTGCGATATGTCATGTGCATTGCCTATGCCTATTATTTACTCACATGACATCATTGCCATGATTTCCTCTAGTGTGTTGCATCTTCGCTCCACTAGTTTGCACGACATGATTGTTATTGCTTCTTGTCATATCTCTCCATATGTTGCCTCTCTCATGCTAGATGATTTGCCATGTATTGAGTGCAATTATGCATTTAGTCTTGATAATGAGTTTGCCCCCATAGCATTCTCACATATATTTGGAGATTTTGACATATTCCTTATGAAGCATGCTTGTCTTACCTCTTTGCACCATATACCTAGTGCCATGAATATTGCCATTTTTGCATCATATTCTTCACGCACTTGTGCTTCTAATGGTTATGTGCAAGAGAAGAGAACCATCATGATGGATGATGTGTTTATCTACCATGCACATACATTCTTTCTTTTGTTGTGTGCATGTGTAGGATACTTGGACTTCGTGTCAACTTCCACATCACGTGAGTTGACAATCCGAGCTCTTGAGAGCGAACCACCTACTACCACGACGATTCTACATCGCACTTGCTTGTACTTCGGCATTGTGAAGGACGCACAAGAACATGCTTTCAAGGTGATATCCTTCTCTTTTGAGAACCCCCAAACCATGAGCATGCATATTGTGGATCATACTACTTGTGTTGCTTGCACCATGCGACTTATTTGTCATCCTGGACCCCTTTCATGCGCACATGTTAGAGATCTTGCTTCCACTTGTCATTTTCACAATTCCATGCATCATGATATACACGCCTTGTGTGTTGCATCCAATTCTTGGATTACTTGCTCTTATCACATGTTTGGTTGCAACAATGTCATCACTTCACATATGCCATGTCCCATTGACTGCTACATGCTTGCCTTGATTGCCTCACACATGATGAACAATTGCTCTTTCCATTGAGTTGAGTGCCACACGATATTCACTACGCCCAGTGCACATTATGCTTGGATTGTCTTGCACTTGACCCATGTGTTTAGACACTTCATTTTATTTGGTGTTGTGAATGATTCCTATGCCTACAATAGACCTTTCATTGAGCACTTTGTGAATGCTTACTATGAACTTGAGGTAGATGCTTCTTCTCTTGTCAAACATATTTGCATCACTACCTCACATTCACATGCTTGTCCCCATGATTTCTTTGCTTGTTCTAGATTGATATGCTTACATGCCATGTCACAATCCTTTGTCACACCATATGCTATGCTTGATGACAACACTTGTTGGGTGAATCACCTCTTGAATGCTTGATTTTGCACTAACGCTAACCACATATGTTTTTCCAAGTGTTTGTTCTCCTTGCTCCTTTTGAAGGAATCATAAGACGGTGTGACATTGGAGAGTGCCCATTTCGAGCTTCAAGATGACGAGAACTTGGTGATCGACCACTCCTACACGGCGACGCCATCTCTTTCCCATGGTGATTTGGATTTCGATCCGTGGTCGGATCTTTCCCAAGGGAGGGGAGATAATGCGGAGCATCCTACGGACATCACCATGTCAAGAGTCCGTTTGGCAAGTGACACGTTCAACATCCACTTCACATACACAAAGGTGAATCATCTCCTTTACACGTGTTCACTTGACCCCTTTGAGGATGGTATACTACTTGACACTCCACTCACGTACATGCATAGGTATTGTCGGAACACTATGGACGGCGAGGAGTGCGAGTGCAAGTGTACAACTACAACATCCGCGAGGGAAGCGTGGAAACGAAGACACAAGAAGAAGAGCTGTCGAAGAAGCTCCAGCAAGCGGACGTCCGGACGACACCGGACGACCAGCCCCTCCTAGCGAGCGGACGTCCGGCCCCACCGGACGACCGGTACATCTACACCCGAGCCCATTCAGCGGAAGACCGACGACAGCGAACGACCGGCGACCGGACGACCGCCAGCTACCGGACGTCCGGTGCCACCTCAAACAAGCCAAAGTGAGCAGAAGTCCGGCAACTACCGGACGTCCGGAAGCCCACGAGCCACCGGACGACCGGTCCCCAGCGGACGTCCGCTACCTGTCTACGTACAGAGATCAGGCCCGAGGCCCATGTATCCCTCTCCCACTTACCCCTTCGTGGACCTAGACTATATATACTCCTCCACCTCCTCCTAGTTAGGGTTAGCGTTGTGATAGCTCATTTGAGAGATAGAGCTATGCTCATCCATTACGGATCTACTCCACGAGAGAGAACGCGTCCCCTCTACGGAGAAGTTTCCCTTGGATTCAAGACCCCCTCTTGGGTGGCCCCATCAAGACCTCCTCACGGAGAAGAACCGGTTACCGTGTATCGTCCGTTGTTGACTTTGGATCTTGTATCTCTCTTTGTGTTTCAAGGATCTAGCACATGTGTGATCTATTTCTTGTTGGTTGAGTGTTTCTCTTGTGTTTCCCCTCGTTTTCCCCCTCGTGTTCTTCGTGTTCCTCGTAGGGATCCGCTCCTTTCGTGAAAGATTGGCCATCTAGGGTTCCACCCTACATCACCCTTGTTACACATTGGAGTCATCTTTGATCCATTGTCAACATCGGTCAAGCTAAATTTGATATTGGCTCTGCCCTTTCTTCCACTCACACTTGTCTTGGAATGATTGATAGGCCAAGTACTTCTACCAACCCGCTCTTCATGGAGCAAGACGACGACATGAACTCCTCTGTCACCAAGAGTCACCTCTTTGGTGCACAACATGCTTTGCATCAAGAGCAACAAGCTATGAGTGAACGCATCGAAAACCATGCCGCCGACTTGCGACTTTCTAAACAACGTACAAGGGACTACTTCGACCACAAGCTCGACGATCACAAGCAAGAGAATGACGCAAGGATGGACGAGATTCGCGCTTTGTTGCTCAACCGCTCTTCTTCCACTTCAAGAAGGAGCCGTTCAAGTCACCATTCTGACTTCACCCTCTCCGGCTCAAGTACACCGACATCGAACACTCTTCGTCGAGCCGCGCGCAATGAGCGTCAAGCAAACCTCAATCCACTTCGAGACACCGACTCGCAAGAACATCGATGATGTCAAGCCGAAGAAGACTTTGCGCTAGATCGAGAACGGCAACAACAACGCCAACATGAAGAGGAAGAACGCGAGCGTCTACACCAAAATGCACAAGATGCCGAGGCTCAACGTCAAGAACAACAACTCCGTGACGCTCAAGCACTTGAGGCGCAACAAGCTCTACGCGATGCGAGTCGAGCCGTTGCCGACCAAGACCGACAAGCTCGACTACATCAAGAAGCACTTCGCGATGAAGCTCAAGAAAGAATTTACCAAAGACGTGTGCATCGACAAGCTCCTCGTCAAGATAGACAAGCTCCCCCTCAAGCGAGACAAGAACATCAAGTCCATCGAGAGCAAGAAGACAATGTACCCAATCCTCGCCAAGAGCAGCATGAGGAAGACATCCAACTTCGCCAAGAGCACGATAACAATGTCAATCCTCAACGACATGGGCGTCATCATCCCCGACCCCATCACAATGAAGAGCAACGTTATGGCAAGGTAAAGTTCACCATGCCCAAATTCAATGGAAGCAATGACCCCGAAGAGTACATCTCATGGGCATTGAAGGTTGACAAAATCTTCCGCTTGCACAACTACGAAGAAGAAAAGAAGATCGCAATGGCATCCCTTGAATTCCAAGACTACGTCCTCATTTGGTGGGAACAAGTCATTGAGCGCCAAGCGGCAAGAGGTGAACCACCCATCACCACTTGGACACAAATGAAGGATGTCATGAGAGCATTATTCGTGCCAAACTACTACAACCGCGACCTCTTCAAGAAACTCCAACAACTCAAGCAAGGAAGCAAGAGGGTTGAAGAGTACTACAAGGAAATGGAGATTGCCATGATACGAGCCAATGTCAAGGAAGATGATGAGCAAACTATGGCACGGTTCTTGAATGGACTCAATCATCCTATCAAGAAGATCGCCGACTTCCAACCATACTCGAACCTCATCGAGCTAGTGCATCAAGCTACCAAAGCGGAACCGCAAGTACAAGACGACTTCAAGCATGCCAAGTTCTCATCCAAGTCCTATGGCCTCTCCAACAATCAAGCTTTGATGACTCCAACACCTTCTACCTCAACCAAGCCTTCTACAAGCAACGGCGACAAGTCAAGTTACAAGAAAGCTTCGACAAGCTCAAGTCGTCCTCCTACTACAAGCAACTTCAAGAAAGCTCCATCATCATCTACTCCACCCGATGAGACCATCAAGACAAGTTCTATCAAATGCTTCACATGCGGAGGCCGAGGCCACAAGTCCTTCGAGTGCACAAACAAGCGCACCATGATCCTCAACGACGACGGAACCTATGACTCCATGAGTGAAGGAGAAATGGAAGCTCTTGAGCAAGTGGCCATGCACCGACAAGTGAACAATGAAGATGAAGATGACCAAGTCTTTTGTGATGAAGATTCAAGTCCCGCTCTTATTGTCTCCAAGGTCTTGACTCTTAAACATCAACAAGACGAAGATCAAAGATGCCATAACTTCCACACAAAGGCCGGCATCAATGGACATTCCGTCAAGGTCATCATCGATGGAGGTAGTTGCCACAACTTAGCAAGTGAAGAACTATGCTCCAAGCTCCAATTGGTCAAGATGAAGCACCCTCACCCCTTGATAGAGGCAAAGGTGTCCCGTCTTTCGATGAGATGATGGATATCGCTTTGGTGGCAGTCAACTTTGACGATCCAACTACGAATGTGCGAGGACGTCGCGCCTTAGCAATCGCTAAACCAACTCCGAGAGGTTATTGACCACGCCGGAGCACGATCAACCTGACCACGAGGGTCTGTTTCCTGCGAGCAAACGAAGAACAAGCAAGAAAATGAGATTGCAATCTAGATATTGCGAATATAAGATGAAAGCTTTATTGATCAAGGTGGGGTTCTGTGACGCCTTTGTCTGGTCGTTGAACACAAACGAAGTACGCGAAGTTGCAGCTATGGCGAACTTTTAATCTAAACAAAACCCGAAGTCTAAACGATGCCCTAAGGGCTGTATATATGGAGGAAGAGGGGGGGGGGAATTTCGTGGCCCTTGGTGGAGGGGTCCGAAATCAACCCTATCTCTTGTTTCCCCACACATACGTACTCTAAAAATAGCCTATACTTATGTATTTCGAAATTACATGGGCCTGGCCCAATAATAAGGTGACGCAGCACCTAAAATAGCCTCGGGACGAAATTTATGAAGTGGCATCTTGTATATTTCGTCCAAGGCTTCATGCACCCATTATGGTGGCTTCAAAGTCCTGAAATCATCACTTGTAACTCCGTTCTTGTTCCCCTTGCGCATGCCATCATCTCCATGCTTGTTCTTGCTCCAATGTTCATCCTTCTCCAAGCTAGGCCCTTCATTTGTAAGCAAAACAAATGTATCCAATTTAGGCAGCATCATATTCTCATGAACATTAGAATCATTACCAAGAAACGAAAGTACCTGGTAATTTAGTTGGCGTGCACGAGCTCTAGTAATTGGTCCAGTATGTATAGCAGCAGGGGCTGTGGGTGTAACAATTGTATTGATGTCCTCATCATCCTCCCCTTCTTGAAATGAAGTCGTCCTCGACGGAAGTTCATCTTCCTCACCCAAATAAGGCTTCAAATCTGCAATGTTAAAAGTGGGACTAACCCCAAAATCTGCAGGCAGCTCAAGTTTATATGCATTATCATTTATTTTCTCTAACACCTTAAAGGGACCATCAGCACGTGGCATTAACTTTGATTTGCGCAAATCAGGAAATCTATCCTTACGCAAATGTAACCAAACAAGATCTCCAGGTGCAAACACAACATGTTTTCTACCCTTATCTCCAGCAAGTTTATATTTAGCATTCATACGCTCAATGTTTTCCTTAGTTAACTCATGCATTTTTAAAATCAATTCAGCACGTTGTTTAGCATCAAAATTAACCTTCTCCGAAGATGGAAGAGGCAACAAATCAATAGGTGCACGAGGTAGGAAACCATACACAACTTCAAAAGGGCACATCTTAGTAGTAGAATGCAATGAACGATTATAAGCAAATTCAATATGAGGCAAGCATTCCTCCCACATTTTCTTATTATTCTTCAAAACAGCCCTAAGCATAGTAGACAACGTTCTATTGACTACTTCAGTTTGTCCATCAGTTTGGGGGTGACAAGTAGTACTAAAAAGCAGTTTAGTCCCCAACTTAGCCCATAAACATCTCCAAAAGTGGCTAAGAAATTTAGTATCACGATCTGAAACAATAGTATTTGGCACACCATGCAAGCGAATAATTTCACGAAAGAACAAATCAGCAACATTAACAGCATCATCGCTTTTATGACATGGTATAAAGTGTGCCATTTTCGAGAATCTATCCACGACAACAAATATGCTATCCCTCCCCTTCTTTGTTCGAGGTAAACCTAAAACAAAGTCCATAGATATATCCTCCCAAGGAACACTAGGTACAGGCAAAGGCATATATAAACCATGAGGATTGAGTCGTGACTTAGCTTTTTGACATGTAGTGCAGCGAGCAATAAAACGCTCAACATCCCGTCTCATCTTTGGCCAAAAGAAATGTGTAGCAAGTACGTCCTCCGTCTTCTTCACGCCAAAGTGTCCCATTAATCCTCCTCCATGCGCCTCCTGCAACAACAAAAGACGAACGGAGCTAGCTGGAATGCATAGCTTGTTAGCACGAAACACAAATCCATCATTAACGACGAACTTGTTCCACATTCTTCCTTCTTTACAATTCTGCATTACATCTTTAAAATCAGCATCATGCACATATTGATCTTTGATGGTCTCCAAACCAAATATTTTGAAGTCAAGTTGTGAAAGCATAGTATAGCGCGAGACAATGCATCAGCAATAACATTTTCTTTTCCCTTCTTGTGTTTAATGACATAAGGAAAAGTCTCAATGAATTCAACCCATTTAGCATGTCTACGATTCAGTTTAGCTTGACTTTTAATATGTTTCAAAGATTCATGATCAGAATGTATAACAAATTCTTTGGGCCATAAATAATGTTGCCATGTTTCTAAAGTCCGAACAAGAGCATATAATTCTTTATCATAAGTAGAATAATTCAGACTAGGCCCACTCAATTTTTCAGAAAAGTATGCAACAGGTTTGCCATCTTGTAATAACACACCGCCTAATCCAATTCCACTAGCATCACATTCAAGCTCAAAAGTCTTATTAAAATCAGGAAGTTGGAGTAAAGGAGCATGTGTCAACTTATCTTTCAATACCGAGAAGGCTTCTTCCTGTGCGGTACCCCAAAGAAAAGGCACATCTTTCTTTGTAAGCTCATTGAGAGGTGCAGCAATGGTGCTGAAATCTCTCACAAAACGCCTATAGAATCCAGCGAGGCCAAGAAAACTCCTCACTTGTGTGACCGTTTTGGGCTGCGGCCAACTCTCAATAGCTTCAATCTTGGCTTTATCAACTTCAATTCCCTGTGGAGTAACAACATAGCCAAGAAAAGATACTCGGTCGGTGCAAAAGGTGCACTTCCCAAGGTTACCAAACAAACGTGCATCACGTAGAGCAATAAAAACAGCACGTAAATGTTCCAAATGTTCTTCCAAAGATCTGCTATAAATCAATATGTCATCAAAGTAAACTACCACAAATCGTCCAATGAAAGCACGTAAAACTTCGTTCATTAATCTCATGAAAGTACTAGGTGCATTAGTTAACCCAAAAGGCATGACTAACCACTCATATAATCCAAACTTAGTTTTAAATGCTGTTTTCCATTCATCTCCCAATTTCATACGAATTTGATGGTATCCACTACGCAAATCAACTTTGGAGAATATTGTAGAGCCACTCAATTCATCAAGCATATCATCGAGCCTAGGAATAGGATGACGATAACGAATAGTAATATTATTAATGCCTCTACAATCAACACACATACGTGATGTACCATCCTTTTTCGGCACTAGAATAATAGGAACAACACAAGGACTAAGGGATTCGCGTATATAACCTTTGTCGAGAAGCTCTTGTACTTGACGCATAATCTCCTTCGTCTCCTCTGGATTGGTACGGTATGGTGCACGGTTTGGCAGTGAAGCACCGGGAATTAAGTCAATCTGATGCTCAATCCCTCGAATAGGCGGTAATCCCGGTGGCACGTCTTGTGGAAAGACGTCAGCGAACTCCTGCAAAATGTTAGTGACAGCAGGAGGCAAAGAGGAAGGCACGTCCTCGAATGAAAATAATGCCTCTTTGCACACAAAAGCATAGCAAACAGATTTGCTGAAATCTAGCTCATCAATATCAGATTTGGTGGCAAATAAACATGCACTTTTCAATTTAATTTCAGAAGCAACACTAGATGGTTTATTATTAGGCTTCATTTGTTGCTCAAATTCTTTTGCCACAATCTGATTTTCACTCTTATTCTTCTCCTGTTTTGCTTTATTAGCTCTATTAATATCATCTTTCAAAATGGAATCAGGAGTCATAGGAAGCAAAGTAATATTTTTATCCTTATGAACAAGAGTATAGTGATTGTTTCTACCATGGTGTACAGAATTTTTATCAAATTGCCATGGTCTACCAAGTAATAAGGAACATGCTTGCATAGGTACCACATCACAATCAACATAATCAGCATATGTAGAGATACTAAAATGCACACGAACAGTACGTGTTACCTTAACCTTGCCGCTGTTGTTGAACCATTCGATGTAGTAAGGATGTGGATGTGGTCTTGTGGTGAGAGAAAGCTTCTCCACCATGTCCATGCTAGCCAAGTTGTTGCAGCTCCCTCCGTCTATTATGACGCGCACAGAACGTTCCTTCACAACTCCCTTGGTATGGAACAAATTGTGCCTCTGATTTTGCTCAGCTTGTGTGGCCTGCACACTCAAAACACGTTGAGCAACTAAACATTCATACCTGTCAGCGTCTTTAGGAGCCATGTATTGCATCTCATGATCAGAATCATCTCCACCATGTTCTTCACGTGTAATAAGAGCCAAAGTCTCCTCATCATAGTCACTAGCGGACTCATATCCACCATCTGCGGTAGCAATCATCACATGCGGAGATTTGCATTCTCTCGCATAATGACCCCCTCCCTTACAACGACGACAAATAATATCACTTGTGTGCCCTGTTGATGCCATGGAAGAAGAAGAACTCTGTGCAGGCCCAGCAGGTGCGCTCTTGGCAGATAATGGTGGTTGTGCCTGTTTTCTTGTATCACGACTGGAGGAGGCACCTGATTGAGGTGCTGGTGTAGTTGAAGTAGAAGATGCACGCGGTGTCCAGGATGAAGGTCGGCCTGCAGAAAAGTTAGATCGCGCCAATGCTTGTCGATCCTGCACTTCACGTTCAGCTTTACAAGCAAGATGGAATAAATGAGTGATATTAGTATACTCCTTATAGTCTAGAATGGTCTGAATCTCTCTATTTAATCCACCCAGAAAACATGCAAGCATAGCTTCATTCTCCTCAACAATACCACATCTAATCATGCCAGTTTGTAATTCCTGATAATATTCTTCTACAAAAATTTTCCCTTGTCTTAAACGCTGCAATTTTTGAAGCAATTCACGTTGATAATATGGTGGAACCCAACGCGTACGCATAGCAGTTTTCAAAGCAGCCCAAGTAGTTGGAATAGGATATAATCTACAATGTTCAGACCACCATACACATGCAAAACTAGTGAAAGCACAAATAGCAGCAACAACCCGTCTCTCCTCGGGATATTGTAAACATGTAAAACGTTGTTCAGTTTCTAACTCCCAAGTAAGATATATATCAGGAACATATCTACCCTCAAATGGTGGAATATTCAATTTCAGTTTAGGAATATGCACATCATCTCGTACCCGAGGTGGTGGTGCAGGCCTACCATTACGAATATATACCTGAGGTCGACCTGCTGGTGGTGGTGCTGGTGGGTGCACGTAGTTCTGATTTTGATCAACCTCATCCTCATAATCGCCCGCATACTCATCATCCTCCTGGGTACCAGCAGCAGCAGTAGCAGGAGCCAAAGAAGCATCAATAACAGGAACAGCAGCACCAGAAGTTTGGCCATCCTCAATAGGAACACGCTTCGCTCGTCCATACTGATTCGGAAGGATGCGTTGTTGTTGGTGTTGCAGAGGTGCGATAGGTGCAGCCGGCGGTGGTGGTGGTAAACGCGCGAGCAATTCATTAAACTTTCTATCAAGCTTTGTTTCGAACGTCTTCTCCATGCCATCTATCTTCTCCATGGCCTCGTCAAATCTGTTTAGCACATCTTGCACCTGTCCACTCATCATTTGCTGAAATTTATCATGTAGCTGTTTGTTCGTCAGGTTCTCCCAATCAGTCTCATCGGCTTGTGATCCTACCATGGTTAGCAGCAAATATAAACACACAAGAATATGATCCTACAGACTACTAAGAAATGGTGGTGGTGTATCACAAACCCGTCAAGCAAAACTCAAATTCTTACCAGTTCTTACCCAGCAGCAGGCGGTGATCGGCAACCATTGTAGTCAAAACTCTCAAAGCTTGGATAGAGCGATTACCAGGGAGAGTCAAACGCACGACGTAGATGTATGTGGAGCTAGGGAGGCTTATAATATGGTAGCAAAAAGGGTCAGCAATAATCAATTCAGAGATGCAAAGTTGAATAAATGCTCAACAACGGTACTGTGCTGGTCCTAGGCTAGACCGTGCTAGAGACGCGAGCCTAGAACACTAACAAAATCACGGCGCTGCATGTAAACAAGGAAAAAAGCACACTCTGGGAAAAAAATTGCTCTTTTTTTTGCGCTCTTTTTTTTGCGCTGCTTTTTTTTGCGAAAAATCACTATAATGGCGAGTGTCTCAAAACTCTTCCTAGGTCAAACTGGCAGGATGGGCATGGAATTTTTTTGACCAAATTTTTTTTTTCGTTTTTTCGACTGCCCGGACACAAAAACTGGAAACGGGTCAAAAAAAACTTCCTATAATAGCACCTGTCTCAAAACACTCAGAAACACCTAAAAATAGGATAGCCAGATTTTTTTTTTGAAAAATGCGTTTTCGAAAAATTTTGGGCCTAAAACGGAGGGTGGTTTCCGGACTCTTTTTTTTCTGAAACCTACTCCGGCAAGGAAACGCAAATCGGAATCTAGATGGATCTCAAAAACACACCTAATATGCAAGGAACTCGGATTGGTGGTGGATATATGGTGGTGGTATATGGCAGCGGTGGTGGTATATGGCAGCGGTGGTAATATATGGATATGGATCGGTGGTGGTATATGGATACGGATTGGTGGTGGTATATGGATACGGATTCGGAGCGGTGGTGGTAGGTGACAGGGGCGATGATGATGGTGCGGTGGCGGCGTGACAACTTATGACCAGAACTCGAAACTCTAAAAGACTAACGCTAAGACCAGCAACTAGACACGACGATGCAACCGCAAATTCAACAAAGCAAAACCCTAAAAAGATTATGCAAAGGCTCAGATTGGTTCGGATATGATGAACTAACCCTAATTTTTTTTTGGCTTTTTCGTGGACTGTAGGTATGAAGAACAGACTCGATCTAAACTACGAAAAACTGTAAATTCTCACCGAGCAACCTGGAAATCTGATACCACTTGATAGAGGCAAAGGTGTCCCGTCTTTCGATGAGATGATGGATATCGCTTTGGTGGCAATCGACTTTGACGATCCGACTACGGACGTGCGAGGACGTCGCGCCTTAGCAATCGCTAAACCAACTCCGAGAGGTTATTGACCACGCCGGAGCACGATCAACCTGACCACGAGGGTCTGTTTCCTGCGAGCAAACGAAGAACAAGCAAGAAACTAAGATTGCAATCTGGATATTGCGAATATAAGATGAAAGCTTTATTGATCAAGGTGGGGTTCTGTGACGCCTTTGTTTGGTCGTTGAACACAAACGAAGTACGCGAAGTTGCAGCTATGGCGAACTTTTAATCTAAACAAAACCCGAAGTCTAAACGATGCCCTAAGGGCTGTATATATGGAGGAAGAGGGGGGGAATTTCGTGGCCCTTGGTGGAGGGGTCCGAAATCAACCCTATCTCTTGTTTCCCCACACATATGTACTCTAAAAATAGCCTATACTTATGTATTTCGAAATTACATGGGCCTGGCCCAATAATAAGGTGACGCAGCACCTAAAATAGCCTCGGGACGAAATTTATGAAGTGGCATCTTGTATATTTCGTCCAAGGCTTCATGCACCCATTATGGTGGCTTCAAAGTCCTGAAATCATCACTTGTAACTCCGTTCTTGTTCCCCTTGCGCATGCCATCATCTCCATGCTTGTTCTTGCTCCAATGTTCATCCTTCTCCAAGCTAGGCCCTTCATTTGTAAGCAAAACAAATGTATCCAATTTAGGCAGCATCATATTCTCATGAACATTGGAATCATTACCAAGAAACGAAAGTACCTGGTAATTTAGTTGGCGTGCACGAGCTCTAGTAATTGGTCCAGTATGTATAGTAGCAGGGGCTGTGGGTGTAACAATTGTATTGATGTCCTCATCACCCCTACAAGGTTCAATGGCTAAGCGACACCGGCACCATACAAGTCGAGCATAGAGTACAAGTCTCTTTCAAGATCGGCGCCTATGAAGACACATTGGAATGTGATGTCCTTCCGATGACCGTTTTTCACCTCCTCCTTGGACGGCCATGGCAATTTGACCGAGGTGTCAATCACAATGGGCGTTCAAATCACTATAGCTTCAAGATGAAAGGGAAAGAGTTCGTGCTACGTCCTATGTCTCCAAGCCAAGTGCTCGCCGACAAGCAAGCCACCCATCATGGAGAAAATAGTGAGAGAGCGACCCTCCAAAAAGAGAGTGAGCGCCACAAGCCCAAATTGAGTGCCTCCACGATGAGCGACAAGAAAAACTTAGTTCTCTTTGCCGCCAAACGTGAGATGAGAGAAGTGTGTGAGAACCCATCAAGTGTCCTACACTATGTCCTATTGTGCAAGGATGAGGTCACAAAAACTAACAACTCTCACGATCTACCTTTGGTGTTATCTTCTCTATTGCAGGAATTCCAAGATGTTTTCCCCGATGAGCTACCTCCGGGTCTACCTCCACTACGAGGCATTGAGCACCGAATTGATCTCATCCCCGGAGCGCCGCTTCCCAACAAAGCTCCATACCGCATCAACCCCGAAGAAACCAAAGAAATACAAAGGCAAGTAAAGCATCTCATATACCATGGACATGTGCGTGAAAGTTTGAGTCCTTGTGCCGTACCGGTCATTCTTGTACCAAAACGTGACGGTAGCTTTCGCATGTGCTCCGATTGTAGACCTATCAATGCTATCACCGTTAGCTATAGGTACCCCATTCCACGCCTTGATGATATGCTTGATGAACTTAGTGGTGCCACTATCTTTTCCAAAATTGATCTTCAAAGTGGTTACTATCAAATCCGCATACAAGAGGGTGATGAATGGAAAACCGCTTTCAAAACAAAGTTTGGTCTATATGAGTGGTTAGTCATGCCTATGGGTTTATCGGAAGCACCCGATACTTTCATGCGTCTTATCCATCACGTGTTCCGCCCTTACATTGGTGAATTTGTTGTTGTCAACTTTGATGATATCCTTGTGTTTAGTAAATCTCTCAAAGAGCATGTCACCCACCTTCGAACCGTGCTACAAACTCTTCGAAAAGAGCAACTTTATGCTAATATGGAAAAATGCCTATTTGGTGTTGATAAGCTTGTTTTCTTGGGTTTCGTAGTTTCTTCTAAGGGTGTTCATGTTGATGAATCTAAGATCAATGCTATTAAAACTTGGCCCCAACCAACCAATTTGCAACAAGTGCGTAGTTTTCTTGGTTTAGCTAGTTTCTACCGTAGATTTGTGAAGGATTTTAGCACCATTGCTTCACCTTTGCATGCTTTGAGTAAGAAAAATGCACCGTTTGTTTGGGGAACATCTCAAGATATTGCTTTCAATGAGCTTAAGAATTTGCTTACTCATGCTCCCGTGCTTGCATTACCCAACTTTGACAAACCTTTCTAAATTCATTGCAATGCTAGTGGTAATGGCATAGGAGGCGTGTTAACGCAAGAGAAGCGCCCCATTGCATACTTTAGTGAGAAACTATCTGGAACGCAACTCAATTACCCCATCTATGACAAAGAGCTATATGCTTTCATGCGAGTTTTGCATGAATGGGAACATTACCTTCGCCCACATGAGTTCATAATCCATACCGACCATGAAACACTTAAATACCTTAAGGGTCAAACTAAGTTGAACAAGCGTCATGCTAAATGGAGTGAATTTATTGAGTCATTTCCCTATGTCATCAAGTACATTAAGGGTAAAGAAAATGTTGTGGCGGATGCGCTTTCCCATATATGCATGCTTGTCACTAACCTTGAGTTGAATGTCATTGGTTTTGAGCATATCAAAGACTTGTATGAACATGATCCTACATTCGCCATACCTTATGCCAAGTATTGGATGCATACTTCTTGGGATCGATACTACATCAAAGATGGATATCTTATGAGAGCTAACAAACTTTGCATCCCCGAGTCCTCTTTTCGGTTGTTGCTTTTGCAGGAATCTCATGGAGGCGGACTCATGGGACACTTTGGACGCGACAAGACATTTGCTATGCTCTCCAAGAACTACTTTTGGCCAAAGATGCATCGCGACGTCAATCGCTTCACCAACCTTTGTTCTACATGTCGCAAAGCTAAGTCTAAAGCCCAATCTCATGGCCTCTATATGCCACTTCCAATTCCATATCAACCATGGGAAGATATTAGCATGGACTTTGTGCTTGGTTTGCCTAGAACTAGAAATGGCAAGGATTCCGTTTTTGTTGTTGTGGACCGTTTCTCCAAAATGGCTCATTTCATTCCTTGCAACAAGATAGACGATGCTTCACATATTGCAAATTTGTTTTGTAGGGAAATCTTGCGCCTTCATGGAGTGCCAAAGACGATTGTCTCGGACCGCGACGTCAAGTTCTTGAGTTACTTTTGAAAGACCTTATGCGCCAAGCTCAGAATCAAGCTCTTGTTCTCTTTGGCATACCATCCACAAACCGACGGCCAAATGGAGGTCACCAACCGTACGCTCTCCACCATACTACGCGTGTTGATAAAGAAGAACATCAAGGAGTGGGAAGAGTGCCTACCCATCGCCGAGTACGCCTACAACCAAGCAAGACATTCGACTACCGGCAAGTCCCCCTTCGAGGTCGTCTATGGCTTCAACCCATTGTCCCCATTGGACATTCTACCTCTACCGCTTCAAGAGCGCACAAACTTGGACGCGAGTGCCCAAGCCAACTTCCTCAAGAAGATGCATGAAGATACAATTAACACCATCGAGCACCAAGTACAACGACTCGCGACCAAGCTTAACGCCAACAAGCAACCCATGATGTTCCATGTTGGAGATCTTGTGTGGCTACACCTTCGCAAGGATCGCTTCCCCGATGAATGCAAGTCCAAGCTCCTACCACGAGCGGATGGACCCTTCAAGGTGCTTGCACACTACAACAACAATGCATAAAAGATCGACATCCCATGCGACAAGTACTCCGTGAGCGCCATCTTCAACATCAAAGATCTCTCCCCGTACCATGGTGATGAGGATTTCGATCCAAGGTCGGATCTTTCCCAAGGGAGGGGAGATGATGCGGAGCATCCCATGATCATCCCCATGGACCTACCATCGTCGCACCAAGAGCCAAGAGGACCCATGACACGAGCACGAGCCAGAGCTCTCAAGAACGAGGTGACTTCTTTCCTTAGTGATATCACATATGATCCACTCGAGACATGGTTACTACCTAAGTCCGATATGCTATGCATGATCAGGTGTCAAGAGAAGCCTCCCGAAGATGCAGGTGAAGACGGACGAGCCGCCAAGTCCAGGATGAAGAGAACCACGGAAATGGACAAGTTCACCTTCCAGGCCACGGACATCCGGCCAAGACCCCGGACATCCGGCCCCTTGAGATGCCACCACAGCAGCCGCAACCCAGCCAGAAAAGCTACAGGGCCCGGACATCCGGCCCCGTGCCCCGGACATCTGGCCTCCCCCGAAGCCCCGGAAATCCGGCCCTCTACCCGGAAATCCGGCCTCGCCTATCCAGAGACCACAGAAGTTTTCACCGCCAGCCCGGACATCCGCCCCCCCAGCCCGGACATTCGGCCACTCCTGAAGCCCCGGACATCGGACATCCGGCCTCGCCTGTCTGTGAACAGTGAAGGGCCGAACCCCATGTACCTTCTCGCCCCCTAGACTATAAATACTTCATCGCCTTCCTCTTTCTAGGGTTAGCGTTGGTTTAGCTCATATGTGAGATAGAGCTTTGCTCATCCATACCGATCTCCTCCTCGAGAGAGACTGTGGCCCCTCTTCGGAGAAGATCACCTTGGATTCAATACCCCTTTACGGGAAGATCCCCTTGTGGATTCAAGACCTCCTTCTAGGAGAAGAACCGGTTACTTTGTATCGTCCTTTGTTGACCTTGGATCATCGTGTATCCCTTTGTGTTTCGAGGATCTAGCACATGTGTAATCGAATCTTGTTGGTTTGAGTGTTCCTCTCGTGTTTTCCCTCGTGAATCCCCTCGTGTTCTTCGTGTTTCTCTTTGGGATATGCTCCTTTCGTGAAAGATCGACCATCTAGGGTTTCACCCTACATCACATCGGGACACCTTTGCCTCTATCAATCAAGGAGTGGGAGGAGTGCCTACCATTCACCGAGTTCGCCTTCAACCGAGCAAGACACTCAACAACTGGCAAGTCTCCTTTCGAGGTCGTTTACGGATTCAACCCATTGTCACCATTGGACATGCTTCCTCTACCACTTCAAGAGCGCATCAATTTGGACGCAAGTGCGCGTGTGGCACATCTCAAGAAGGTACATGAAGATACAAGAAACACCATCGAGCACCAAGTTCAACGCCTTGCGACCAAGATCAACTTCAACAAGCAACCTATGGTCTTCAACATTGGTGATAGCGTGTGGCTCCACCTTCGCAAGGACCGCTCCACAAGAACACAAGTCCAAGCTTTGACCACGAGCGGATGGACCCTTCAAGGTGCTTGCACGCTACAACGACAACGCCTACAAGATCGACCTCCCGCGCGACAAGTACAACGTGAGCGACATCTTCAATGTCAAAGATCTCTCTCCCTTCCATGGTGATGAAGAATTTGATCCGAGGACGAATCTTCCTCAAGGGAGGGGAGATGATGCGGAGCATTCCAAGGTCATCCCCATGGACCTACTATCGTCTCATCAAGTGCCTAGTGGACCCATGACTCGATCACGTGCAAGAGCTCTTGAAACCGAGGTGACATCTCTCCTCTCAGAATTCCACTTCGATGCACATGAAGCATGGCTACTACCTCATATGGACACTTTGTGCATACTTAGGTACCATGGAGAATCTAAGGAGCAAGGACAAGAAGAAGAGGAAGATGGATGAGAAGATGGAGGAGAAGGAGGGCTGAAGGAAAAGTCCCAGCCACCGGACGACCGGCCGGGACTGGACGTCCGACGCCTGAAGCATCAGCCGAGTGCCAGCGAGCGGACGTCCGCTCCGGACCGGACGACCGGTGCCCCCTGCACCCGATGCCAATGAGCGGACGTCCGGCCCCGACCGAACGACCGGCACGACCGCACCCGAGCCAACATCAGCGGAAGTCCGGAGCCTCCGGATGTCCGGCACCCCCATCACAGAACGGAACCAGCGGACGACCGGAGGACACCGGACGTCCGGTAGCTCCTTAGACACCGGACGACCAGTCCCCAGCGGACGTCCGGTACCTTTCTGCGCATAGTGTTCGGGCCCGAGGCCCATGTACCCCTTCACTTCGCCGCCTTTTGCACTCAGACTATAAATAGACCCCCCATTCATCCTAGCTAGGGTTAGCAAATGTTGAGCTCATATCTGTGAGAGAGCTTTGCTCATCCACTTGGTTACCTTCTCCTCGGAGATTTGAGCCCCCACCGGAGAAGATCCCCCAAGCGGATTCAAGACCACCTTTCGGAGAAGATCATCAAGACCCCCTCTTGGGCGGCCCCCATCAAGACCTCCTCATGGAGAAGAACCGGTTCCCGTGTATCGTCCTTAATTATCTGTGGATTCGTGTATCTCTACCTATGTACTCGAGGATCTAGCCCATGTGTGACTTATTCGTGTCGGTTTAGTGATTTCCTCTTGTGTTTTCCTTCCGTTCTTCCGTGATTTCCCCGGGATCCGCTCCTTTCGTGAAAGATCGGGCGATTAGGGTCTCAACCATACATCATCTTTGTATCTAGAGCAAGGTTGATCACGATTTCGGAGCCCCCCTCTTCGTTTTTCTAGCTTGATTTTGTTGTTTTTCGTCCTAATCCGAAAATCCCCACAAAAATAGCCCCAAAAGTTTTTCTTGTGTTTTGTGAGTTTTCATGATGTTTTGTTGGTTTTGATCCGTGAATCTGTCGTGTTGCAAGTGGATCTAGCCTTCCCCCACCATCTCCACCTCGAAATCCATCCAAAATCCACGAAATCCTATCAATTTCGCGTTGACCCCGACCCACCGGATGACCGCAACTTACCGGACGTCCGGCGACCCAGGAACCACCAGAAGTCCGACCATTATCGGACGACCGGAACCTCTACACCGAGCTAAAAATAGGGGATTTCCGACCCTACCGGACATCCGGTGACCGGACATCCGTCCATTTCCGGACGACCGCTACTCTGAAACTGATTTCGCTCAAATTTTGTTTCGGCTTCCACCACATCATCCGCTACACCACCACCGACCTCCACAAACCTTTTCCAATAGCCCCACCCACACCACCACTTACCCGCTACCTACTCCGCCACAATTGCTACTTTGAGGGTTCGAGAATTTGAGTTGTGGTACCGTATCCTTTTCTGTTTCGGCTATCTAGGTATGGTTCGACATCGAAATCACCGCCGCTCATCTTCGCCACGGACGCGTCATCAACAAAGACCACCTCGACTACAACTTCGTATTCGTGCCACCATTTTGACACCAGGCCGGAAGCAAGACCGATAACCTCATCTTGGTATTGGACATATCACTCTTGCCATCACATTGATAGCCATCATAGCCTTACTCCTTTGCGTTGCTTACCCATCGAGACTAGCCATTGAGTATTGCCGGCAACGAGACTTGTGCACATTAGTGATCATACTTCCCATAGCATACATACATACATCATTGTTGCCTATATTGGTATCATCTCTTGTGTCACAAAGTTGTCATCGCATACTCACTTGCTATCGTGGTTCGTCAAGCATTGCATGAGAAAAGAGCTCAAACATCAAAGAGCCAACCAAGCTTTTAAGCAAAGAGGAAAGATAAGCAAAGAGCTTTTAAGCAAGAACCATAGCATCATACGATATTAAGATTGTCATACTCGATCATCTTGGATCATATCATAGCAACTTCTTGCATAGAACATACTTGGGATAGAAGTCGTTGCATTTTTGCTAAGTAGGTTGTGCACAAGTTCTTGTATCCGCCTATCATGCAATCGTCCTAGTGTCTCTCTAGTGTTGTGCAACAAGAGCATTTTTGTGGATTCCACATTTTGGCTCACCCTTGGTTGCACAACCCCACTTATCTATTTGCGCGTGTGTTTCCGTGTACCGTATATGCTTGGTCTACTTGTTACATTGCATCTTGTGAATCTTTTCCAACATTATTGAATCTTACTTACGTTCACATTAAAAATTGTGCGACCATCCTAACCAAGCTCCACCATAAGCTTTTACTTGTGTAGGTGTGAAAAACCGACGAGAATTCGTACCAATTGGGCTATTTCCTTGTCCTACATTGGAGTGATCATCGATTCACTTTCAACTTCGGTCAAGGTACATTCGGTATTCGTTCTTCTCTTTCTACCACTCACATTTGTCTTGGAATGATGGATAGGCCAAGTACTTCTACCAACCCACTCTTCATGGAGCAAGATGACGACATGAACTCCTTCGTCACCAAGAGTCACCTCTTTGGTGCACAACGTGCTTTGCATCAAGAGCAACAAGCTATGAGTGAACACATCGACAACCTTGCCGCCGACTCGCGACTTTTCGAGCAACGTAGAAGGGACTACTTCGACCACAAGCTCGGCAATCACAAGCAAGAGAATGACTCAAGGATGGATGAGATTCGCGCTTTGTTGCTCAATCGCTCTTCTTCCACTTCAAGAAGGAGCCGTTCAAGTCGCCATTCCGACTTTACCCTCTCCGGCTCAAGTACACCGACATCGAACACTCTTCGTCGAGCCGCACGCACCGACCATCAAGCAAACCTGATGAGGACATCAATACGATTGTTACATCCACATCCCCTACTGTTACATATACTGGACCAATTACTAGAGCTCGCGCACGCCAATTAAATTACCAGGTACTTTTGTTTCTTGGTAATGATTCTAATGTTCTTGAGAATATGATGCTGCCTAAATTGGATACATTTGTTTTGCTTACAAATGAAGGGCCTAGCTTGGAGAAGGATGAGCATTGGAGCAAGAACACGCATGGAGTTGATGGCATGAGCAAGGGGATCAAGAACGGAGTTACAAGTGATGATTTCAGGACTTTGAAGCCACCATAAGGAGTGCACGAAGCCTTCGATGAAATATACAAGATGCCACTTCATAATATTCGTCCATAGGCTATTCTAGGTGCTGCGTCACCTTATTATTGGGCCAGGCCCATGTAATTTCGAAATACTTAAGTATAGGCTATTTTTAGAGTCTGTATGTGTGGGGAAACAAGAGTTAGGGTTGGTTTCGGACCCCACCCTCAAGGGCCACGAAATTCCCCCCTCTTCCTCCATATATAAAACCCTTAGGGCGTCGTTTAGACTTTGGGTTTTGTTTAGATTAAAAGTTCACCATAGCTGCAACTTCGCGTACTTCGTTTGTGTTCAACGACCAGACCAAGGCGTCACAGAACCCCACCTTTATCAATAAAGCTTTCATCTTATATTCGCAATATCCAGATTGCAATCTCAGTTTCTTGCTTGTTCTTAGTTTGCTTGCAGGAAACAGACCTTCGTGGTCAGGTTGATCGTGCTCCGGCATGGTCACTAACCCCTCGGAAGTTGGTTTAGCGATTGCTAAGGCGCGACGTCTTGCACGTTCGTAGTCGGATCGTCAAGGTCGACTCCCCCAGAAACGATAGCCACCATCTCATCGAAGCATCGGGACACCTTTGCCTCTATCAAGTGGTATCAGATTTCCAGGTTGCTCAGTGAGATTTTATAGTTTTTCGTAGATTAGATCGAGTCTGTTCTTCGTACCTACAGTCCACGAAAAAGCCACAAAAAATTAGGGTTAGTTCATCATATCCGAACCAATCTGAGCCTTTGCATAATCTTTTTAGGGTTTTTGCTTTGTTGAATTTGCGGTTGCATCATCGTGTCAAGTTGCTGGTCTTAGAGTCTAGTCTTTTAGAGTTTTGAGTTCCGGTCATAAGTTTTCACGCCGCCGCCGCACCATCATCATCGCCCAACTACCACCATTGCTTATCCGCCACCGCTCTGAATCCGTATCCATGTACCACCACCAATCTGTATCCATATACCACCACCAATCTGCATCCATATACCACCACCGCTACCATATACCACCACCGCTGCCATATACCACAACCATATATCCACCACCAATCCGAGTTCTTCTCATATTTGGTTTGTTCTTGAGATCAATCTAAATTCCGATTCGTGTTTCCTTGCCTGCGTAGGTCTCGGAAAAAAAAGTCTGGAGACCCCCGGGCAGTTTTTAGGCCAAAATTTTGGCGACCAAAAGTATTTTTCCGTATCCTATTTTTAGGCTTTTCTGAGTCTTTTGAGCCACGTGCCATCATAGTGATTTTTTGTCGCACTTTTTCGTCGTCGCTGCCCTGATTTCCGGAAAAAAGTCAAAAAAAAATTCGTGCCCATCCTATTAGTTTGACGAGGGAAGAGTTTAGAGACACTCTCCATTATAGTGATTTTTTCGCAAAAAAAGAGCCCAAAAAAAGAGCGAAAAAATTTTCCAGAGTGTGCTTTTCCCTTGTTTACATGCAGCGCCGTGATTTTGTTAGTGTTCTAGGTTCACGTCTCTAGCACGGTCTAGCATAGGACCACCACAATACCGTCGTTGAGCGTTTATTCAACTTTGCATCTCTGAATTGATTATTGCTGACCCTTTTTGCTACCATACTATAAGCCTTCCCAGCTCCACATACATCTACTTCGTGCGTTTGACTCTCTCTGGCAATCGCTCTATCTAAGCTTTTGAGAGTTTTGACTACAACAGTTGCCGATCACCGCCTGCTGCTGGGTAAGAAATGGTAAGAATTTGAGATTTGCTTGATGGATTTGTGACAGCCGCCACCACCACCACCACTTGTTAGTAGTCTATAGGATCATATTCTTGTGTGTTTCTATTGCCGCTAACCATGCCAGGATCACAAGCCGACGAGACTGGCTGGGAGAACTTGACGAACAAGGAGCTTCATGATAAGTTTCAGCAAATGATGAGTGGACAGGTGCAAGATGTGCTAAACAGATTTGCAGAGGCCATGGAGAAGATAGATGGCATGGAGAAGACGTTTGAAACAAAGCTCGATAACAAGTTTGCTGAATTGCTTTCGCATTTTCCACCACCACCACCGGCTGCTCCTGCCGCACCTCTGCAACAACAGCAACAACACCGACTACCTCCACGTCGGGAAACAGCCCTCCGCCGAGCGAGCCGTGTCCCTCTTCAGCCTGGCCAAACTGCTGGTGCTGTTGTTGATACTTTTGTGGCTCCTACTACAGATGTAGAGGAGGATGATTATGTGGGAGATTATGAGGATGAGGTTGATCAAAATCAGAACTATGTGCCACCACGAGCACAGCAACCACCAGGTCGTCCACATGCAAATAATGGCAATGGTAGGGCTCACCCTCAGGTACGAGATCATGACCATCTCCCTAAACTAAAATTGAATATTCCACCATTTGAGGGTAGATATGTTCCTGATATATATCTTACTTGGGAGTTAGAAACTGAACAACAATTTACATGTTTACAATATCCCGAGGAGAGACGTGTTCCTGCTGCTGTTTGTGCATTCACTAGTTTTGCATGTATTTGGTGGTCTGAGCATTGTAGATTATATCCTATTCCAGCTACTTGGGCTGCTTTGAAAACTGCTATGCGTACTCGTTGGGTTCCACCATATTATCAACGTGAATTACTTCAAAAATTGCAGCGCTTAAGACAGGGAAAAAATTCTGTAGAAGAATATTATCAGGAATTACAAACGGGCATGATTAGATGTGGTATTGTTGAGGAGAATGAAGCTATGCTTGCACGTTTTATGGGTGGATTAAATAGAGAGATTCAGACTATTCTAGAGTATAAGGAGTATACTAATATCACTCGTTTATTCCATCTTGCTTGTAAAGCTGAACATGAAGTGCGGGATCGACAGGCATTGGCGCGGACTAACTTTTCTGCAGGTCGACCTTCATCATGGACACCACGTGCATCATCTACTTCCACACGTTCTGCTATACCGGCACCTCCGTCGGCTGCCACCTCCAACCGTGATACAATAAAGCAGGCACAATCACCACTATCCGCCAAGAGCATAGCTTCTGGGCCTGCAAAGAGCTCTTCTTCATCCATGGCATCAACAGGGCAAACACATGATATTATTTGTCGATGTTGCAAGGGTGGAGGTCATTATGCGAGAGAATGCCCATCTAAGCGTGTGATGATTGTTACTGAGGATGGTGGGTATGAGTCCGCTAGTGACTATGATGAGGAGACTTTGGCTCTTATTACACGTGACGAACACGGTGGAGACGATTCTGATCATGAGACGCAATACATGGCTCCTGAAGATGCTGACAGGTATGAATTTTTAGTTGCTCAACGTGTTTTGAGTGTGCAGGTTACACAAGCTGAGCAAAATCAGAGGCATAATTTTTCCATACAAAGGGAGTTGTGAAGGAACGTTATGTTCGCGTGATCATAGATGGAGGGAGTTGCAACAACTTGGCTACCATGGAGATGGTGGAGAAGCTATCTCTCACCACAAGACCACATCCACATCCTTACTACATCCAATGGTTCAACAACAGCGGCAAGGTTAAGGTAACACGTACTGTTCGTGTGCATTTTAGTATCTCTACATATGTTGATTATGTTGATTGTGATGTGGTACCTATGCAAGCATGTTCCTTATTACTTGGTAGACCATGGCAATTTGATAAAAATTCTGTACACCATGGTAGAAACAATCAGTATACTCTTGTTCATAACGATAAAAATATTACTTTGCTTCCTATGACTACTGATTCCATTTTGAAAGATGATATTAATAGAGCTAATAAAGCAAAACAGGAGACAAATAAGAGTGAAAATCAGATTGTGGCAAAAGAATTTGAGCACCAAATGAAGCCTAATAATAAACCATCTACTGTTGTTTCTGAAATTAAATTGAAAAGTGCATGTTTACTTGCACCAAATCTGATATTGATGAGCTAGATTTTAGCAAATCTATTTGCTATGCTTTTGTGTGCAAAGAGGCATTATTTTCATTCGAGGACGTGCCATCCTCTTTGCCCCCTGCTGTCACTAACATTTTGCAGGAGTTCGCTGACGTCTTTCCACAAGATGTGCCACCGGGATTACCACCTATTCGAGGGATTGAGCATCAAATTGACTTAATTCCCGGTGCTTCCCTACCCAACCATGCACCATACCGTACCAATCTAGAGGAGACAAAGGAGATTATGCGTCAAGTACAGGAGCTGCTCGATAAAGGTTATATACGCGAATCTCTTAGTCCTTGTGCTGTTCCTAAAATACTAGTGCCTAAAAAGGATGGCACGTCGCGTATGTGTGTTGATTGTAGAGGCATTAATAATATTAATATTCGTTATCGTCATCCTATTCCTAGGCTTGATGATATGCTTGATGAATTGAGTGGCTCTACAATATTCTCCAAAGTTGATTTGCGTAGTGGATACCATCAAATTCGTATGAAATTGGGAGATGAATGGAAAACAGCATTTAAAACTAAGTTTTGTTTATATGAGTGGTTAGTCATGCCTTTTGGGTTAACTAATGCGCCTAGTACTTTTATGAGACTAATGAATGAAGTTTTACGTGCTCTCATTGGACGATTTGTGGTAGTCTATTTTGATGATATATTGATTTATAGCAAATCTTTGGAAGAACATTTCGAACATTTACATGCTGTTTTTATTGCTCTACGTGATGCACGTTTGTTTGGTAACATTGGGAAGTGCACCTTTTGCACCGACCGAGTATCTTTTCTTGGCTATGTTGTTACTCCACAGGGAATTGAAGTTGATAAAGCCAAGATTGAAGCTATTGAGAGTTGGCCGCAGCCCAAAACGGTCACACAAGTGAGGAGTTTCCTTGGCCTTGCTGGTTTCTATAGGCGTTTTGTGAGAGATTTCAGCACCATTGCTGCACCTGATGAGGACATGACTACCTTGGATACGACCAAAAATATTGCATACATGCATATTTGTCAGGTGATTTCTAATGCAAACTATTAAATAATCTATTTATGTTATCCAGAACAAAAATACTTCACACACTTTTTGGATACGACCAAAAATATTGCATACATGCATATTTGTCAGGTGATTTCTAATGCAAACTATTCAATAATCTATTTATGTTATCCAGAACAAAAATACTTCACACACTTTTGTGTTTTGTCTAATTGCAGGTGTATGGGACATTTGTACAATCCACATATGAAGGTAAGGGAAAAGGAGAAGTTTAGGTTGTGTTCAAAAAGTCCTCTCACGTCACTTTTGGGCCACGAGAAGATAGAGTCCAAGTCTCTCACGTTCTGGATTCAGATTCGGACTGCACAGACATACCTGACTCAAAACGCCAACAACTTTTTCATATCAACTCGGAATTGAATGATTCCTTTTGTGTTTGAAAGCTTCAGTTAATACCATTCTTGAAAAAAAATCAAAAAAATCGGCACAAACTTTTTCAGAGGAAAGTTGGAGACAAAGTTGTTGATATATCCTGCTTGGCTGTTGTTTCACATCATTATCTTTACTGCCGTTGTGATCTTCACTTATATCTTGCTGTCCAGAGCTACTTAGTATCCTTCATTGATGCTAGTTGTGCTACGACGTGACCTCATTAGTGTTCTAGGCTCGCGTCTCTAGTTCGGTCTAGCCTAGGACCAGCACAGTACCGTCGTTGAGCGTTTATTCAACATTGCATCTCTGAATTGATTATTGCTAATCTTTTGCTACCATATATAGCCAACCCAGCTCCACATATTTCTACACCGTGTATACGCATGTTCCCCTGGCAATCGCTTTACACAATCTTCGGAGCTCTTTGACACTGCTGGTTGCCTCTCACCACCTGCTGCATGGTAAGAACTTGTAAGATATTGATATTTGCTTTACTGTGAGCACTTTACAACCACATCCTAGTAGTTCATAGGAACATTATTCTCGAATTTTGGTTCTTGTTTCTACTAATCATGACAGGTTCCAGAGATAGAAGTTCTTGGACGACGGACACATCTTCACCATCACGAGAGCTGGGATAACACACACAAGCATATGGTCAGGTTATCTCTTTACCATCATTTGAGGGTAGATTTAATCCTGCTATTTATCTAGCTTGGGAGCTTAAAGTAGAACAAGTTTTTAGTCACCATGATTTTTCTGAACTTGAGAGAGTACGAGCTACCATTAGAGCATTTACTGGTTTTGCTTCGGTTTGGTGGAGTGTACATTGTAAGAAAAACATTGATAACCAACCCACAACTTGGAAAGTTTTGAAATCTGTAATGAGATAACAATTTTTTCCTCCTTACTATCGTCGTGAATTGCGTCGCAAATTGGAGCAATTAAAACAAGACAGTAACACTGTTCATGCTTACAACCAAGAGTTCAAATCTGAGGATGATACAATGAATAAATTTTTTGGTGGTTTGAACCATAATATTCAGGCAAGATTTCAGTATATTCCTCGTTGCATTACTGGTATGTATGTCCGTGTTTGTACCTTTGAGAGACAGATACAGGAGGATGCATTGGGTGACTACAACAACTACTGCAAATATATATGAGGTATTGATAATGGTGGGGATCCGGAAGCGGTCTTGGTCTGGTCGTTGGACACAAACGAAGTACACGAAGTTGCAATGGCTAACTTTTAACTAAACAAATCCCAAGGAAAAAGCTACTAGATGGATCTACTTATATAGGAGCAAGGGGTGGCGGCCAAGGAGGTGGGAGGACGTCCCAAGGCAGCTTAAAACTAACCCTAGGTCGTACAAGGCTCATGGGCCCAAGTGGAGGTGATGCAACACCTTTGGGCTTGTAGTTTGACTCGGATTCTGCTGCAACGTCAGATTGTTTCGTCTGTAACTCAACGCTCCGGACGAATTTGAAGGTGAATCCAATTGGGATGGAAAGAGCACGAAATCTAGTTTCCAACAAAAAAAGAATCACCCAATTCGGAGTCCGTATGAAAAAGTTGTTGGCGTTTTGAGTCAGGTATGTCTGTGCAGTCCGAATCTGAATCCAGAACGTGAGAGACTTGGACTCTATCTTCTCTTGGCCCAAAAGTGACGTGAGAGGACTTTTTGAACACAACCTAAACATCTCCTTTTCCCTTATCTTCATATGTGGATTGTACAAATGTCCCATACACCTGCAATTAGACAAAACACAAAAGTGTGTGAAGTATTTTTGTTCTGGATAACATAAATAGACTATTGAATAGTTTGCATTAGAAATCACCTGACAAATATGCATGTATGCAATATTTTTGGTCGTATCCAAGGTAGTCATGTCCTCATCATCCTCCCCTTTTTGAAAACAAAGCCGTCCTCGGCATTGCTTAATCTGAAATGTGGCTAACAAAAGAGACAAGGTGTACATGTTGTATATGTATATGTCATCCATTTTAACTTCCCTTGATTTTTGCACATATGTCACATGTATACATGAGTAACTTTCATTGTTCATAAAATCTAAAGCCAAAAAATTATCACAAGAAGTAGAAGGCATGAAAATATTGCAACTCAGTTTGCACATATAAGTGAAGCTCTTATTCACTTCAAAAGATTGGCAATGTTCATCATTAAACCATCCTAACTTCGATGAATAAACCTTACTTGCATCAAATTTACATGCTACAACATGCTTAAATAAGCAAACATGCAATAAGTCATTGGACACAGAATCATCATCAAGATTAGAGGTCATATCAAAATGATTAAACATTGGTTCTTTTGCATCAACAGTTAATTCAATGGGTGCACTCAAAATTGTTGATATTTCAGTTGTTTGATCACATGACGCATTCATGACAGTAACAAGAGTCTCTAAAATAGGTGGTGTGCTCAAATCAACAGGTAACTCAACACATGATGCATTCAAGTTAACTAGGCATGCTTCATTCTCATGTGAAGTTATATCATCAAGACCTTTACTGTTACCTCGCAGAGATGTAGCTGATGTAGGTACGGACGTTGACAATGTACCATACTCTTGAGATGATATCGCGCTCACAATCCGAGGTGGGGCTGCTCTAGTAGGTGCAATAGTGGAGTAACCAACCGGCGGTGGTGAGCATGAACTGGAATAGTAGTTGTTGTAGTCACCCAATGCATCCTCCTGTATTTGTCTCTCAAAGGTACAAGCACGGACATACATACCAGTAATGCAACGAGGAATATA
This sequence comes from Triticum aestivum, assembly GCF_018294505.1. NCBI lineage: Eukaryota > Viridiplantae > Streptophyta > Magnoliopsida > Poales > Poaceae > Triticum > Triticum aestivum. The sequence continues at coordinate 340,908,418 of NC_057797.1, read as the reverse complement.
CTGAAATCTTGCCTGAATATCATGGTTCAAACCACCAAAAAATCTATTCATTGTATCATCCTCAGATTCTTCTATGTCACAATGATGCATATAAGATTTGAACTCTTGGTAGTAAGCATGAACAGTGTTACTGCCTTGTTTTAATTGCTCCAATTTGCGACGCAATTCACGACGATAGTAAGGAGGAAAAAATTGTTGTCTCATTACAGCTTTCAAAACTTTCCAAGTTGTGGGTTGGTTATCAATGTTTTTCTTACAATGTACACTCCACCAAACAGAAGCAAAACCAGTAAATGCTCTAATGGTAGCTCGTACTCTCTCAAGTTCAGAAAAATCATGGTGACTAAAAACTTGTTCTACTTCAAGCTCCCAAGCTAGATAAATAGCAGGATTAAATCTACCCTCAAATGATGGTAAAGAGATAACCTGACCATATGCTTGTGTGTGTTGTCCCAACTCTCGTGATGGTGAAGATGTGTCCGTCATCCAAGAACTTCTATCTCTGGAACCTGTCATGATTAGTAGAAACAAGAACCAAAATTCGAGAATAATGTTCCTATGAACTACTAGGATGTGGTTGTAAAGTGCTCACAGTAAAGCAAATATCAATATCTTACAAGTTCTTACCATGCGGCAGGTGGTGACAGGCAACCAGCGGTGTCAAATAACTCCGAAGATTGTGTAAAACGATTGCCAGGGGAACGTACGTATACACGGTGTAGAAATATGTGGAGCTGGGTTGGCTATATATGGTAGCAAAAGATTAGCAATAATCAATTCAGAGATGCAATGTTGAATAAACGCTCAACGACGGTACTGTGCTGGTCCTAGGCTAGACCAAACTAGAGACGCGAGCCTAGAACACTAATGAGGTCACGTCGTAGCACAACTAGCATCAATAAAGGATATGAAGTAGCTCTGGACAGCAAGATATAAGTGAAGATCACAATAGCAGTAGACCTATTTAGAAGCTGATGTTGAGGTGCCAAATACTGAACTAGCTTCTGCAACTATTTAGATGCGGCTCGTCGCTAGCTTTCATTTGAGTACTCGCGGAGCCAAAACAGACTTCATATGAGGAAGTTATGCCTGTTTTACTGAACAGTGCACAAAACAGATTCCAATCCGAATTCAACTACGAGATTGAGTCTAGATAGATCCGAATTTTGTTTTTTTTCTCCTCTCTTTTTTTTCTCACACTTTTTTTTCTTTTCCTTTCTTTTTTTTCTCTGACTTTTTTTTACTTTTTTTCTCTCGTTTTTTTCTCTATCTTTTTTTCTCTCTCCCTCTTTCCAAAACAAACTAGATAAGATGTAGATTGGATCAAGCGAAGATGGGAACGATCTCAACTATGATTATGACAATGAACGGTGGGTAGCACGTGGAGGAAATTGATGGATGGGTGGTGGACAGCGGAAGGGATAACGATGCAGCGGCGACGTGACTAATGTGAACAGAACTCGAAACTCTAAACGACCTAGACACTAAGACCAGCAACTCGACACGACGATGCAACCGATAATTCAACTATGCAAGCAATGAAAAGAAAATTGCAAAGGCTCAGACTGGCTTGGACAAAGGATGAATAGATCTAACTCTTTTTTGTGGATTTTTCTTGGACAATAGGTAAGAAAATAAATCTAATCTAGGAAAACTGGAAATTCTCACCGAGCAACCTGAAAACTGATACCACTTGATAGAGGCGAGGGTGTCCCGATCTTTCGATGAGATGATAACTATCGATTTGGTGGAGACGACTTTGACGATCCGACTACAAACGTGCACGACGTTGCGCCTTAGCAATCGCTAAACCAATCTCCTGAGGTTACTGACGATGCCGGAAGCACGGTCAGCCTGACCACGAAGGTCTATTCCTGCAAGCAATCGAAGAACGAGCAAGAATATGATAAAGCAATCTGAATATTGCAAATATATATGAAGTATTGATAATGGTGGGGATCCGGAAGCGGTCTTGGTCTGGTCGTTGGACACAAACGAAGTACACGAAGTTGCAATGGCTAACTTTTAACTAAACAAATCCCAAGGAAAAAGCTACTAGATGGATCTACTTATATAGGAGCAAGGGGTGGCGGCCAAGGAGGTGGGAGGACGTCCCAAGGCAGCCTAAAACTAACCCTAGGTCGTACAAGGCTCATGGGCCCAAGTGGAGGTGATGCAACACCTTTGGGCTTGTAGTTTGACTCGGATTCTGCTGCAACGTCAGATTGTTTCATCTGTAACTCAACGCTCCGGACGAATTTGAAGGTGAATCCAATTGGGATGAAAAGAGCACGAAATCTAGTTTCCAACAAAAAAAGAATCACCCAATTCGGAGTCCGTATGAAAAAGTTGTTGGCATTTTCAGTCAGGTATATCTGTGCAGTCCGAATCTGAATCCAGAACGTGAGAGACTTGGACTCTATCTTCTCTTGGCCCAAAAGTGACGTGAGAGGACTTTTTGAACACAACCTAAACATGTCCTTTTTCCTTATCTTCATATGTGGATTGTACAAATGTCCCATACACCTGCAATTAGACAAAACACAAAAGTGTGTGAAGTATTTTTGTTCTGGATAACATAAATAGACTATTGAATAGTTTGCATTAGAAATCACCTGGCAAATATGTATGTATGCAATATTTTTGGTCGTATCCAAGGTAGTCATGTCCTCATCAGCTCTACACCGACACATCAAGCCCCACGTGGACCTATGACAAGAGCGAGAGCACATGCTTTGGAAACTGAGGTGAACTCCTTCCTACTTAGCTTGCATATGGATACGAATGGAACATTGTTGCTACCTCACCAAGATACGCTATGTCTCATTAGGTACGAAGAGGAACACCACCAAGTGGCTCAGGAGCACTCCCAAGGAGAAGAGGAACCACCCCAAGGCCACGCGGACCAAGATGGAGTGCAGCAGCATCAAAACTGGAAGTCCCAGGTGACCCCGTGCGCACGGGCCCCCGAGACCCCGTCCCCACGGGCTATCCAGGAAGTTGGCGCTGGTGCACCCCGTGCGCACGGGCCTGTACCGTGCCCACGGGACCCCCGTGCACACGGGCCCAACTTACCCCGTGCGCACGGGCCTCCCAGGATGGACGGCTGAGATCCCCAAACCGAGCCCCTCTTCACCTCTTTCGACGCCAGGACTATATAAACCGTACCTAGGGCTATGTTTAGGGTTAGCAAAGTATAAGATGAGATATTTGTGAGATTTGCTCCTTTTACCTTCCCACTTGTGGAATCAAGGCCCCTTTTGGGAAGAATGCTAGTGGATTTCAAGACCTCTTCTAGGAGAAGACTATCTTCAAGACCTCCTCTAGGAGAAGACTATCTTCAAGACCTCATCTCTGAGGAGTGAGAAGAACTTTGCCATTGTATCTTTCCTTTGATTGTGTTTGTGACTTGTGGATCTTGTATTGCTATTCTAGTGGATGTGCAATTGGGGAATTGTTTGAGTGATTTGATCTTTGTGTTCTTGAGAGTTTGCCATTTTCCCCCTCCAAGTGTGAAAAGATCCCCCTCTAGGATTTCATCCTATATCATTTTGGTATCATGAGCAAGGCTGATTCACATCTTGGAGCCCCATCCCCCCATTTGCTAGCTTGATTTTGTTGTTTTTCGTCCAAATTCAAAAATCTCCACAAAAAATAGCCCCAAAAAAATTTCTTGCAATTTGTTGGATCTTGTGAGATTTGGTTGTTTTGATCCACGAATTTGGAGTTTGGCAAGTGGATCTACCCATCTTCCTGCTTCCCCACCGTCCAAATCCTCAAAATTATCCTTATCTTGCAAAATCCCCACGGGTCCAGAGCTAGTCATCCGCTCCCCGCACACCCCGTGCACAAGGGACCCCGTGCATACGGGCCTCACTGATGTGGAGCATCCCAAGGTCATCCCCATGGACCTACCATCGTCTCATCAAGTGCCTAGTGGACCCATGACTCGATCACGTGCAAGAGCTCTTGAAACCGAGGTGACATCTTTCATCTCACAATTCCACTTCGATGCACATGAAGCACGGCTACTACCTCATATGGATACTTTGTGCATACTCAGGTACAATGGAGAAGCTAAGGAGCAAGGACAAGAAGAATAGGAAGATGGACGAGAAGAAGGAGGGCTGAAGGAAAAGTCCCAGCCACCGGACGACCGGCCGGGACCGGAGGTCCGGCGCCTGAAGCGTCAGCCAAGCCCCAGCGAGCGGACGTCCGGTGCCCCTGCACCCGAGGCCAATGAGCGGACGTCCGGCCCAGACCGGACGACCGACGCGACCGCACCCGAGCCAACATCAGCGAAAGTCCGGAGCCTCAGAACGTCCGGCACCCCCATCACAGAACGGAACCAGCGGACGACCGGAGGACACCGGATGTCCGGCAGCTCCTGAGACACCATCTTCTCATCAAGTGCCTAGTGGACCCATGACTCGATCACGTGCAAGAGCTTTGGAAACCGAGGTGACATCTCTCCTCTCACAATTCCACTTCGACGCACATGAAGCATGGCTACTACGTCATATGGATACTTTGTGCATACTCAGATACAATGGAGAAGCTAAGGAGCAAGGACAAGAAGAAGAGGAAGATGGACGAGAAGACGAAGAAGAAGGACGGCTGAAGGAAAAGTCCCAGCCACCGGACGACCGGCCGGGACCGGACGTCCGGTGCCTGAAGCGTCAGCCGAGCCCCAGCGAGCGGATGTCCGGTCCAGACCAGACGACCGGCGCCCCTACACCCGAAGCAAACGAGCGGATGTCCGGTCCGGACCGGATGACCGGCGCACCAACACCCGAGCCAACCTCAGCGGAAGTCCGGAGCTACCTGACATCCGGCACCCCCATCACAGAACGGAACCAGCGGACGACCGGAGGACACCGGACGTCCGGCAGCTCCTGAGACACCGGACGATCGGTCCCCAGCGGACGTCCGGTACCTGTCAGCGCACAATGTTCGGGCCCGAGGCCCATGTACCCCTTCACTTCGCCCCCATTTGCACTTGGACTATAAATAGACCCCCCCATTCATCCTAGCTAGGGTTAGCAAATGCTTAGCTCATATTTGTGAGAGAGCTTTGCTCATCCATTTGGTTACCTTCTCCTCGGAGATTCGAGCCTCCACCGGAGAAGATCCGCCAAGCGGATTCAAGACCTCCTTGTGGAGAAGAACATCAATACCCCCTGTTGGGCGGCCGCATCAAGACCTCCTCACAGAGAGAACTGGTTACCGTGTATCGTCCCTAGTTGACCATGGATTCATGTATTGTTCTATGTACTCGAGGATCTAGCCCATGTGTGACTTATTCGTGTCGGTTTAGTGATTTCCTCTTGTGTTTTCCGTCCGTTCTTCCTCGTGTTCTTCGTGATTTCCCCGGGATCCACTCCTTTCGTGAAAGATGGGGCGATTAGGGTCTCTACCCTACATCATCTTGGTATCTAGAGCAAGGTTGATCATGATTTCGGAGCCCCTCTCTTCCTTCTTCTAGCTTGATTTTGTTGTTTTTCGTCCTAATCCGAAAATCCACACAAAAATAGCCCCAAAAATTTTTCTTGTGTTTTATGAGTTTTGATGATGTTTTGTTGGTTTTGATCCATAAATTTGTTGTGTTGCAAGTGGATCTAGCCTTCCCCCCACCATCTCCTCCTCGAAATCCCTCCCAAAATCCCCATATTCCGCCCAAAATAGTCTCCCGGATCTGAAATTTCGTGTTGACCCCGACCCATCGGACGACCGTCACTTTACCGGACGTCCGGCGACCCAGGAAGCACCGGACGACCGTCACTGTACCGGACGACCGGCGACCGGACATCCGTCCACTTCCGGACGACCGCTCCTTCCACCACATCATAAGCTACACCACCACTGACTTTCCGCAAACATTTCCAATATCCCATCCCACACCACCACTTACCCGCTACCTACTCCAACGCTTTTGGTCGCACTTGGTTTTGAGAATTTGAGTGGCGGTACCGTATCCTTTTGTGTTTCGGATATCTATCTGCGGTTCTGATAGAGGCTAAGGTGTCCCGATGTTTCGATGAGATGGTGGCTATCGTTTTCTGTGAGAGTCGACCTTGACGATCTGACTACGAACGTGCGAGACGTCGCGCCTTAGCAATCGCTAAACCAACTTCCGAGGGTTATTGACCATGCCGGAGCACGATCAAACTGACCACGAGGGTCTGTTTCCTGCGAGCAAACGAAGAACAAGCAAGAAACTGAGATTGCAATCAGGATATTGCTAATATAAGATGAAAGCTTTATTGATCAAGGTGGGGTTCAGTGACGTCTTGGTCTGGTCGTTGGACACAAACGAAGTACGCGAAGTTGCAGCTATGGCGAACTTTTAATCTAAACAAAACCCAAAGTCTAAACGACGCCCTAAGGGCTGTATATATGGAGGAAGAGGGGGGAATTTCGTGGCCCTTGAGGGTGGGGTCCGAAACCAACCCTAACTCTTGTTTCCCCACACATACGGACTCTAAAAATAGCCTATACTTAAGTATTTCGAAATTACATGGGCCTGGCCCATTAATAAGGTGACGCAGCACCTAGAATAGCCTATGGACGAATATTATGAAGTGGCATCTTGTATATTTCGTCCAAGGCTTCATGCACTCCTTATGGCGGCTTCAAAGTCCTGAAATCATCACTTGTAACTCCGTTCTTGATCCCCTTGCGCATGCCATCAACTCCATGCGTGTTCTTGCTCCAATGTTCATCCTTCTCCAAGCTAGGCCCTTCATTTGTAAGCAAAACAAATGTATCCAATTTAGGCAGCATCATAATCTCATGAACATTAGAATCATTACCAAGAAACGAAAGTACCTGGTAATTTAATTGGCGTGCGCGAGCTCTAGTAATTGGTCCAGTATATGTAACAGTAGGGGCTGTGGGTGTAACAATGGTATTGATGTCCTCATCATCCTCCCCTTCTTGAAATGAAGTCGTCCTCGACGGAAGCGCATCTTCCTCACCCAAATAAGGCTTCAAATCTGCAATGTTAAAAGTGGGACTAACCCCAAAATCTACAGGTAGCTCAAGTTTATATGCATTATCATTTATTTTCTCTAACACCTTAAAAGGACCATCAGCACGTGGCATTAGCTTTGATTTGCGCAAATTAGGAAATCTATCTTTACGCAAATGTAACCAAACAAGATCTCCAGGCGCAAACACAACATGTTTTCTACCCTTATCTCCAGCAAGTTTATATTTAGCATTCATACGCTCAATGTTTTCCTTAGTTAACTCATGCATTTTTAAAATCAATTCAGAACGTTCTTTAGCATCAAAATTAACCTTCTCTGAAGATGGAAGAGGCAACAAATCAATAGGTGCACGAGGTAGGAAACCATACACAATTTCAAAAGGGCACATCTTAGTAGTAGAATGCAATGAACGATTATAAGCAAATTCAATATGAGGCAAGCATTCTTCCCACATTTTCTTGTTATTCTTCAAAACAGCCCTAAGCATAGTAGACAATGTTCTATTGACTACTTCAGTTTGTCCATCAGTTTGGGGGTGACAAGTAGTACTAAAAAGCAGCTTAGTCCCCAACTTAGCCCATAAACATCTCCAAAAGTGGCTAAGAAATTTAGTATCACGATCTGAAACAATAGTATTTGGCACACCATGTAAGCGAATAATTTCACGAAAGAACAAATCAGCAACATTAACAGCATCATCGCTTTTATGACATGGTATAAAGTGTGCCATTTTCGAGAACCTATCCACGACAACAAATATGCTATCCCTCCCCTTCTTTGTTCGAGGTAAACCTAAAACAAAGTCCATAGATATATCCTCCCAAGGAACACTAGGTACAGGCAAAGGCATATATAAACCATGAGGATTGAGTCGTGACTTAGCTCTTTGACATGTAGTGCAGCGAGCAACAAAACGCTCAACATCCCGTCTCATCTTTGGCCAAAAGAAATGTGTAGCAAGTATATCCTCCGTCTTCTTGACGCCAAAGTGTCCCATTAATCCTCCTCCATGCGCCTCCTGCAACAACAAAAGACGAACGGAGCTAGCTGGAATGCATAGCTTGTTAGCACGAAACACAAATCCATCGTTAAGAACGAACTTGTTCCAAGTTCTCCCTTCCTTACAATTCTGCAATACATCTTTAAATTCAGCATCATGAACATATTGATCTTTGATGGTCTCCAAACCAAATATTTTAAAGTCAAGTTGTGAAAGCATAGTATAACGACGAGACAAGGCATCAGCAATAACATTTTCTTTACCCTTCTTGTGTTTAATGACATAAGGGAAAGTCTCAATGAATTCAACCCATTTAGCATGTCTACGGTTCAGTTTTGCTTGACTTTTAATGTGTTTCAAAGATTCATGATCAGAATGTATAACAAATTCCTTGGGCCATAAATAATGTTGCCATGTTTCTAAGGTCCGAACAAGAGCATATAATTCTTTATCATAAGTAGAATAGTTCAGACTAGGCCCACTCAATTTTTCAGAAAAGTATGCAACAGGTTTTCCATCTTGTAATAACACACCTCCTAATCCAATTCCACTAGCATCACATTCAAGCTCAAAAGTCTTATTGAAATTAGGAAGTTGGAGTAAAGGAGCATGTGTCAACTTATCTTTCAATACCGTGAAGGCTTCTTCCTGTGCGGTACCCCAAACAAAAGGCACATCCTTCTTTGTAAGCTCGTTGAGAGGTGCAGCAATGGTGCTGAAATCTCTCACAAAACGCCTATAGAAACCAGCGAGGCCAAGGAAACTCCTCACTTGTGTGACCGTTTTGGGCTGCGGCCAACTCTCAATAGCTTCAATCTTGGCTTTATCAACTTCAATTCCCTGTGGAGTAACAACATAGCCAAGAAAAGATACTCGGTCGGTGCAAAAGGTGCACTTTCCAAGGTTTCCAAACAAACGTGCATCACGTAGAGCAATAAAAACAGCACGTAAATGTTCCAAATGTTCCTCCAAAGATTTGCTATAAATCAATATGTCATCAAAGTAAACTACCACAAATCGTCCAATGAAAGCACGTAAAACTTCGTTCATTAACCTCATGAAAGTACTAGGTGCATTAGTTAACCCAAAAGGCATGACTAACCACTCATATAATCCAAACTTAGTTTTAAATGCTGTTTTCCATTCATCACCCAATTTCATACGAATTTGATGGTATCCACTACGCAAATCAACTTTGGAGAATATTGTAGAGCCACTCAATTCATCAAGCATATCATCTAGCCTAGGAATAGGATGACGATAACGAATAGTAATATTATTAATGCCTCTACAATCAACGCACATACGTGACGTACCATCCTTTTTCGGCACTAAAATGATAGGAACAACACAAGGACTAAGGGATTCGCGTATATAACCTTTGTCGAGCAGTTCTTGTACTTGACGCATAATCTCCTTCGTCTCCTCTGGATTGGTACGGTATGGTGCACGGTTGGGTAGCGAAGCACCGGGAATTAAGTCAATTTGATGCTCAATCCCTCGAATAGGTGGTAATCCCGGTGGCACGTCTTGTGGAAAGACGTCAGCGAACTCCTGCAAAATGTTAGTGACAGCAGGGGGCAAAGAGGAAGGCACGTCCTCGAATGAAAATAATGCCTCTTTGCACACAAAAGCATAGCAAACAGATTTGCTAAAATCTAGCTCATCAATATTAGATTTGGTGGCAAGTAAACATGCACTTTTCAATTTAATTTCAGAAACAACAGTAGATGGTTTATTATTAGGCTTCATTTGGTGCTCAAATTCTTTTGCCACAATCTGATTTTCACTCTTATTTGTCTCCTGTTTTGCTTTATTAGCTCTATTAATATCATCTTTCAAAATGGAATCAGGAGTCATAGGAAGCAAAGTAATATTTTTATCGTTATGAACAAGAGTATACTGATTGTTTCTACCATGGTGTACAGAATTTTTATCAAATTGCCATGGTCTACCAAGTAATAAGGAACATGCTTGCATAGGTACCACATCACAATCAACATAATCAGCATATGTAGAGATACTAAAATGCACACGAACAGTACGTGTTACCTTAACCTTGCCGCTATTGTTGAACCATTGGATGTAGTAAGGATGTGGATGTGGTCTTGTGGTGAGAGATAGCTTCTCCACCATCTCCATGCTAGCCAAGTTATTGCAGCTCCCTCCATCTATGATCACGCGAACAGAACGTTCCTTCACAACTCCCTTTGTATGGAACAAATTATGCCTCTGATTTTGCTCAGCTTGTGTAACCTGCACACTCAAAACACATTGAGCAACTAAACATTCATACCTGTCAGCATGATCAGAATCGTCTCCACCATGTTCTTCAAGTGTAATAAGAGCCAAGGTCTCCTCATCATAGTCACTAGCGGACTCATACCCACCATCCTCAGTAACAGTCATCACACGCTTAGATGGGCATTCTCTCGCATAATGACCTCCACCCTTGCAACGTCGACAAATAATATCATGTGTTTGCCCTGTTGATGCCATGGATGAAGAAGAGCTCTTTGCAGGCCCAGAAGGTGTGCTCTTGGCAGATAGTGGTGATTGGGCCTGCTTTATTGTATCACGGTTGGAGGTGGCAGCCGACGGAGGCGCTGGTGTAGCAGAACGTGTGGAAGTAGATGATGCACGTGGTGTCCATGATGAAGGTCGACCTGCAGAAAAGTTAGTCCGCGCCAATGCCTGTCGATCCTGCACTTCACGTTCAGCTTTACAAGCAAGATGGAATAAACGAGTGATATTAGTATACTCCTTATACTCTAGAATCGTCTGAATCTCTCTATTTAATCCACCCATAAAACGTGCAAGCATAGCTTCATTCTCCTCAACAATACCACATCTAATCATGCCAGTTTGTAATTCCTGATAATATTCTTCTACAGAATTTTTCCCTGTCTTAAGCGCTGCAATTTTTGAAGTAATTCACGTTGATAATATGGTGGAACCCAACGAGTACGCATAGCAGTTTTCAAAGCAGCCCAAGTAGCCGGAATAGGATATAATCTACAATGCTCAGACCACCAAACACATGCAAAACTAGTGAATGCACAAACAGCAGCAGGAACACGTCTCTCCTCGGGATATTGTAAACATGTAAATTGTTGTTCAGTTTCTAACTCCCAAGTAAGATATATATCAGGAACATATCTACCCTCAAATGGTGGAATATTCAATTTTAATTTAGGGAGATGGTCATGATCTCGTACCTGAGGGTGAGCCCTACCATTGCCATTATTTGCATGTGGACGACCTGGTGGTTGCTGTGCTGGTGGTGGCACGTAGTTCTGATTTTGATCAACCTCATCCTCATAATCTCCCACATAATCCTCCTCCACATCAGCAGTAGGAGCCACAGAAGTATCAACAGCAGCACCAGCAGTTTGGCCCGACTGAAGAGGGACACGGCTCGCTCGGCGGAGGGCTGTTTCCCGACATGGAGGTAGTCGATGTTGTTGCTGTTGTTGCAGAGGTGCGGCAGGAGCAGCCGGTGGTGGTGGTGGAAAACGCGAAAGCAATTCAGCAAACTTGTTATCGAGCTTTGTTTCAAACGTCTTCTCCATGCCATCTATCTTCTCCATGGCCTCTTCAAATCTGTTTATCACATCTTGCACCTGTCCACTCATCATTTGCTGAAACGTATCATGAAGCTCCTTGTTCGTCAAGTTCTCCCAGTCAGTCTCGTCGGCTTGTGATCCTGGCATGGTTAGCAGCAATAGAAACACACAAGAATATGATCCTACAGACTACTAACAAGTGGTGGTGGTGGCGGGTGTCACAAATCCGTCAAGCAAATCTCAAATTCTTACCAGTTCTTACCCAGCAGCAGGCGGTGATCGGCAACCATTGTAGTCAAAACTCTCAAAAGTTTGGATAGAGCGATTGCCAGGGAGAGTCAAACGCACGACGTAGATGTATGTGGAGCTGGGAAGGCTTATAGTATGGTTGCAAAAAGGGTCAGCAATAATCAATTCAGAGATGCAAAGTTGAATAAACGCTCAACGACGGTACTGTGCTGGTCCTAGGCTAGACCGTGCTAGAGACGCGAGCCTAGAACACTAACAAAATCACGGCGCTGCACGTAAATAAGGGAAAAGCACACTCTGGAACTCTTCTTTTTCGCTCTTTTTTTGCGCTCCTTTTTTTTGCGCTCCTCTTTTTTTTTGCGAAAAATCACTATAATGGCGAGTGTCTCAAAACTCTTCCCTCGTCAAACTGATAGGATGGGCACGAAAAAAATATCACTTTTTTTCGGAAATCAGGGCAGCGACGACGAAAAAGTGCGACAAAAAATCACTATGATGGCACGTGGCTCAAAAGACTCAGAAAAGCCTAAAAATAGGATAGGGAAAAAAATTTGCCCATGAAATTTTTGGCCTAAAAACTGCCCGGGGGTCTCCAGACTTTTTTTTTCCGAGACCTACGCAGGCAAGGAAACACGAAACGGAAATTAGATTGATCTCAAGAACAAACCTAATATGAGAAGAACTCGGATTGGTGGTGGATATATGGTTATGGTATATGGCAGCGGTGGTGGTATATGGTAGCGGTGGTGGTATATGGATACAGATTGGTGGTGGTATATGGATATGGATTGGTGGTGGTATATGGATATGGATTCAGAGCGGTGGCGGATAAGCAAAAGTGGTAGATGGGCAATGATGATGGTGCGGCGGCGGCGTGACAACTTATGACCAGAACTCGAAACTCTAAAAGACTAGACTCTAAGACCAGCAACTTGACACGACGATGCAACCGCAAATTCAACAAAGCAAAAACCCTAAAAAGATTATGCAAAGGCTCAGATTGGTTCGGATATGATGAACTAACCCTAAATTTTTTTTTCTGGCTTTTTCGTGGACTGTAGGTATGAAGAACAGACTCGATCTAATCTATGAAAAACTGTAAAATCTCACCGAGCAACCTGGAAATCTGATACCACTTGATAGAGGCTAAGGTGTCCCAATGTTTCGATGAGATGGTGGCTATCGTTTTCTGTGGGAGTCGACCTTGACGATCCGACTACAAACGTGCGAGACGTCGCGCCTTAGCAATCGCTAAACCAACTTCCGAGGGTTATTGACCATGCCGGAGCACGATCAACCTGACCACGTGATGAGGACATGACTACCTTGGATACGACCAAAAATATTGCATACATGCATATTTGTCAGGTGATTTCTAATGCAAACTATTCAATAGTCTATTTATGTTATCCAGAACAAAAATACTTCACACACTTTCGTGTTTTGTCTAATTGCAGGTGTATGGGACATTTGTACAATCCACATATGAAGATAAGGGAAAAGGAGATGTTTAGGTTGTGTTCAAAAAGTCCTCTCACGTCACTTTTGGGCCAAGAGAAGATAGAGTCCAAGTCTCTCACGTTCTGGATTCAGATTCGGACTGCACAGACATACCTGACTCAAAACGCCAACAACTTTTTCAAACTGACTCCGAATTGGGTGATTCTTTTTTGTTGGAAACTAGATTTCGTGCTCTTTCCATCCCAATTGGATTCACCTTCAAATTCGTCCGGAGCGTTGAGTTACGGACGAAACAATCTGACGTTGCAGCAGAATCCGAGTCAAACTACAAGCCCAAAGGTGTTGCATCACCTCCACTTGGGCCCATGAGCCTTGTACGACCTAGGGTTAGCTTTAGGCTGCCTTGGGACGTCCTCCCACCTCCTTGGCCGCCACCCCTTGCTCCTATATAAGTAGATCCATCTAGTAGCTTTTTCCTTGGGATTTGTTTAGTTAAAAGTTAGCCATTGCAACTTCGTGTACTTCGTTTGTGTCCAACGACCAGACCAAGACCGCTTACGGATCCCCACCATTATCAATACTTCATATATATTCGCAATATTCAAATTGCTTTATCATATTCTTGCTCTTTCTTCGATTGCTTGCAGGAATAGACCTTCGTGGTCAGGTTGATCGTGCTCCAGCGTGGTCAATAACCTCTCGGAGTTGGTTTAGCGATTGCTAAGGCGCAACGTCGTGCACGTTTGTAGTCGGATCGTCAAAGTCGTCTCCACCAAATCGATAGTTATCATCTCATCGAAAGATCGGGACACCCTCGCCTCTATCAAGTGGTATCAGTTTTCAGGTTGCTCGGTGAGAATTTCCAGTTGTCCTAGATTAGATTTATTTTCTTACCTATTGTCCAAGAAAAATCCACAAAAAAGAGTTAGATCTATTCATCCTTTGTCCAAGCCAGTCTGAGCCTTTGCAATTTTCTTTTCATTGCTTGCATAGTTGAATTATCGGTTGCATCGTCGTGTCGAGTTGCTGGTCTTAGTGTCTAGGTCGTTTAGAGTTTCGAGTTCTATTCACATTAGTCACGTCGCTGCTGCATCGTTATCCCTTCCGCTTTCCACCACCCATCCATCAATTTCCTCCACGTGCTACCCACTGTTCATTGTCATAATCATAGTTGAGATCGTTCCCATCTTCGTTTGATCCAATCTACATCTTATCTAGTTTGTTTTGGAAAGAGGGAGAGAGAAAAAAAAGATAGAGAAAAAAAACGAGAGAAAAAAAAAGTAAAAAGAAGTCAGAGAAAAAAAAAGAAAGGAAAAGAAAAAAAGTGTGAGAAAAAAAAGAGAGGAGAAAAAAAACCAAAATTCGGATCTATCTAGACTCAATCTCGTAGTTGAATTCAGATTGGAATCTGTTTTGTGCACTGTTCAGTAAAACAGGCATAACTTCCTCATATGAAGTCTGTTTTGGCTCCGCGAGTACTCAAATGAAAGCTAGCAACGAGCCGCATCTAAATAGTTGCAGAAGCTAGTTCAGTATTTGGCACCTCAACATCAGCTTCTAAATAGGTCCACTGCTATTGTGATCTTCACTTATATCTTGCTGTCCAGAGCTACTTCATATCCTTTATTGATGCTAGGGTTGCTACGACATGACCTCATTAGTGTTCTAGGCTCGCGTCTCTAGTTTGATCTAGCCTAGGACCAGCACAGTACCGTCGTTGAGCGTTTATTCAACATTGCATCTCTGAATTGATTATTGCTAATCTTTTGCTACCATATATAGCCAACCCAGCTCCACATATTTCTACATCGTGTATACGTACGTTCCCCTGGCAATCGTTTTACACAATCTTCGGAGTTATTTGACACCGCTGGTTGCCTGTCACCACCTGCCGCATGGTAAGAACTTGTAAGATATTGATATTAACTTTATTGTGAGCACTTTACAACCACATCCTAGTAGTTCATAGGAACATTATTCTCGAATTTTGGTTCTTGTTTCTACTAATCATGACAGGTTCCAGAGATAGAAGTTCTTGGATGACGGACACATCTTCACCATCACGAGAGTTGGGACAACACACACAAGCATATGGTCAGGTTATCTCTTTACCATCATTTGAGGGTAGATTTAATCCTGCTATTTATCTAGCTTGGGAGCTTGAAGTAGAACAAGTTTTTAGTCACCATGATTTTTCTGAATTTGAGAGAGTATGAGCTACCATTAGAGCATTTACTGCTTTTGCTTCTGTTTGGTGGAGTGTACATTGTAAGAAAAACATTGATAACCAACCCATAACTTGGAAAGTTTTAAAGCTGTAATGAGACACCATTTTTTTCCTCCTTACTATTGTCGTGAATTGCGTCGCAAATTGGAGCAATTAAAACAAGGCAGTAACACTGTTCATGCTTACTACCAAGAGTTCAAATCTTATATGCATCATTGTGACATAGAAGAATCTGAGGATGATACAATGAATAAATTTTTTGGTGGTTTGAACCATGATATTCAGGCAAGATTTCAGTATATTCCTCGTTGCATTACTGGTATGTATGTCCGTGCTTGTACCTTTGAGAGACAAATACAGGAGGATGCATTGGGTGACTACAACAACTACTATTCCAGTTCATGCTCACCACCGCCGGTTGGTTACTCCACTATTGCACCTACTAGAGCAGCCCCACCTCGGATTGTGAGCGCAATATCATCTCAAGAGTATGGTACATTGTCAACGTCTGTACCTACATCAGCTACATCTCTGCGAGGTAACAGTAAAGGTCTTGATGATATAACTTCACATGAGAATGAAGCATGCCTAGTTAACTTGAATGCATCATGTGTTGAGTTACTTGTTGATTTGAGCACACCACCTATTTTAGAGACTCTTGTTACTATCATGAATGCGTCATGTGATCAAACAACTGAAATATCAAAAAAATTGAGTGCACCCATTGAATTAACTGTTGATGCAAAAGAACCAATGTTTAATCATTTTGATATGACCTCTAATCTTGATGATGATTCTATGTCCAATGACTTATTGCATGTTTGCTTATTTAAGCGTGTTGTAGCATGTAAATTTGATGCAAGTAAGGTTTATTCATCGAAGTTAGGATGGTTTAATGATGAACATTGCCAATCTTTTGAAGTGAATAAGAGCTTCACTTATATGTGCAAACTGAGTTGCAAGATTTTCATGCCTTCTACTTCTTGTGATAATTTTTTGGCTTTAGATTTTATGAACAATGAAAGTTACTTCATGTATACATGTGACATATGTGCAAAAATCAAGGGAAGTTAAAATGGATGACATATACATATACAACATGTACACCTTGTCTCTTTTGTTAGCCACATTTCAGATTAAGCAATGCCGAGGACGGCTTTGTTTTCAAAAAGAGGAGGATGATGAGGACATGACTACCTTGGATACGACCAAAAATATTGCATACATGCATATTTGTCAGGTGATTTCTAATGCAAACTATTCAATAGTCTATTTATGTTATCTAGAACAAAAATACTTCACACACTTTTGTGTTTTGTCTAATTGCACGTGTATGGGACATTTGTACAATCCACATATGAAGATAAGGGAAAAGGAGATGTTTAGGTTGTGTTCAAAAAGTCCTCTCACGTAACTTTTGGGTCAAGAGAAGATAGAGTCCAAGTCTCTCACGTTCTGGATTCAGATTCGGATTGCACAGACATACCTGAATCAAAACGCCAACAACTTTTTCATATGGACTCTGAATTGGGTGATTCGTTTTTTGTTGGAAACTAGATTTCGTTCTCTTTCCATCCCAATTGGATTCACCTTCAAATTCGTCTGCAGCATTGAGTTACGGACGAAACAATCTGACGTTGCAGCAGAATCCGAGTCAAACTACAAGCCCAAAGGTGTTGCATCACCTCCACTTGGGCCCATGAGTCTTGTACGACCTAGGGTTAGTTTTAGGCTGCCTTGGGACGTCCTCCCACCTCCTTGGCCGCCACCCCTTGCTCCTATATAAGTAGATCCATCTAGTAGCTTTTTCCTCTGGATTTGTTTAGTTAAAAGTTAGCCATTGCAACTTCGTGTACTTCGTTTGTGTCCAACTACCAGACCAAGACCGCTTACGGATCCCCACCATTATCAATACTTCATATATGTTTGCAATATTCAAATTGCTTTATCATATTCTTGCTCGTTCTTCGATTGCTTGCAGGAATAGACCTTCATGGTCAGGTTGATCGTGCTCCAGCGTGGTCAATAACCTCTCGGAGTTGGTTTAGCGATTGCTAAGGCGCAATGTCGTGCACGTTTGTAGTCGGATCGTGAAAGTCGTCTCCACCAAATCGATAGTTATCATCTCATCGAAAGATCGGGACACCCTCGCCTCTATCACCACGA
The DNA here is from genome assembly GCF_018294505.1 of Triticum aestivum. Lineage (NCBI taxonomy): Eukaryota > Viridiplantae > Streptophyta > Magnoliopsida > Poales > Poaceae > Triticum > Triticum aestivum. Next base: position 340,890,757 of record NC_057797.1, on the reverse strand, counting down.
GGGTCTGTTTCCTGCGAGCAAACAAAGAACAAGCAAGAAATTGAGATTGTAATCGGGATATTGCGAATATAAGATGAAAGCTTTATTGATCAAGGTGTGGTTCTCTGCCGTCTTGGTCTGGTCGTTGGACACAAACGAAATACGCGAAGTTGCAGCTATGGCGAACTTTTAATCTAAACAAAACCCGAAGTCTAAACGACGCCCTAAGGGCTGTATATATGGAGGAAGAGGGGGGAATTTCGTGGCCCTTGAGGGTGGGGTCCGAAACCAACCCTAACTCTTGTTTCCCCACACATACGGACTCTAAAAATAGCCTATACTTAAGTATTTCGAAATTACATGGGCCTGGCCTATTAATAAGGTGACGCAGCACCTAGAATAGCCTATGGACGAATATTATGAAGTGGCATCTTGTATATTTCATCCAAGGCTTCATGCACTCCTTATGGCGGCTTCAAAGTCCTGAAATCATCACTTGTAACTCCGTTCTTGATCCCCTTGCGCATGCCATCAACTCCATGCGTGTTCTTGCTCCAATGTTCATCCTTCTCCAAGCTAGGCCCTTCATTTGTAAGCAAAACAAATGTATCCAATTTAGGCAGCATCATAATCTCATGAACCTTAGAATCATTACCAAGAAACGAAAGTACCTGGTAATTTAATTGGCGTGTGCGAGCTCTAGTAATTGGTCCAGTATATGTAACAGTAGGGGCTGTGGGTGTAACAATGGTATTGATGTCCTCATCAGGTTCGACATCGACATCACCGCCGCTCATCTTCGCCATGGATGCATCATCAACAATGACCACCTTGACTACGACTTCGTATTCGTGCCACCATTTTGATGCCATACCGGAAGCAAGACCGGTAACTCCATCTTGATATTGGGCATATTACTCTTGCCATTACATTGATAGCCATCATAGCCTTACTCCTTTGCGTTGCTTCTCCATCGAGACTAGCCATTGAGTATTGCCGGCAACGAGACTTGTGCACATTAGTGATCATACTTCCCATAGCATACATACATACATCATTGTTGCCTATATTGGTATCATCTCTTGTGTCACAAAGTTGTCATCGCATACTCACTTGCTATCGTGGTTCGTCAAGCATTGCATGAGAAAAGAGCTCAAACATCAAAGAGACAACCAAGCTTTTAAGCAAAGATGAAAGATAAGCAAAGAGCTTTTAAGCAAGAACCATAGCATCATACAACATTAAGATTGTCATACTCGATCATCTTGGATCATATCATAGCAACACCTTGCATAGAACATATTTGGGATAGAAGTTGTTGCATTTTTTCTAAGTAGGTCGTGCACAAGTTCTTGTATCCGCCTATCGTGCAATCGTGCTAGCGTCTCTCTAGTGTTGTGCAACAAGAGAATTTTTGTGGATTCCACATTTTGGCTCACCCTTGGTTGCCCAACCCCACTTATCTATTTGCGCGTGTGTTTCCGTGTACCGTATATGCTTGGTCTACTTGTTACATTGCATCTTGCAAATCTTTTCAAACATTATTGAATCTTACTTACTTTCACATTAGAAATTGTGCCACCATCCTAACCAAGCTCCACCATAAGCTTTTACTTGTGTAGCTGTGAGAAACCGACGAGAATTCGTACCAATTGGGTTATTTCCTTCTCCTACATTGGAGTGACCATCGATTCACTTTCAACTTCGGTCCAGGTACATTTGGTATTCGTTCTTCTCTTCCTACCACTCACATTTGTCTTGGAATGATGGATAGGCCAAGTACTTCTACCAACCCACTCTTCATGGAGCAAGACGATGACATGAACTCCTTCATCACCAAGAGTCACCTCTTTGGTGCACAACGTGCTTTGCATCAAGAGCAACAAGCTATGAGTGAATGCATCGACAACCTTGCCGCCGACTTGCGACTTCCGAGCAACGTACAAGGCACTACTTCGACCACAAGCTCGACGATCACAAGCAAGAGAATGACGTAAGGATGGACGAGATTCGCGCTTTGTTGCTCAACCCCTCTTCTTCCACTTTAGGAAGGAGTCGTTCAAGTCGCCATTCCGACTTTACCCTCTCCGGCTCAAGTACACCGACATCGAACACTCTTCATCGAGCCGCGCACACCGACCGTCAAGCAAACCTCAATCCACTTCGAGACACCGACTCTCAAGAGCGCCGACGACGTCAAGTCGAAGAAGCCTTTGCGCTAGCTCGAGAATGACAACAACAACGCCAACATGAAGAGGAAGAACGCGCGCATCTACACCAAAATGCACAAGATGCCGAGGCTCAACGTCGAGAACTACAACTCCGTGACACTCAAGCACTTGAGGCGCAACAAGCTCTACACGATGCGAGTCGAGCCGTTGCCGACCGAGGCCGACAAGCCCGTGAAGAAGAGGAAGCACTTCGCGAAGAAATTCACGAACGACGATTTCAAGCTCACATGCATCGTCTAGTTCCTCCTCGAGCTCGACGCGCTCCTCCACAAGCTCGCCAAGACCATCAAGTTCATCAAGAGCATGAAGACAATGGGAATCCTCCACGACAAGAGCAACATGAGGTTGACAACCCTCCGCGTCAAGAACACCACAAGTTGAACAATCATCTACAACATGGGCGTCATCATCTCCGACCCCAACACAATGAAGAACAACGCTATTACAAGCTCAAGTTCACCATGCCCAAGTTCAACGGAAGCAACGATCCCGAAGAATACCTTTCATGGGCATTGAAAGTTCAACAGAAGCAACGATCCCGAAGAATACCTTTCACTAGGCTAGGTCTGCTTCCGGCCGCGTACGCAATGTGCAGGTGTGCTCAGGGCGATGGGCCCAGATCCCTGCGCGCTTAGGTTTAGACCGGCGTGCTGGCCTCTCTGTTGAGCCTAGGTGGGGCTGCAACGTGTTGATCTTCCGCGGCCGGGCATGACCCAGGAAAGTGTGTCCGGCCAAATGGGATCAAGCGTGTTGGGTAAGTTGGTGCACCCCTGCAGGGAAGTTAATCTATTCGAATAGCCGTGATCTTCGGTAACAGGACAACTTGGAGTTGTACCTTGACCTTATGACAACTAGAATTGGATACTTAATAAAACACACCCTTCCAAGTTCCACAGACAACCCGATGATCGCTTTTCCACAGGGCGATGAGGGAAGGATCGCCGGGTAGGATTATGCTATGCGATGCTATTGGAGATGCTACTTGGAGATGCTACTTGGAGGACTTCAATCTACTCTCTTCTACATGCTGCAAGACGAAGGCTGCCAAAAGCGTAGTCTTCGACAGGATTAGCTATCCCCTTCTTATTCTGGCATTCTGCAGTTCAGTCCACCGATATGGCCCTTTACACATATATCCATGCATATGTTGTGTAGCTCCTTGCTTGCGAGTACTTTGGATGAGTACTCATGGTTTGCCTTGTTCCCCCTTTTCCCCCTTTCTCTACTCGATTGTTGCAACCAGACGATGGAGCCCAGGAGCCAGACGCCACCGTCGATGATGACTACTACCCCGGAGGTGCTTACTACTACGTGCAGCCCGCTGACGATGACCAGGAGTAGTTTAGAAGGATCCCAGGAAGGAGGCCTGCGCCTCTTTCGATCTGTATCCCAGTTTGTGCTAGCCTTCTTAAGGCAAACTTGTTTAACTTATGTCTGTACTCAGATATTGTTGCTTCCGCTGACTCGTCTATGATCGAGCACTTGTATTCGAGCCCTCGAGGCCCCTGGCTTGTATTATGATGCTTGTATGACTTATTTATGTTTTAGAGTTGTGTTGTGATATCTTCCCATGAGTCCCTGATCTTGATCGTACTCATTTGCGTGCATGATTAGTGTACGGTCAAATCGGGGGCGTCACAAGTTGGTATCAGAGCCGACTGCCTGTAGGAATCCCCCTTTCCAACTCCTTGGTCGAAGTTGAGTCTAGTCGATGAAAATTGTTTTACTAACTTGGATGTGCGGCCCATGGGCCCACGTCGCCAATTGGGTGGTATTAGGATCTTTTACTCATCGACCTTTACTCTGGGATTCTGAACTCTCTTCTATTCGGGTTAAACAATTTTTACTAAAATCTAACTTTAGGTTCTCGAATATACTTCCTCCCGGAGAGGCCCTTCAGTCTAGATGATCGCCGACTGCACCAGAAGATTTCGAAGATACTCTCCGATTTTCTCTCAAGACCTTGTGCCCGTTGCTTTTGCAATTCCCTTCCACCGAAATACCCCGATGGATAAATACTTACACCTGTCGTGCTTACTTTTATTCCCAATCGATCTTGCTATTACAAGATACCCCGAGAATATTTTGTGACTACTGCCTTGCAGTTCTTTGCCACCTGAATACCCCTAAGAATAATTTCTCGCACTTGTCGAGTATCCGCTCATCCCCAGTTGTTCATGTGTTTCACAAAAGTCTTCAAAATACTATTCGATCTTCCGAAAATCCTCTGGAGCCTTGGCTCTTGAAATTCTTGCTTGCTCGCATTATGGTTAATCCCATTAGTCTCGTAATCTTAATGGCATACCTTGTCATTATCATTTTGAGTTCGTTGATTCAATATGTTGTGAATGTTCACAATCATCAGTCGAGTCCTAGGATTATCCTTCCGGCTCAGATGTCATTTTGAACATGAGCTGGTTCTCGACCAAACTATCTGTCGTCGATTGTGCCTCTGGTATATACAATTGATCCATCCTTGATTAGAACGTCTGCTTCCGATCCTTTGTTTTGGAAATCATAATTCCTTTGCATTTAAGCTTTGAATTATTCAGATGATTCCATAACTCGTTGCATTCGCATTCTTTCTTCCTCTGATTGAGTATCGATACTCACCTCAGCTCCATTGTGGATCGCCTTATCCACTGTTGGATTATTATATCCGACAGTGTCCTTCATAATTAATCACCTTGTGAGTCCTTCTCCGATACATAATGCCTTTGTTAAATTGTATCATTTCCTTTTGTCATCCATGCTCTGCTTTCGAGCTGGTGATACTTACTCTTGAAGCTTATGGTATATGTTCGCAAGAAGCCCCGATGGGATTGAACCTACGCCTTCCCTCATCGGCGTGAACCCGAAAGATTTCATGAGTCATACTTATCTGGTATTGCACCAGGTAAAACTTTCAACAACTAATGTCATCTTCGAAATACGAGAGGTGAATGGAAGATTATGCATTGAGGAAGTGGGAGTCGACCTTGAACCTTGTGTTCATGCCCATGGACGCGATGTATATCCTATCATGGAAGCTTCTTGTAATAATAACTATTTCCTTGATAACTAACATATGGTATCTGTGAATTGATCCCTTGCAACCGTGGTTCCGACCATGATTGTTCTTCTTTGATTCCATTTCTCGGACAAGTTAAAACAATTGTCTTCTATGGATCAATACACCCGTCCAATCTTTACTTTGATCTTGTGTCGAGTACTACCCCCTGGTATCTCAAGATTATCATGGAACTGCATAACTTCTTATGAGTTCTTCATCAAGTGCTACCTTCCCACTGATTCCAATTTTTCACGGGCTCTGAGTTATTATACACTCAAAGACACCGATAACTGAATCGAGTTTGCATTGCGATTCAACAAGTATTTGAACCCATCACTGCTTACAAATTTATTAATCCTTCAAGTCATTCCTAGCCTGATCGGCTATATCATTATCGAGCTAATTTTAACTGTGCTACCCGGTCCTTCTTGCCGTAGCACAATTATTTGGCGATGAGCTAAGCTTACGTTGATCTTCCTCCTCATATAACTTCGCCTTAAAAACAATGAGCTTGATTTCGAGTTTGTGTCGTATCTGTGGCTCCAATAATCTTTTGTTGCATCAGTCATGTTGCTTGATGCAGTCGTTGTTCAATTGCTTCTTTGTGGATTCTCTCGACAACAAATTGTCGTGATCATCATCAACATTTTGACTCCTTCCATGATATCAATGGAATTCTTGATGATAAGTGCCATCCTCGTTCCTTGGTAATTTCAGTTACCATCAACAACATCCTTACCTTCCTTTCATCACAAACTTGTTCATGTTATGGATGCAACTTACTATCCAGCCAGTATTATGATCTACCTTGAAGTATTACTGCCTTTGTCAAGGATGTTGTGAGAATTTCACCACCTCTTAAGAATTCTTGTTATTGTGATGCTTCTCGCCATCACCATTCTTTTCTTGGTCCCCGTGTTGAGAGAACTCTGTTGTGCGAATTCAAAACTTCTAGCAACCATATTGCTTTGAAGATTATGGTCGACATTTCATTCTTAGACCATTGGATATCGGATCACCATTCTAAACATTGATCATGTACCTATGCCCATATTTCGGGTGCACCTTTCAACCAATGTTTACTCGTGGATGTTCTCCTCGAGCATACATCATTATATCATTTGATCTGACAAGTGTTATCTCCTTGCTCAGATAATTATGGAAATCCATCTTTTGGGAATCTCAATGACTTGTCGCTGAGTCCGTCAGCCACCTCCTAACCCTCTCCTTGATTTAATGATGAACTCTTGTTTCGGAACTTGCTTCCTTGGTTCATTTCCCGAGAATCTTACAATGACAAACCGTCAATTTGTGTCGCACCCTCTCTTCTCAGGCATCATGAGTCAGAGGTATCCTAACACCGACCAGATTTTAATCTCGGTCAGATATGGTGGTTGGGACAACTCTCCATGAGCTATGATGTTGGTCCTTTGATGACCCGGTAATATGATGTCATGCCTAACACCCCTGGCTGGAGGACCTATCATTATAATTTCTTCTGCAAGGATAACCATTCTTCCTGGAGGAAATTGTAAGACTTATTTTATAAGTTGTTCCTGATGGATCTTTTGTGTATCCAAAGTCTGACCTTTGCTTGAAGAACCTGCCAATGCTATCTCGAAGCATGTCTGTGGTACTCCGATTTTCAATAACAACATTTGAAGCACAATGCAAAACTCTCTTTATCAATTATCCAAACACTGTTGTATGGGTAATGTCATTAAATTTCTCCCCCCCTTTCCTAAAGGGTTTTCTATGTTATATCCTGTCAAGGATATCATGCTCTGGTTGTCCTTGGGAAGGATATACCATTGAAATATGTGTTTAAACACATTTTCCTTTCCATCGTTCTGTTTAATCTGATAACCATATTTTCCTTTCCGTTGGTCGGTTTAACATTGCTTGTGATCTATATGAGCTAAGCCGTAATATTCTCTTGCTTATGTAAACACCCCCAGTGTACAATTCTGTCAGCAAGACCCTGTTGCATTTGTCGATAACATTCCGGTAGCCACCGATGGACGAGAACTTTGCCTATTGGTCCGCCTCGTTTCGATGAGCAGGAAAATGGTTCTCTTCGTCCCTCGCCCTTGGTACCGATGTTGTTGCCGACATAAATGACAGGCTATCCTCTAACATGCCTTGCTTACATGATCACGCAAGATGTCACCACTCCTTCTACTTTTAACCCACATGGTGGGCCCATAACCCACAGTTCCACAGGATCGAAACCTGATTCTTCTACACACCCCCATTTCCAAAGTTATTCCACCCGCTTGGCTTCATAGGTAATTCACGGGCCACCTTCATAGTGATCTATTTTGGTACCAGACGCAATACTTTCCCATTGCTCTGAACCCCTGTCACATTTTGTTTCAGGCCACAAACGGTTGCCTATCCACTTGAAACTCCTTACTTCACCTTCTTAATTTACTCTCGATGACTTTCTTGAATTTCAACTCGAGAGGTGACTCTATACCTCGTTCACTGAGATAGCCCCTAGGTACTTAACATGTATTGAACTTCGTACTTCACGAGTTTTCCCCCTTATCTTTTTCGTAAGTACGATAGAGACCCCAAAGGAAGAATGACGACTTCATCATGATGCCCGTATGCATTTAATGGAAGACATCAATGCTATGGATCAACCTCTTTGAGAAGAGCGACCAGGGCCGAGAAGATTCGTTAGAATTTCGTAACCAGACCTTACCCCCTAGTCCCCCTCTTAAATCTCGGGACGAGATTTCTTGTAGTGGAGGAGAATTGTGATGCCCGGGTAATCAAGCTACAGTAACCTCTGCTAATGACGCCATGTCACCTCTGTTACTGTCGCTAATCTCGCGTTAGTTCAAAACGATTCGAATTCAAACTTGAATTTTTGGCAAACAAATAAAGTTTTCAAACTTTAAAACAAAAATGTTCGGACCGTGTCTAATATTGCATAGATAATTATGGTGAAGTAAACACATTTTTAGAAAATGCATAAATATTTTAAATTGAATAAAACAAAAAGGAAAATAAATAAAAAGAAATAAAACAAAACAAAACAAAAATAACAGACCCCCCCCCCGCTGGGCCAAGTGGCCCAGCTGGCCTCCGCCGCCCCACCAGGCCGGCCCAGGTCGGCCCCGCTCCTCTCCCTTATCCCCTCGGTCTAGCCCGCAACCCCCACCGACACCCCCCACTCCACCCACTCGCCCCCCTCCTCTCGCCTGATCTGGATCGGGATCCAGAGGAGACCACCGCCGTCCCCCCCCCCCCGATTCACCCAACGCCGGCGCTCCGCCGGCCCCCACCCGCATCGCCGCCGTCGCCTCGTCCCGTCACCAACCCCGAGGCCGCCGGATCGATCCGCGCCGCCCCTCGCCGATTGGGCGCCGCCGCCCAAAGCCCGCGCAACCACCGCCGAACGCCTCCTCATCCTCCTCCTCGCCGGTCCTCCCCGGCCGCCCCCGAGCCCACTGCCCCGTTGCCCTACTCCCCCCCCCATGAGCTCCCCCTTCGCCCTCCTCTCCCCCTAGGTCGCCTCGGCCGTCGCCGCTCGACGCGCTCCGGCGCCACCGTCGCCCGCGTCGGGCCGTCCCGCCCCCGACCTCTCCCTTCTCCCCCTCTCTCACTCACCGAGCGGTCCGCGCTCCGGCGCCCGCGGCCACCCCGCTCAGCCCCTGGTCGGCTTCGTGGCCACCGACGCCAGCGCTGCTGGTCACGCCCGAGGCCAGCGCCCGGGCTCACCCCGTCGGGCGCTCGCGCCCGCACCCGCCGTCGCGCCCTGGCGCCCTGCTGCTTCCCCCCTCGGTGTTTCCCCTCCGGTGGCCGCCCGGCCATGCCCCGGTCCTCCTCGCCCGCCGATTTGGGCGAACGCCCAGTCGGGCGCCGCAACGCCCGACCCGCTAGCCCCCCCCCGGCCACTGACTAGGGGGCCCCGCCCCATAGCGTTTTTAGAAAAAAAAAATTAAAAAATATATATATTAAATGAATAAATGAATAATAATTAAAAAAATTAAAATGTTAATTAATTAATTAATTAAGTAATTAATTAAGTTAATTAATCTTGATTAGATTAACCTAATCACTAATTAAATTAACTAATATGTAATTAAATTAAACATAGAATGACAGGTGGGTCCCACTGGACCCACATGTCAGGTTGACCAAGTCAACTCTGTTGACTGCTGACGTCAGCATGACATCATGCTGATGTCATAAATCCATTTTCGAATTAAATTAAATAATTAATTAAATTTCAGAAATTAATAAAATCTTTAGAAAATCATATCTTTTAATCCGTAACTCGGATTAAAATATTTTCAACATGAAAGTTGCTCAGAACGACGAGGCGAATCCGGTTACGCGGTCCGTTCGTCCGCCACACACCCCTAACCTATCGAACCCGCAACTTTCCTCCTCCGGCTCCTCTGCCCGAAAACACGAAACACCGGGGATATTTTCCCGGATGTTTCCCCCCTTAACCGGTACCACCTCATACCACGCTAGGTCACGCCTAGCATCGTTACTTGTCTTGTCATGCATCGATATGCATCTGTTTACATGGTATTCATTGTTTCTTCCCCCTCTTCTCTCCGGTAGACTACGAGACCGACGCTGTTGCTGTCCAGTTCGAATACGGAGTTGACGACCCCTCTCTCTTGCCAGAGCAACCAGGCAAGCCCCCCCCCTTGATCACCAGATATCGCCTATTCTACTCTATACTGCTTGCATCAGAGTAGTGTAGCATGTTACTGCTTTCTGTTATACCTATCCTGATGCGTAGCGTGTCCTTGATACTACTGTTGTTACCTTTACCTGCAATCCTATATGCTTAGTATAGGATGCTAGTATATTCATCTGTGGCCCAACATTCTTGTCCGTCAGCCGTGCTATACTATCGGGCCGTGATCACTTGGGAGGTGATCACGGGTATATACTATATACTTTATACATGATACATGTGGAGACTAAAGTCGGGTCGGCTGGTGGAGCACCCGCGAGTGGATCTTTGAGGCGGAGCGGCAGGGCAGGTTGAGACCGCCTAGGAGAGAGGTGGGCCTGTCCCTGTTCGGCGTTCGCGGATACTTAACACGCTTAACGAGATCTTGGTATTTGATCTGAGTTGGCTACGAGCCTATACGCACTAACCATCTACGTGGGAGTAGTTATGGGTATCCCGGCGTCGTGGTATCAGCCGAAGCACTTCGTGACGCCAACGACTGAGCGACGCGCGCCGGATTGGACTGGAACGCCACTAGGCTAGGTCTGCTTCCGGCCGCGTACGCAATGTGCAGGTGTGCTCAGGGCGATGGGCCCAGACCCCTGCACGCTTAGGTTTAGACCGGCGTGCTGGCCTCTCTGTTGAGCCTAGGTGGGGCTGCGACGTGTTGATCTTCCGCGGCCGGGCATGACCCAGGAAAGTGTGTCCGGCCAAATGGGATCAAGCGTGTTGGGTAAGTTGGTGCACCCCTGCAGGGAAGTTAATCTATTCGAATAGCCGTGATCTTCGGTAACAGGACGACTTGGAGTTGTACCTTGACCTTATGACAACTAGAATCGGATACTTAATAAAACACACCCTTCCAAGTTCCACAGACAACCTGGTGATCGCTTTTCCACAGGGCGACGAGGGGAGGATCGCCGGGTAGGATTATGCTATGCGATGCTATTGGAGATGCTACTTGGAGATGCTACTTGGAGGACTTCAATCTACTCTCTTCTACATGCTGCAAGACGGAGGCTGCCAGAAGCGTAGTCTTCGATAGGATTACCTATCCCCCTCTTATTCTGGCATTCTGCAGTTCAGTCCACCGATATGGCCCTTTACACATATATCCATGCATATGTAGTGTAGCTCCTTGCTTGCGAGTACTTTGGATGAGTACTCACGGTTTGCCTTGTTCCCCCTTTTCCCCTTTCTCTACTCGATTGCTGCAACCAGACGATGGAGCCCAGGAGCCAGACGCCACCATCGATGACGACTACTACCCCGAAGGTGCCTACTACTACGTGCAGCCCGCTGACGACGACCAGGAGTAGTTTAGAAGGATCCCAGGCAGGAGGCATGCGCCTCTTTCGATCTGTATCCCAGTTTGTGCTAGCCTTCTTAAGGCAAACTTGTTTAACTTATGTCTGTACTCAGATATTGTTGCTTCCACTGACTCATCTATGATCGAGCACTTGTATTCGAGCCCTCGAGGCCCCTGGCTTGTATTATGATGCTTGTATGACTTATTTATGTTTTAGAGTTGTGTTGTGATATCTTCCCGTGAGTCCCTGATCTTGATCGTACACATTTGCGTGCATGATTAGTGTACGGTCAAATCGGGGGCGTCACAGTGATAGAGGCGAGGGTCCCGATCTTTCGATGAGATAATAACTATCGATTTGGTGGAGACAACTTTTACGATCCGACTACAAACGTGCACGACGTTGCGCCTTAGCAATCGCTAAACCAATCTCCTGAGGTTACTGACGCTGCTGGAAGCGCGGTCAGCCTGACCACAAAGGTCTATTCCTGCTAGCAATCGAAGAACGAGCAAGAATATGATAAAGCAATCTGAATATTGCAAATATATATGAAGTATTGATAATGGTGGGGATCCGGAAGCGGTCTTTGTCAGGTCGTTGGACACAAACGAACTACACGAAGTTGCAATGGCTAACTTTTAACTAAGCAAATCCCAAGGAAAAAGCTACTAGATGGATCTACTTATATAGGAGCAAGGGGTGGCGGCCAAGGAGGTGGGAGGACGTCCCAAGGCAGCCTAAAACTAACCCTAGGTCGTACAAGGTTCATGGGCCCAAGTGGAGGTGATGCAACACCTTTGGGCTTGTAGTTTGACTCGGATTCTGCTGCAACGTCAGATTGTTTCGTCCGTAACTCAATGCTGCAGACGAATTTGAAGGTGAATCCAATTGGGTTGGAAAGAGCACGAAATCTAGTTTCCAACAAAAAAAGAATCACCCAATTCGGAGTCCGTATGAAAAAATTGTTGGCGTTTTGAGTTAGATATGTCTGTGTAGTCCGAATCTGAATTCAGAACGTGAGAGATTTGGACTCTATCTTCTCTTGGCCCAAAAGTGACGTGAGAGGACTTTTTGAACACAACCTAAACTTCTCCTTTTCCCTTATCTTCATATGTGGATTGTACAAATGTCCCATACACCTGCAATTACACAAAACACAAAAGTGTGTGAAGTATTTTTGTTCTGGATAACATAAATAGATTATTGAATAGTTTGCATTAGAAATCACCTGACAAATATGCATGTATGCAATATTTTTAGTCGTATCCAAGGTAGTCATGTCCTCATCATACTCCCTTTTTGGAAAACAAAGCCGTCCTCGGCATTGCTTAATCTGAAATGTGGCTAACAAAAGAGACAAGGTGTACATGTTGTATATGTATATGTCATCCATTTTAACTTCCCTTGATTTTTGCACATATGTCACATGTATACATGAGTAACTTTCATTGTTCATAAAATCTAAAGCAAAAAAATTATCATAAGAAGTAGAAGGCATGAAAATATTGGAACTCAGTTTGCACATATAAGTGAAACTCTTATTCACTTCAAAAGATTAGCAATGTTCATCATTAAACCATCCTAACTTCGATGAATAAACCTTACTTGCATCAAATTTACATGCTACAACATGCTTAAATAAGCAAACATGCAATAAGTCATTGGACACAGAATCATCATCAAGATTAGAGGTCATATCAAAATGATTAAACATTGGTTCTTTTGCATCAACAGTTAATTCAATGGGTGCACTCAAAATTGTTGATATTTCAGTTGTTTGATCACATGACGCATTCATGACAGTAACAAGAGTCTCTAAAATAGGTGGTGTGCTCAAATCAACAGGTAACTCAACACATGATGCATTCAAGTTAACTAGGCATGCTTCATTCTCATGTGAAGTTATATCATCAATACATTTACTGTTACCTCGCAGAGATGTAGCTGATGTAGGTACGGACGTTGACAATGTACCATACTCTTGAGATGATATCGCGCTCACAATCCAAGGTGGGGCTGCTCTAGTAGGTGCAATAGTGGAGTAACCAACCGGCGGTGGTGAGCATGAACTGAAATAGTAGTTGTTGTAGTCACCCAATGCATCCTCCTGTATCTGTCTCTCAAAGGTACAAGCACGAACATACATAACAGTAATGCAACGAGGAATATACTGAAATCTTGCATGAATATCATGGTTCAAACCACCAAAAAATCTATTCATTGTATCATCCTCAGATTCTTCTATGTCACAATGATGCATATAAGATATGAACTCTTGGTAGTAAGCATGAACAATGTTACTGCCTTGTTTTAATTGCTCCAATTTGCGACGCAATTCACGACGATAGTAAGAAGGAAAAAATTGCTGTCTCATTACATCTTTCAAAACTTTCCAAGTTGTGGGTTGGTTATCAATGTTTTTCTTACAATGTACACTCCACCAAATAGAAGCAAAACCAGTAAATGCTCTAATGGTAGTTCGTACTCTCTCAAGTTCAGAAAAATCATGGTGACTAAAAACTTATTCTACTTCAAGCTCCTAATCTAGATAAATAGCAGGATTAAATCTACCCTCAAATGATGGTAAAGAGATAACCTGACCATATGCTTGTGTGTGTTGTCCCAACTCTCGTGATGGTGAAGATGTGTCCGTCGTCCAAGAACTTCTATCTCTGGAACCTATCATGATTAGTAGAAACAAGAACCAAAATTCGAGAATAATGTTCCAATGAACTACTAGGATGTGGTTGTAAAGTGCTCACAGTAAAGCAAATATCAATATCTTACAAGTTCTTACCATGCGGCAGGTGGTGAGAGGCAACCAGCGGTGTCAAATAACTCCGAAGATTGTGTAAAGCGATTGCCAGGGGAACGTGCGTATACACGGTGTAGAAATATGTGGAGCTGGGTTTGCTATATATGGTGGCAAAAGATTAGAAATAATCAATTCAGAGATGCAATGTTGAATAAACGCTCAACGACGGTACTATGCTGGTCCTAGGATAGACCGAACTAGAGACGCGAGCCTAGAACACTAATGAGGTCATGTCATAGCACAACTAGCATCAATGAAGGATACTAAGTAGCTCTGGACAGCAAGATATAAGTGAAGATCACAACGGCAGTAAAGATAATGATGTGAAACAACAGCCAAGCAGGATATATCAATAACTTTGTCTCCAACTTTCCTCTGAAAAAGTTTGTGCTGATTTTTTTGATTTTTTTTAAAGAATGGTATTGACTCAAGCTTTCAAACACAAAAGGAATCACTCAATTCCGAGTTGATATGAGGAGTCAAAAAATTCGAAAACTGTCCTGAAAAAACTGGAATAAGCTGTGTTCATGAACTTCGGAGGGCAAAAAGACCTATTTAGAAGCCGATTTTGAGGTGCCAAATATTGAACTAGTTTCTTCAACTATTTAGATGCGGCTTGTCGCTAGCTTTCGTTTGAGTACTCGCGGAGGTAAAATGGACTTTGTATGAGGAAGTTATGCCAGTTTTACTGAACAGTGCACAAAACAGATTCCAATCCGAATTCAACTACGAGATTGAGTCTAAAAAGATCCGAATTTTGTCTTTTTTCTTCTCTCTTTTTTTTCCTCACACTTTTTTTCTTTCTCTCCTTTTTTTCTCTCACTTTTTTTTCTTTTTTTTCTCTCGTTTTTTTTCTCTCGTTTTTTCTCCCTCTTTCCAAAACAAACTAGATAAGATGCAGATTGGATCAAGCGAAGATGTGAACAATCTCAACTATTATTATAACAATGAATGGTGGGTAGCACGTGGTGGAAATTGATGGATGGGTGGTGGACAGCGTAAGAGATAATGATGCAGCGGTGGCGTGACTAATGTGAACAGAACCTGAAACTCTAAACGAACTAGACATTAAGACCAGCAACTCGACACGACGATGCAACCGATAATTCAACTATGCAAGCAATGAAAAGAAAATTGCAAAGGCTCAGACTGGCTTGGACCAAGGATGAATAGATCTAACTCTTTTTTGTGGCTTTTTCTTGGACAATAGGTAAGAAAATAAATCTAATCTAGGAAAACTAGAAATTCTCACCGAGCAACCTGAAAACTAATACCACTTGATAGAGGCTGATAGAGGCAAAGGTGTCCCGTCTTTCGATGAGATGATGGATATCGCTTTGGTGGCAGTCGACTTTGATGATCCGACTACGAACGTGCGAGGACGTCGCGGCTTAGCAATCGCTAAACCAACTCCGAGAGGTTATTGACCACGCCGGAGCACGATCAACCTGACCACGAGGGTCTGTTTCCTGTGAGCAAATGAAGAACAAGCAAGAAACTGAGATTGCAATCTGGATATTGCGAATATAAGATGAAAGCTTTATTGATCAAGGTGTGGTTCTGTGACGCCTTTGTCTGGTCGTTGAACATAAATGAAGTACGTGAAGTTACAGCTATGGCGAACTTTTAATCTAAACAAAACCCAAAGTCTAAACGATGCCCTAAGGGCTGTATATATGGGGGAAGAGGGGGGTAATTTCGTGACCCTTAGTGGGGGGTCCGAAATCAACCCTATCTCTTGTTTCCCCACACATACGGACTCTAAAAATAGCCTATACTTATGTATTTCGAGATTACATGGGCCTGGCCCAATAATAAGGTGACGCAGCACCTATAATAGCCTCGGGGCGAAATTTATGAAGTGGCATCTTGTATATTTCGTCCAAGGCTTCATGCACCCATTATGGTGGCTTCGAAGTCCTGAAATCATCAC
Organism: Triticum aestivum; assembly: GCF_018294505.1. Taxonomy (NCBI): domain Eukaryota; kingdom Viridiplantae; phylum Streptophyta; class Magnoliopsida; order Poales; family Poaceae; genus Triticum; species Triticum aestivum. The sequence goes on along the minus strand of NC_057797.1, from coordinate 340,874,729 downwards.
TTGTAACTCCGTTCTTGTTCCCCTTGCGCATGCCATCATCTCCATGCTTGTTCTTAATCCAATGTTCATCCTTCTCCCAGCTAGGCCCTTCATTTGTAAGCAAAACAAATGTATCCAATTTAGGTAGCATCATATTCTCATGAACATTAGAATCATTACCAAGAAACGAAAGTACCTGGTAATTTAGTTGGCGTGCGCGAGCTCTAGTAATTGGTCCAGTATTTATAGCAGCAGGGGCTGTGGGTGTAACAATTGTATTGATGTCCTCATCATCCTCCCCTTCTTGAAATAAAGTCGTCCTCGACGGAAGTTCATCTTCCTCACCCAAATAAGGCTTCAAATCTGCAATGTTAAAAGTGGGACTAACCCCAAAATCTGCAGGCAGCTCAAGTTTATATGCATTATCATTTATTTTCTCTAACACCTTAAAGGGACCATCAGCACGTGGCATTAACTTTGATTTGCGCAAATCCGGAAATCTATCCTTACGCAAATGTAACCAAACAAGATCTCCAGGTGCAAACACAACATGTTTTCTACCCTTATCTCCAGCAAGTTTATATTTAGCATTCATACGCTCAATGTTTTCCTTAGTTAACTCATGCATTTTTAAAATCAATTCAGCACGTTGTTTAGCATCAAAATTAACCTTCTCCGAAGATGGAAGAGGCAACAAATCAATAGGTGCACGAGGTAGGAAACCATACACAACTTCAAAAGGGCACATCTTAGTAGTAGAATGCAATGAACGATTATAAGCAAATTCAATATGAGGCAAGCATTCCTCCCACATTTTCTTATTATTCTTCAAAACAGCCCTAAGCATAGTAGACAACGTTCTATTGACTACTTCAGTTTGTCCATCAGTTTGGGGGTGACAAGTAGTACTAAAAAGCAGTTTAGTCCCCAACTTAGCCCATAAACATCTCCAAAAGTGGCTAAGAAATTTAGTATCACGATCTGAAACAATAGTATTTGGCACACCATGCAAGCGAATAATTTCACGAAAGAACAAATCAGCAACATTAACAGCATCATCGCTTTTATGACATGGTATAAAGTGTGCCATTTTCGAGAATCTATCCACGACAACAAATATGCTATCCCTCCCCTTCTTTGTTCGAGGTAAACCTAAAACAAAGTCCATAGATATATCCTCCCAAGGAACACTAGGTACAGGCAAAGGCATATATAAACCATGAGGATTGAGTCGTGACTTAGCTTTTTGACATGTAGTGCAGCGAGCAATAAAACGCTCAACATCCCGTCTCATCTTTGGCCAAAAGAAATGTGTAGCAAGTACGTCCTCCGTCTTCTTCACGCCAAAGTGTCCCATTAATCCTCCTCCATGCGCCTCCTGCAACAACAAAAGACGAACGGAGCTAGCTGGAATGCATAGCTTGTTAGCACGAAACACAAATCCATCGTTAACGACGAACTTGTTCCACATTCTTCCTTCTTTACAATTCTGCATTACATCTTTAAAATCAGCATCATGCACATATTGATCTTTGATGGTCTCCAAACCAAATATTTTGAAGTCAAGTTGTGAAAGCATAGTATAGCGGCGAGACAATGCATCAGCAATAACATTTTCTTTTCCCTTCTTGTGTTTAATGACATAAGGAAAAGTCTCAATGAATTCAACCCATTTAGCATGTCTACGATTCAGTTTAGCTTGACTTTTAATATGTTTCAAAGATTCATGATCAGAATGTATAACAAATTCTTTGGGCCATAAATAATGTTGCCATGTTTCTAAAGTCCGAACAAGAGCATATAATTCTTTATCATAAGTAGAATAATTCAGACTAGGCCCACTCAATTTTTCAGAAAAGTATGCAACAGGTTTGCCATCTTGTAATAACACACCGCCTAATCCAATTCCACTAGCATCACATTCAAGCTCAAAAGTCTTATTAAAATCAGGAAGTTGGAGTAAAGGAGCATGTGTCAACTTATCTTTCAATACCGAGAAGGCTTCTTCCTGTGCGGTACCCCAAAGAAAAGGCACATCTTTCTTTGTAAGCTCATTGAGAGGTGCAGCAATGGTGCTGAAATCTCTCACAAAACGCCTATAGAATCCAGCGAGGCCAAGAAAACTCCTCACTTGTGTGACCGTTTTGGGTTGCGGCCAACTCTCAATAGCTTCAATCTTGGCTTTATCAACTTCAATTCCCTGTGGAGTAACAACATAGCCAAGAAAAGATACTCGGTCGGTGCAAAAGGTGCACTTCCCAAGGTTACCAAACAAACGTGCATCACGTAGAGCAATAAAAACAGCACGTAAATGTTCCAAATGTTCTTCCAAAGATCTGCTATAAATCAATATGTCATCAAAGTAAACTACCACAAATCGTCCAATGAAAGCACGTAAAACTTCGTTCATTAATCTCATGAAAGTACTAGGTGCATTAGTTAACCCAAAAGGCATGACTAACCACTCATATAATCCAAACTTAGTTTTGAATGCTGTTTTCCATTCATCTCCCAATTTCATACGAATTTGATGGTATCCACTACGCAAATCAACTTTGGAGAATATTGTAGAGCCACTCAATTCATCAAGCATATCATCTAGCCTAGGAATAGGATGACGATAACGAATAGTAATATTATTAATGCCTCTACAATCAACACACATACGTGATGTACCATCCTTTTTCGGCACTAGAATAATAGGAACAGCACAAGGACTAAGGGATTCGCGTATATAACCTTTGTCGAGAAGCTCTTGTACTTGACGCATAATCTCCTTCGTCTCCTCTGGATTGGTACGGTATGGTGCACGGTTTGGCAGTGAAGCACCGGGAATTAAGTCAATCTGATGCTCAATCCCTCGAATAGGCGGTAATCCCGGTGGCACGTCTTGTGGAAAGACGTCAGCGAACTCCTGCAAAATGTTAGTGACAGCAGGAGGCAAAGAGGAAGGCACGTCCTCGAATGAAAATAATGCCTCTTTGCACACAAAAGCATAGCAAACAGATTTGCTGAAATCTAGGTCATCAATATCAGATTTGGTGGCAAATAAACATGCACTTTTCAATTTAATTTCAAAAGCAACACTAGATGGTTTATTATTAGGCTTCATTTGTTGCTCAAATTCTTTTGCCACAATCTGATTTTCACTCTTATTCATCTCCTGTTTTGCTTTATTAGCTCTATTAATATCATCTTTCAAAATGGAATCAGGAGTCATAGGAAGCAAAGTAATATTTTTATCCATATGAACAAGAGTATAGTGTTTGTTTCTACCATGGTGTACAGAATTTTTATCAAATTGCCATGGTCTACCAAGTAATAAGGAACATGCTTGCATAGGTACCACATCACAATCAACATAATCACCATATGTAGAGATACTAAAATGCACACGAACAGTACGTGTTACCTTAACCTTGCCACTGTTGTTGAACCATTGGATGTAGTAAGTATGTGGATGTGGTCTTGTGGTGAGAGAAAGCTTCTCCACCATCTCCATGCTAGCCAAGTTGTTGCAGCTCCCTCCATCTATGATGACGCACACAGAACGTTCTTTCACAACTCCCTTGGTATGGAACAAATTGTGCCTCTAATTTTGCTCAGCTTGTGTGACCTGCACACTCAAAACACGTTGAGCAACTAAACATTCATACCTGTCAGCGTCTTTAGGAGCCATGTATTGTGTCTCATGATCAGAATCATCTCCACCATGTTCTTCACGTGTAATAAGAGCCAAAGTCTCCTCATCATAGTCACTAGCGGACTCATATCCACCATCCGCGGTAGCAATCATCACACGCGGAGATTTGCATTCTCTCGCATAATGACCTCCTCCCTTACAACTACGACAAATAATATCACTTGTGTGCCCTGTTGATGCCATGGAAGAAGCAGAACTCTGTGCAGGCCCAGCAGGTGCGCTCTTGGCAGATAATGGTGGTTGTGCCTGTTTTCTTGTATCACGACTGGAGGAGACACCTGATTGAGGTGCTGGTGCAGTTAAGTAGAAGATGCACGCGGTGTCCATGATGAAGGTCGGCCTGCAGAAAAGTTAGTTCGCGCCAATGCTTGTCGATCCTGCACTTCACGTTCAGCTTTACAAGAAAGATGGAATAAACGAGTGATATTAGTATACTCCTTATAGTCTAGAATGGTCTGAATCTCTCTATTTAATCCACCCAGAAAACGTGCAAGCTAGCTTCATTCTCCTCAACAATACCACATCTAATCATGCCAGTTTGTAATTCCTGATAATATTCTTCTACAGAATGTTTTCCTTGTCTTAAGCGCTGTAATTTCTGAAGCAATTCACGTTGATAATATGGTGGAACCCAACGAGTACGCATAGCAGTTTTCAAAGCAGCCCAAGTAGTTGGAATATGATATAATCTACAATGTTCAGACCACCATACACATGCAAAACTAGTGAAAGCACAAACAGCAGCGGCAACCCGTCTCTCCTCGGGATATTGTAAACATGTAAATCGTTGTTCAGTTTCTAACTCCCAAGTAAGATATATATCAGGAACATATCTACGCTCGAAAGGTGGAATATTCAATTTCAGTTTAGGAAGATGGTCATGATCTCGTACCTGAGGGAAAGCCCTACCATTGTGATTATTTGCATGTGGACGACCTGGTGGTTGTGGTGCAGGTGGTTGCACGTAGTTCTGATTTTGAGCAACCTCATCCTCGTAATCTCCCACATAATCATCCTCCTCCGCATCAGCAGCAGGAGCCACAGAAGTATCAACAGCAGCACCAACAGTTTGGCCAAACGCAAGAGGAACACGGCTCGCTCGGCGGAGATCTGTTTCGTGACGTGGAGGTAGTCGTTGTTGTTGTTGTTGTTGTTGTTGTTGGAGAGGTGCGTTAGGTGCAGCGGGTGGTGGTGGTGGAAGACGCGCGAGCAATTCATTAAACTTGTTATCGAGCTTTGTTTCGAACGTCTTCTCCATGCCATCTATCTTCACCATGGCCTCTTCAAATCTGTTTAGCACATCTTGCACCCGTCCACTCATCATTTGCTGAAATTTATCATGCAAATCCTTATTCGTCATGTTCTCTCAGTCAGTCTCGTCGGCTTGTGATCCTGGCATGGTTAGCAGCAATAGAAACACACAAGAATATGATCCTATAGACTACTAACAAGAGGTGGTGGTGGGTGTCACAAATCCGTCAAGCAAATCTCAAATTCTTACCAGTTCTTACCCAGCAGCAGGCGGTGATCGGCAACCGTTGTAGTTAAAAACTCTCAAAGCTTGGATAGAGCGATTCCCAGGGAGAGTCAAACGCACGACGTAGATGTATGTGGAGCTGGGAAGGCTTATAATATGGTAGCAAAAAGGGTCAGCAATAATCAATTCAGAGATGCAAAGTTGAATAAACGCTCAATGACGGTACTGTGCTGGTCCTAGGCTAGACTATGCTAGAGACGCGAGCCTAGAACACCAACAAAATCACGGCGCGGCACGTAAACAAGGGAAAAGCACACTCTGGATTTTTTTTCCGCTCTTTTTTTTGCGCTGTTTTTTTTGCGCTGCTTTTTTTTGCGAAAAATCACTATAATGGCGAGTGTCTCAAAACTCTTCCTAGGTCAAACTGACAGGATGGGCACGAAATTTTTTCGACCAATTTTTTTTTTCGACTGCCCGGACCCAAAAACTGGAAACGGGTCAAAAAAACTTCCTATAATGGCACCTGTCTCAAAACACTCAGAAACACCTAAAAATAGGATAGCCAGAATTTTTTTCGAAAAATGCGTTTTCGAAAAATTTTGGGCCTAAACGGAGGGTGGTTTCCGGACTCTTTTTTTTCCGAAACCTACTCCGGCAAGGAAACACGAATCGGAATCTAGATGGATCTCGAAAACAAACCTAATATGACAAGAACTCGGATTGGTGGTGGATATATGGTAGTAGATGGCAGCGGTAGTGGTATATGACAGCGGTGGTGGTATATGGATACGGATTCGAAGCGGTGGCGGATAAGCGGCGGTGGTAGATGGCAGGGGCGATGATGATGGTGCGGCGGCGGCGTGACAACTTATGACCAGAACTCGAAACTCTACAAGACTAGACTCTAAGACCAGCAACTAGACACGACGATGCAACCGCAAATTCAACAAAGCAAAACCCTAAAAAGATTATGCAAAGGCTCAGATTGGTTCGGATATGATGAACTAACCCTAATTTTTTTTGTGGCTTTTTCGTGGACTGTAGGTATGAAGAATAGACTCGATCTAAACTACGAAAAACTGTAAAATCTCAGCGAGCAACCTGGAAATCTGATACCACTTGATAGAGGCAAAGGTGTCCCGTCTTTCGATGAGATGATGGATATCGCTTTGGTGGCAGTCGACTTTGACGATCCGACTACGAACGTGCGAGGACGTCGCGCCTTAGAAATCGCTAAACCAACTCCGAGAGGTTATTGACCACGCCGGAGCACGATCAACCTGACCACGAGGGTCTGTTTCCTGCGAGCAAACGAAGAACAAGCAAGAAACTGAGATTGCAATCTGGATATTGCGAATATAAGATGAAAGCTTTATTGATCAAGGTGGGTGACAGAGGCGAGGGTGTCCCGATCTTTCGATGAGATGATAACTATCGATTTGGTGGAGACGACTTTGACGATCCGACTACAAACGTGCACGACGTTGCGCCTTAGCAATCGCTAAACCAATCTCCTGAGGTTACTGACGATGCTGGAAGCGCGGTCAGCCTGACCACAAAGGTCTATTCCTGCTAGCAATCGAAGAACGAGCAAGAATATGATAAAACAATCTGAATATTGCAAATATATATGAAGTATTGATAATGGTGGGGATCCGGAAGCGGTCTTGGTCTGGTCGTTGGACACAAACGAAGTACACGAAGTTGCAATGGCTAAGTTTTAACTAAACAAATCCCAAGGAAAAATCTACTAGATGGATCTACTTATATAGGAGTAAGGGGTGGCGGCCAAGGAGGTGGGAGGACGTCCCAAGGAAGCCTAAAACTAACCCTAGGTCGTACAAGGCTCATGGGACCAAGTGGAGGTGATGCAACATCTTTGGGCTTGTAGTTTGACTCGGATTCTGCTGCAACGTCAGATTGTTTCGTCCGTAACTCAACGCTCCGGACGAATTTGAAGGTTAATCTAATTGGGTTGGAAAGCGCACGAAACCTAATTTCCAACAAAAAAAGAATCACCCAATTCGGAGTCCGTATGAAAAAGTTGTTGGCGTTTTGAGTTAGGTATGTCTGTGTAGTCCGAATCTGAATCCAGAACGTGAGAGACTTGGACTATATCTTCTCTTGGCCCAAAAGTGACGTGAGAGGACTTTTTGAACACAACCTAAACTTCTCCTTTTCCCTTGTCTTCATATGTGGATTGTACAAATGTCCCATACACCTGCAATTAGACAAAACACAAAAGTGTGTGAAGTATTTTTGTTCTGGATAACATAAATAGATTATTGAATAGTTTGCATTAGAAATCACCTGACAAATATGCATGTATGCAATATTTTTGGTCGTATCCAAGGTAGTCATGTCCTCATCACTGGGGTTCTGTGATGCCTTTGTCTGGTCGTTGAACACAAATGAAGTACGCGAAGTTGCAGCTATGGCGAACTTTTAATCTAAACAAAACTCAAAGTCTAAACGATGCCCTAAGGGCTGTATATATGGAGGAAGAGGGGGGGAATTTCGTGACCCTTAGTGGAGGGGTCCGAAATCAACCCTATCTCTTGTTTCCCCACACATACGGACTCTAAAAATAGCCTATACTTATGTATTTCGAAATTACATGGGCCTGGCCCAATAATAAGGTGACGCAGCACCTATAATAGCCTCGGGACGAAATTTATGAAGTGGCATCTTGTATATTTCGTCCAAGGCTTCATGCACCCATTATGGTGGCTTCAAAGTCCTGAAATCATCACTTGTAACTCCGTTCTTGTTCCCCTTGCGCATGCCATCATCTCCATGCTTGTTCTTAATCCAATGTTCATCCTTCTCCTAGCTAGGCCCTTCATTTGTAAGCAAAACAAATGTATCCAATTTAGGCAGCATCATATTCTCATGAACATTAGAATCATTACCAAGAAACGAAAGTACCTGGTAATTTAGTTGGCGTGCGCGAGCTCTAGTAATTGGTCCAGTATTTATAGCAGCAGGGGCTGTGAGTGTAACAATTGTTTTGATGTCCTCATCACAGGCGAGGGTCCCGATCTTTCGATGAGATAATAACTATCTTCCGCTGACTCGTCTATGATCGAGCACTTGTATTCGAGCCCTCGAGGCCCCTGACTTGTATTATGATGCTTGTATGACTTATTTATGTTTTAGAGTTGTGTTGTGATATCTTCCCGTGAGTCCCTGATCTTGATCGTACACATTTGCGTGCATGATTAGTGTACGGTCAAATCGGGGGCGTCACAGTGATAGAGGCGAGGGTCCCGATCTTTCGATGAGATAATAACTATCGATTTGGTGGAGACAACTTTTACGATCCGACTACAAACGTGCACGACGTTGCGCCTTAGCAATCGCTAAACCAATCTCCTGAGGTTACTGACGATGCTGGAAGCGCGGTCAGCCTGACCACAAAGGTCTATTCCTGCTAGCAATCGAAGAACGAGCAAGAATATGATAAAGCAATCTGAATATTGCAAATATATATGAAGTATTGGTAATGGTGGGGATCCGGAAGCGGTCTTGGTCTGGTCGTTGGACACAAACGAAGTACATGAAGTTGCAATGGCTAACTTTTAACTAAGCAAATCCCAAGGAAAAAGCTACTAGATGGATCTATTTATATAGGAGCAAGGGGTGGCGGCCAAGGAGGTGGGAGGACGTCCCAAGGCAGCCTAAAACTAACCCTAGGTCGTACAAGGCTCATGGGCCCAAGTGGAGGTGATGCAACACCTTTGGGCTTGTAGTTTGACTCGGATTCTGCTGCAACATCAGATTGTTTCGTCCGTAACTCAATGCTCCAGACGAATTTGAAGGTGAGTCCAATTGGGTTGGAAAGAGCATGAAATCTAGTTTCCAACAAAAAAAGAGTCACCCAATTCGGAGTCCGTATGAAAAAGTTGTTGGCGTTTTGAGTCAGGTATGTCTGTGCAGTCCGAATCTGAATCCAGAACGTGAGAGACTTGGACTCTATCTTCTCTTGGCCCAAAAGTGACGTGAGAGGACTTTTTGAACACAACCTAAACTTCTCCTTTTCCCTTATCTTCATATGTGGATTGTATAAATGTCCCATACACCTGCAATTAGACAAAACACAAAAGTGTGTGAAGTATTTTTGTTCTGGATAACATAAATAGATTATTGAATAGATTGCATTAGAAATCACCTGACAAATATGCATGTATGCAATATTTTTGGTCATATCCAAGGTAGTCATGTCCTCATCATCCTTCCCTTTTGGAAAACAAAGCCGTCCTTGGCATTGCTTAATCTGAAATGTGGCTAACAAAAGAGACAAGGTGTACATGTTGTATATGTATATGTCATCCATTTTAACTTCCCTTGATTTTTGCACATATGTCACATGTATACATGAGTAACTTTCATTGTTCATAAAATCTAAAGCCAAAAAATTATCATAAGAAGGAGAAGGCATGAAAATATTGGAACTCAGTTTGCACATATAAGTGAAGCTCTTATTCACTTCAAAAGATTGGCAATCTTCATCATTAAACCATCCTAACTTCGAGGAATAAACCTTACTTGCATCAAATTTACATGCTACAACATGCTTAAATAAGCAAACATGCAATAAGTCATTGGACACAGAATCATCATCAAGATTAGAGGTCATATCAAAATGATTAAACATTGGTTCTTTTGCATCAACAATTAATTCAATGGGTGCACTCAAAATTGTTGATATTTCAGTTGTTTGATCACATGACATATTCATGGTAGTAACAAGAGTCTCTAAAATAGGTGGTGTGCTCAAATCAACAGGTAACTCAACACATGATGTATTCAAGTTAACTAGGCATGCTTCATTCTCATGTGAAGTTATATCATCAATACATTTACTGTTACCTCGCAGAGATGTAGCTGATGTAGGTACGGACGTTGACAATGTACCATACTCTTGAGATGATATCGCGCTCACAATCCGAGGTGGGGCTGCTCTAGTAGGTGCAATAGTGGAGTAACCAACCGGCGTAGGTGAGCATGAACTGAAATAGTAGTTGTTGTAGTCACCCAATGCATCCTCCTGTATCTGTCTCTCAAAGGTACAAGCACGAACATACATACCAGTAATGCAACGAGGAATATACTGAAATCTTTCATGAATATCATGGTTCAAACCACCAAAAAATCTATTCATTGTATCATCCTCAGATTCTTCTATATCACAATAATGCATATAAGATTTGAACTCTTGGTAGTAAGCATGAATAGTGTTACTGCCTTGTTTTAATTGCTCCAATTTGCGACGCAATTCACGACGATAGTAAGGAGGAAAAAATTGTTGTCTCATTACAGCTTTCAAAACTTTCCAAGTTGTAGATTGGTTATCAATGTTTTTCTTACAATGTACACTCCACCAAACAGAAGCAAAACCAGTAAATGCTCTAATGGTAGCTCGTACTCTCTCAAGTTCAGAAAAATCATGGTGACTAAAAACTTGTTCTACTTCAATCTCCCAAGCTAGATAAATAGCAGGATTAAATCTAGCCTCAAATGATGGTAAAGAGATAACCTGACCATATGCTTGTGTGTGTTGTCCCAACTCTCGTGATGGTGAAGATGTGTCCGTCGTCCAAGAACTTCTATCTCTGGAACCTGTCATGATTAGTAGAAACAAGAACCAAAATTCGAGAATAATGTTCCTATGAACTACTAGGATGTGGTTGTAAAGTGCTCACAGTAAAGCAAATATCAATATCTTACAAGTTCTTACCATGCGGCAGGTGGTGAGAGGCAACCAGCGGTGTCAAATAACTCCGAAGATTGTGTAAAGCGATTGCCAGGGGAACGTGCGTATACACGGTGTAGAAATATGTGGAGCTGGGTTTGCTATATATGGTAGCAAAAGATTAGCAATAATCAATTCAGAGATGCAATGTTGAATAAACGCTCAACGACGGTACTGTGCTGGTCCTAGGCTAGACCGAACTAGAAACGCGAGCCTAGAACACTAATGAGGTCACGTCGTAGCACAACTAGCATCAATGAAGGATACTAAGTAGCTCTGGACAGCAAGATATAAGTGAAGATCACAATGGCAGTAAAGATAATGATGTGAAACAACAGCCAAGCAGGATATATCAACAACTTTGTCTCCAACTTTCCTCTGAACAAGTTTGTGCCAATTTTTTTGATTTTTTTAAAGAATTGTATTAACTCAAGCTTTCAAACACAAAAGGAATCACTCAATTCCGAGTTGATATGAGGTGTCAAAAAATTCGAAAACTGTCCTGAAAAACTGGAATAAGCTGTGTTCATGAACTTCGGAGGGCAAAAAGACCTATTTAGAAGCCGATTTTGAGGTGCCAAATATTGAACAAGCTTCTTCAACTATTTAAATGCGGCTCGTCGCTAGCTTTCGTTTGAGTACTCGCGGAGGCAAAACGGACTTCGTATGAGGAAGTTATGCCGGTTTTACTGAACAGTGCACAAAACAGATTCCAATCCGAATTCAACTACGAGATTGAGTCTAAAAAGATCCGAATTTTGTTTTTTTTCTTCTCTCTTTTTTTTCCTCACACTTTTTTTTTCTTTCTCTCCTTTTTTTTCTCTGACTTTTTTTTCTTTTTTTTCTCTCGTTTTTTTTCTCTCTTTTTTTCTCCCTCTTTCCAAAACAAACTAGATAAGATGCAGATTGGATCAAGCGAAGATGTGAACGATCTCAACTATTATTATAACAATGAATGGTGGGTAGCACGTGGTGGAAATTGATGGATGGGTGGTGGACAGCGGAAGAGATAATGATGCAGCGATGGCGTGACTAATGTGAATAGAACTCGAAACTCTAAACGAACTAGACACTAAGACCAGCAACTCAACACGACGATGCAACCGATAATTCAACTATGCAAGCAATGAAAAGAAAATTGCAAAGGCTCAGACTGGCTTGGACCAAGGATGAATAGATCTAACTCTTTTTTGTGGCTTTTTCTTGGACAATAGGTAAGAAAATAAATCTAATCTAGGAAAACTGGAAATTCTCACCGAGCAACCTGAAAACTGATACCACTTGATAGAGGCGAGGGTCCCGATCTTTCGATGAGATAATAACTATCGATTTGGTGGAGACGACTTTGACGATCCGACTACAAACGTGCACGACGTTGCGCCTTAGCAATCGCTAAACCAATCTCCTGAGGTTACTGACGATGCTGGAAGCGCGGTCAGCCTGACCACAAAGGTCTATTCCTGCTAGCAATCGAAGAACGAGCAAGAATATGATAAAACAATCTGAATATTGCAAATATATATGAATTATTGATAATGGTGGGGATCCGGAAGCGGTCTTGGTCTGGTTGTTGGACACAAACGAAGTACACGAAGTTGCAATGGCTAAGTTTTAACTAAACAAATCCCAAGGAAAAAGCTACTAGATGGATCTACTTATATAGGAGTAAGGGGTGGCGGCCAAGGAGGTGGGAGGACGTCCCAAGGAAGCCTAAAACTAACCCTAGGTCGTACAAGGCTCATGGGCCCAAGTGGAGGTGATGCAACACCTTTGGGCTTGTAGTTTGACTCGGATTCTGCTGCAACTTCATATTGTTTCGTCCGTAACTCAATGCTCCCGACGTATTTGAAGGTGAATCCAATTGGGTTGGAAAGAGCACGAAATCTAGTTTCCAACAAAAAAAGAATCACACAATTCGGAGTCTGTATGAAAAAGTTGTTGGCGTTTTGAGTCAGGTATGTCTGTGCAGTCCAAATCTGAATCCAGAACGTGAGAGACTTGGACTCTATCTTCTCTTGGCCCAAAAGTGACGTGAGAGGACTTTTTGAACACAACCTAAACTTCTCCTTTTCCCTTATCTTCATATGTGGATTGTACAAATGTCCCATACACCTGCAATTAGACAAAACACAAAAGTGTATGAAATATTTTTGTTCTGGATAACATAAATAGATTATTGAATAGTTTGCATTAGAAATCACCTGAAAAATATGTATGTATGCAATATTTTTGGTCGTATCCAAGGTAGTCATGTCTTCATCAGGAAGATCCCTTTGTGGATTCAAGATCTCCTCACGGAGAAGAACCGGCTACCCTTTGTATCGTCCCTAGTTGATCGTGGATCGTGTATCTTACTTTATGTATTCAAGGATCTAGCACATGTGTGATCTATTCATGTTGGTTTGAGTGTTTCCTCTCGTTTTCCCCTTTGTGTTCTTCATGTTCTTCACGGGATTCCGCTCCTTTCGTGAAAGATCGGGCGATAGGGTTCCTACCCTACATCATCTTGGTATCATGAGCCACGTTGATCACGATCTCGGAGCCTCCCCCAGCGATTTCTAGCCTTCTTTTGCTTGATTTCGTCCTAAATTCGAAAATCCCCACCAAAAATAGCCCCAATTTTTTTTGTGATTTGTTGGTTTGAGGAAGTTTTGTTGATTTTGATCCATGGATTTGCTTGGTTTCAAGTGGATCTAGCATCTCCCAAAGTTTCCCCATCTTTCATCCACGAAATCTCATCAATTTTGACCCCAAAATCCTCAAATTTTGCCCAAAATCGCGTCTCGAATCTCGAATCTCGAGTTGACCCTGATACACCAGACGACCGTCACTTTAGCGGACTTTCGGAGCCGCAGGAACCACCGGACGTCCGACCTTATCGGACGAATGGAACCCCCTAACCCGAGCAGAATTAGCGTATTTCTGACCCGACCGGACGTCCGTCCACCGGACATCCGTTTTTTCCGGACGTCCGCTATCTGTAGATATCAACTTCGGCTGATTTTTGTTTCGGCCATAACTAATTCATCCGGAGTCCGATTTTTGCGTTATTTAGCTCGTTGAAAATCTCTTGACATCCCCCTTCCCATAAAAATACTACCATCATCATTTGACTCCATCAAATTTTGACAATTTTGACATCTTTGCCTAGGGCCTCCACCACATCATCCACTATACCACCACCGACTTCCGCAACCTAACCCATATTGATCCCCAGCGCATATGTGGTTGCTTGAGGAGTGATTCGAGTCTCCTAAGGTGTCTAGACTACTTAGGGACGGTTTCTTCTTCATCAACCACCACCACCACTTCCGCATAACCTTGCCCACCATACACTTCCGCCACCTCAACTTAACCCAATTTTGTTTGTGTTGTGAGTTGTGTCTCCTAAGGTGTTTCGGCTACTTAGGGACCGTGCTTTCAACTCCGACACCGTGTATAGTCCACCACCATAACCTCCACTTCTGCATTGCCTAGTGCAGCACCACCGCATTGCGCTACCACCATTTGACTTTTGTCCTTGAGATATTGAGTTGTGGTTTTTTCCGTTTCCTAAGGTGTTTAGGGTACTTAGGGACGAGTCTCCATCATCTTGGTATCTCCATCAAGATCACCGCAACTCATCATCGACACGGACGGTAACCTCCATATCATCTTGGTATCGTGGTACCCCTCCATTGTATTTTCCCTTGCCATTGCATTGATAACCCCTAGCCCATTTTGCGTTACTTGCCTATCGAGACTAGCCATTTGAGTATTGCCGGCAACGTTACTTGTGCACATTAGTGATCCACCCTTCCATTGCATACATACCATATCATATTGGTATTATCATATCATCCCTTGTGCCTCAAGATTGTTCCCGCATATACACAATAGCTATCTTGGTTTGTGCATTTCGCAAAGTGGCCATACAAAAAAAAGAATAAGCTTTTAAGCAAAAGAGAAAGAACATCGAAGGTTGTAAGCAAGTGCCATATCATCATACCCCAATTCACATAGGATTGTCATATCCGATCATCTTGGATCAAACACCGGGAGCCATACATACATAGCATACTTGGGATAGAAAGTTATCCATTTTGCATCTTATAGGTTGTGCACAAGTGTCATATCCGCCTATAGAGCAATCATGCTAGCGTCTCTCTTGAGTTGTGCAACACGAGCGTTTTCCGTGGATTCCACATTTTGTGCTCATCCTTGGTTGCACGACCCCATTTTCTATCTGTGTGTGTGTTTTTGTGTGCCACATATTGCTATTGGTCTACTTGTTACACTTGCGAATTTGTGAATCTCTTTCAACATTATTGACTCTTGCTAACATTTTACATCAAATTTTTGTGCCACTATCCTCACCGAGCTCCACCATAAGCCTTACTTATGTAGGTGTGAGAAACCGACAAGAATTGGTACCAATTGTGCTATTTCCTTGTCCACATTGGAGTGATCATTGATCCACTTTCAACTTCGGTCAAGGTACATTTGGTATTCGTTCTTCTCTTTCTCCACTCATATTGGCTTGAATCTTGTGATGGATAGGCAAGGCATTTCATCTCCGGTCTTCCACAACAATGACGGCGTGTACAACTACATCAACAACAAGCTTTCCGCACAAAAGGAGGAGCAAGATGCAATGATGGAGGAGATTCGGACCATGTTGATCAACCGTTCTTCCCCTTCATCATCCTCAAGGTGGCGATGTTCAAGTCACAAGTCTTCGGAGCACAAAAATGACGCAAGCGCAAGTCGTCCTCGTCCACATCTCCATGGCGACCACCATCACGTTTATGATCCACCTCATCGTGAAGGGCAAGTCACCTCCAAGCAACATGTGCATGACGACGACGAACGACATCTACATCGAGCTCAAGCACGACAACGACAACATCATCATGAAGATGCTCGAGATGCGCCTACCTACAAGTCGCAACAAGCCCTACTTCACGCCAAGTCCAAACTTCATGACCACAAGAGAAGACCGCGAGACAAGCACCACCAAGACGGAGCTACGGCTACACGAACCACTTTGGCATCTTCGCCAAGTGACTTCAAGGCATCTTCGCCTTCGGATATATGGCATCTTCGCCAACAAGCACCTCAAGACTACGCTCAAGAGAAGCTCCCCAAGCTCAAGTCCACGACTTCCACGAGCTACTGCGACCTCGACATCGACCACACGATTCCTTTCTATGGGACTCAAGAACCCGAGGAGTATCTCGAGTCGGAGCGTTTGATGGACGACTACCTCAAGCTACATCAAATCCCTCCCGAAGATCAAGTGAAGTGCGCCACAAGGAACTTCCACGACTACGCGTCCACATGGTGGCTTCACACACCTTTGGAGAGCTATGACATGAGTTGGCCCAAGACGAAGAGAGCTTTGCGGCGAGAGTTTGTTCCTCCAACCTACACGGAACAACTTCAATGCCAATTGGAGAACACCATCCAAGGATCCATGTCCATCGACGAGTACTTCAAGGAGATGAAGATTGCCTTGCGACGAGCCGGCGTGGACGACCCCATTTCGATGAAGTTCCACTTCATGATGGGATTGCACAACGACATCTCCAAGACGATCTTCCTCGAGAACTACAAGTCCCTCGACAACAACTACATTGGTGCTCTCAAGGCGGAACAAGAACTCATGAAGGCCAAACTTTCTCCACCCCAAGCTCACTTCACGATGACCAAGCTCCATGAGAACGAGCATGAGGCTAGTACCACCACGATGTCCAAGCCCGACGAGCTCCGAGACCATACTCCCAAGTTTGACGCCATCCCTCTTTGAGGCATTAACGATGTCGAGTCCTCCATGACTCTTTTTCAAGACGGTGCGGCGACGCGTACGACTATGGAGACCCTCAAGGACCAAGCTTTGGAGGCGAGCGGCAAGGTGGCGAGCAAGGATGATGCTTCCATCTTGGGAGGCGAGAGTGATGATGTGCCATCTTCGGCCTTCATCCATGGTGACGACAACGACATGGTTGAGCATGGGATTTTCCCTTCGACCACGGCGACGTATGATGACTTGAGTGACTTGTGCCACCATATTAAAAGTGAGAGTTACTTCACCACTAGCCCCATATATGTGTTGCCACAATTCCCATGTGAGGAGAGCCAGAACCCTCACCTATTGAGTGAGATGAGTGACTCCACCATATGTGAGTTTGAGCACACCTATTTTGAGGGAGTGAGTGAACCACCATATAGAGAGAGAGTGATAGTTGATAGGTCATGTGAGGCCTCTTTGATTTCTAACAACTTAACCTCTACCTCTATTGTGTCTTCTCATTTGGTGCTAGGTCCCATATATGACGACGCGCCGATTCGCGACGACTTCATCCTACCTTTGGACAAGACGATGGCCATGGTGGAATATGATGCACCCCCCACATGGTTCCATCAAGTTGATGATGATGACCACCATTTGGTCTTTACCACCTCACCTACATCAATTGAGTGGAATGACAAAGGGAACATAGGTGAAGGTGATGCTCTTGTCCCACTAGTGGACTATCATGACATTGATTGCTTGCATGATGTTGATCAACCTATTTCCATGCTTCATGCTAGTGTGACTTCCCCATATATGATGTGTTTCCACAATTCCCATGTGAGGAGAGCCACAACCCCCACCTATTGAGTGAGATGATGATAGAGGCGAGGGTGTCCCGATCTCTCGATGAGATGATAACTATCGATTTGGTGGAGACGACTTTGACGATCCGACTACAAACGTGCACGACGTTGCGCCTTAGCAATCGCTAAACCAACTCCGAGAGGTTATTGACCACGCTGGAGCACGATCAACCTGACCACGAAGGTCTATTCCTGCAAGCAATCGAAGAACGAGCAAGAATATGATAAAGCAATCTGAATATTGCGAATATATATGAAGTATTGATAATGGTGGGGATCCGTAAGCGGTCTTGGTCTGGTCGTTGGACACAAACGAAGTACATGAAGTTGCACTGGCTAACTTTTAACTAAACAAATACCAAGGAAAAAGCTACTAGATGGATCTACTTATATAGGAGCAAGGGGTGGCGGCCAAGGAGGTGGGAGGACGTCCCAAGGCAGCCTAAAACTAACCCTAGGTCGTACAAGGCTCATGGGCCCAAGTGGAGGTGATGCAACACCTTTGGGCTTGTAGTTTGACTCGGATTCTGCTGCAACATCAGATTGTTTCATCCGTAACTCAACGAATTTGAAGGTGAATCCAATTGGGTTGGACAGAGCACGAAATCTAGTTTCCAACAAAAAAAGAATCACCCAATTCGGAGTCCGTATGAAAAAGTTGTTGGCGTTTTGAGTCAGGTATGTCTGTGCAGTCCGAATCTGAATCCAGAACGTGAGAAACTTGGACTCTATCTTCTCTTGGCCCAAAAGTGACGTGAGAGGACTTTTTGAACACAACCTAAACTTCTCCTTTTCCCTTATCTTCATATGTGGATTATACAAATGTCCCATACACCTGCAATTAGACAAAACACAAAAATGTGTGAAGTATTTTTGTTCTGGATAACATAAATAGATTATTGAATAGCATGCATTAGAAATCACCTGACAAATATGCATGTATGCAATATTTTTGGTCGTATCCAAGGTAGTCATGTCCTCATCAGATGAGTGACTCCACCATATGTGAGTTTGAGTGCACCTATTTGGAGGGAGTGAGTGAACCACCACATAGAGAGAGTGAGATAGTTGATAGGTCATGCGAGGACACTTTCAACACTAACAACTTGACCTCTACCTCTATTGTGTCTTCTCATTTGGTGCTAGGTCCCTTATATGATGACGCGCCGATTCTCGACGACTTCGTCCTACCTTTGGACAAGACGATGGCCATGGTGGAATATGATGCACCCCCACATGGTTCCATCAACATGAAGATGACCACCATTTGGTCTTTCCCATCTCACCTGCACCATTTGAGTGGAATGAAAACGGTAACATAGGTGACGGTGATGCTCTAGTCCCACTAGTGGACATTCTTGACATTGATTGCTTTCATGATGTTGATCCCCCTATTGACATGCTTCATGCTAGTATGATTTCCCCATGCATTGATTTACCCATTTATGATGAGTATGGTGATTGCCATGTGGAGTCTCTTAGTTGTGATGCCATGTTACATAGGATTTCTTGTGCTAATTCTCTCGGTCACATCATGTTTGCCAATCCGCTTGACTTGTCATATGCTATGCATGAGATCAATCATATGTCATATTTGCAATCTCTTCATAGAGATTATGCATATGCCATTAACATAAACCCAATTTGCACATATGGCATAGATGACAAGCCCATGGTTATCGGCATTTGTTTTTCTTGTGATGATATTGATATGCTCCCTTTGCATCCTTTAACTCATATGCCATGCCATGACCACCTAGCTTCCGATATGCATTATTTTGGATGTTGTCCATTTTCTCCATGTGATGTTTCCAATATTGCTCATGAGGAGACCCCCATAGTTCCCTCATACATTTTAGGAGATTTTGATTCATCCCATCCATTGCATGATCCTTATACTTGCATTCTCCATTTATGTCCCCATCGTGTCATACACAATAACTATTCTTTCATGATGGATGACATGTTCTTATACCATGCATCAAATTTCTTTGAGTGATGCTTATCTCGTGCTAACTCTCACGTGCACATACACATCATGATGGATGATGTGTACATTTACCACACACACAATTTCTTTGGTTTGTGTCTCTTTTGTGTAGGTACCCATGAATACTTGTCAACCTCGCAATCCCACGAGTTGACAAAAAGAGCTCTAGAGAGCAATGATGACTTGGGATCCCATGGATTGCCTTTCCCACCGCTCTTCAAGCAAGGTCTTCGCGCAATTCTTCTACATGACCCTCACTTTGCTATGGGTTATTGTCCACTACATATTCTATGCCCATCTTGCCATGTTCACTTTGCATGATGTGCTCATTACTATGCTTTTGCCATGCATTCGTGACCCATGCTTTGCATTACACATGATGATTGATTCTCATACTTGTATGTGTATTTGCAAGCTTGGTGGAGATATTGCTTGCTATTGCTATGTTTGCTTTGTACCCCATGCCTATGATGATACTTTCATCTTGCTTTGTGTTCGTGCTTGCGCTATGTCATGTGCATTGTCTATGTCTATTATTTGCTCACATGACATGATTGCCATGATTTCCTCTAGTATGTTGCATCTTCGCACTACTAGCTTGCACGACTTGATTACTATGCTTGCTTATGTTGCATCAACAATGATTCATACTTTCTCATTTCATGCAGTTTATGACAACCATCTACATGCTTTGCACATGATTGTTGTTGCTTCTTGTCATATATCTCCATATGTTGCCTCTCTCACTCTAGATGATTTTCCATGTATTGAATGCACCAATGATTTTAGTCTTGTTAATGAGATTGCCCTCATAGCATTCTCGCATATGTTTGGAGATTTTGACATATTCCTTGTGAAGCATGCTTGTCTTGCCTCTTTGCACCATATACCTAGTGCTATGAATATAGCCATTGTTGCATCATATTATTCATGCACTTGTACTTCTAATGGTTATGTGCAAAAGAAGAGAACCATCATGATGGATGATGTGTTTATCTACCATGCGCATACATTCTTTGCTTTCTTTTGTGCATGTGTAGGATACTTGGACCTTGTGTCGACTTCAGCTTCACATGAGTTGACCATTCGAGCTCTTGAGAGCGAGCCTCATACATTCTACCACGACTTGCTTCTCCAACACCTTTCCTACCACTTCGGCATTGTGAAGAATGCACAAGGACACGCCCTCAAGTGTTTGTTGTCTTTGCTCCTTTTGAAGGAATCCCAAGATGGTGCAACATTGGAGAGTGCCCATTTCGAACTTCAATATGATGAGAACTTAGTGATCGACCACTCCTACATGGCGACGCCATCTCTTCCCCATGGTGATTTAGTTTCGATCCGAGGTCGGATCTTCCCCAAGGGAGGGGAGATGATGTGGAGCATCCTATGGACATCACCATGTCAAGAGTCAGTTCGGCGAGTGACACGTGCGACATCTACTTCACATACACAAAGGTGGATCATCTCCTTTACACGTGCTCACTTGACCCCTTCGAGGATGGTATACTACTTGACACTTCTCCTGTGTGCATGCATAGGTATTGTCGGAATGCTACAGAAGACGTGGAGGAGTGCAATGGCCAAGGAACACCTACCCCATCCGCGAGGGAAGCGTGGAAACGAAGACGCAAGAAGAAGAGCTGTCGAAGAAGCTCCAGCCACCGGACAACCGGTCAGGTCCGGACGTCCGGCGCCTGAAGATCCTCCGGACGATCGGTCCAGACCGGACGACCGGTGTCCCTGCACCCGAGCCAAACGAGCGGACGTCTGACGCCGCCGGACGACCGGTCCAGACCGGAAATCCGCTACACCAGCATCCGAGCCAGAACGAGCGGACGACCGGCCCCTACCGGACGTCCGGCCGCTCACGAGCCACCGGACGACCAGTCCCCAACAGACGTCCGTTACCTGGCTGTGTCCAGTTGCGGGCTGAGGCCCATGTACCCCTTCACTTCACCCCCATTTGCACTAAGACTATAAATAGACCTCTCCCTCCTCCTTTCTAGGGTTAGCATTGTGATAGCTCATTTGAGAGATAGAGCTATGCTCATCCACATCGGATCTACTCCTTGAGAGAGACCGCGACCCCTCTTCGGAGAAGATCCACCTTGGATTCAAGATCCCTTTACGGGAAGATCCCCTTGTGGATTCAAGACCTCCTCACGAAGAAGAACCGGCTACCCTTTGTATCATCCCTACTTGATCATGGATCTTGTATCTTACTTTATGTATTCGAGGATCTAGCACATGTGTGATCTATTCATGTTGGTTTGAGTGTTTTCTCTCGTTTTCCCCTTTGTGTTCTTCGTGTTCTTCGCGGGATTCCGCTCCTTTCGTGAAAGATCAGGCGATAGGGTTCCTACCCTACATCAAGTATACTCTTGTTCATAAGGATAAAAATATTACTTTGCTTCCTTTGACTCCTGATTCCATTTTGAAAGATGATATTAATAGAGCTAATAAGGCAAAACAGGAGACAAATAAGAGTGAAAATCAGATTGTGGCAAAAGAATTTGAGCACCAAATGAAGCCTAATAATAAACCATCTACTGTTGTTTCTGAAATTAAATTGAAAAGTGCATGTTTACTTGCCACCAAATCTGATATTGATGAGCTAGATTTTAGCAAATCTGTTTTTTATGCTTTTGTGTGCAAAGAGGCATTATTTTCATTCGAGGACGTGCCTTCCTCTTTTCCCCCTGCTGTCACTAACATTTTGCAGGAGTTCGCTGACGTCTTTCCACAAGACGTGCCATCGGGATTACCACCTATTTGAGGGATTGAGCGTTAAATTGACTTAATTCCCGGTGCTTCGCTACCCAACCGTGCACCATACCGTACCAATCCAGAGGAGACGAAGGAGATTATGCGTCAAGTACAAGAACTGCTCGACAAAGGTTATATACACGAATGCCTTAGTCCTTGTGTTGTTCCTATCATTTTAGTGCCGAAAAAGGATGGTACGTCACGTATGTGTGTTGATTGTAGAGGCATTAATAATATTACTATTCGTTATCGTCATCCTATTCCTAGGCTAGATGATATGCTTGATGAATTGAGTGGCTCTACAATATTCTCCAAAGTTGATTTGCGTAGTGGATACCATCAAATTCGTATGAAATTGGGAGATGAATGGAAAACATCATCTAAAACTAAGTTTGGATTATATGAGTGGTCAGTCATGCCTTTTGGGTTAACTAATGCACCTAGTACTTTCATGATGTTAATGAACGAAGTTCTACGTGCTTTCATTGGACGATTTGTGGTAGTTTACTTTGATGACATATTTATTTATAGCAAATCTTCGGAGGAACATTTGGAACATTTACATGCTGTTTTTATTGCTCTACGTGATGCACGTTTGTTTGGTAACCTTGGAAAGTGCACCTTTTGCACCGACCGAGTATCTTTTCTTGGCTATGTTGTTACTCCACAGAGAATTAAAGTTGATAAAGCCAAGATTGAAGCTATTGAGAGTTGGCCGCAGCCCAAAACGGTCACACAAGTGAGGAGTTTCCTTGGCCTCGCTGGTTTCTATACGCGTTTTGTGAGAGATTTCAGCACCATTGCTGCACCTCTCAACGAGCTTACAAAGCAGGATGTGCCTTTTGTTTGGGGTACCGCACAGGAAGAAGGTTTCACAGTATTGAAAGATAAGTTGACACATGCTCCTTTACTCAAAATTCCTGATTTTAATAAGACTTTTGAGCTTGAATGTGATGCTAGTGGAATTGGATTAGGAGGTGTGTTATTACAAGATGGCAAACCCGTTGCATACTTTTCTGAAAAATGGAGTGGGCCTAGTCTGAACTATTCTACTTATGACAAAGAATTATATGCTCTTGTTCGGACCTTAGAAACATGTCAACATTATTTATGGCCCAAGGAATTTTTTATACATTCTGATCATGAATCTTTGAAACAGATTAAAGGTCAAGCAAACTGAACCGTAGAAATGCTAAATGGGTTGAATTCATTGAGACTTTTCCTTATGTCATTAAACACAAGAAGGGTAAAGAAATGTTATTGCTGATGCATTGTCTCGTCGTTATACTATGCTTTCACAACTTGACTTTAAAATATTTGGTTTGGAGACCATCAAAGATCAATATGTGCATGATACTGAATTTAAAGATGTATTGCAGAATTGTAAGGAAGGGAGAACTTGGAACAAGTTCATTCTTAATGATGGATTTGCATTTCGTGCTAACAAGCTATGCATTCCATTTAGCTTTGTTCGTCTTTTGTTGTTGCAGGAGGCGCATGGAGGAGGATTAATGGGACACTTTGGCGTCAAGAAGACGGAGGATATACTTTCTACACATTTCTTTTGGCCAAAGATGAGACGGGATGTTGAGCGTTTTGTTGCTCGCTACACTACATGTCAAAAAGCTAAGTCACGACTCAATCCTCGTGGTTTATATATGCCTTTGCCTGTACCTAGTGTTCCTTGGGAGGATATATCTATGGACTTTGTTTTAGGTTTACCTCGAACAAAGAAGGGGAGGGATAGCATATTTGTTGTCGTGGATAGCTTCTCAAAAATGGCACACTTTATACCATGTCATAAAAGCGATGATGCTGTTAATGTTGCTGATTTGTTCTTTTGTGAAATTATTCGCTTGCATGGTGTGCCAAATACTATTGTTTCAGATCGTGATACTAAATTTCTTAGCCACTTTTGGTGATGTTTATGGGCTAAGTTGGGGACTAAGCTACTTTTTAGTACTACTTGTGATGAGGACATCAATACCATTGTTACACCCACAGCCCCTACTGTTACATATACTGGACCAATTACTAGAGCTCGCGCACGCCAATTAAATTACTAGGTACTTTCGTTTCTTGGTAATGATTCTAATGTTCATGAGATTATGATGCTGCCTAAATTGGATACATTTGTTTTGCTTACAAATGAAGGGCCTAGCTTGGAGAAGGATGAACATTGGAGCAAGAACACGCATGGAGTTGATGACATGCGCAAGGGGATCAAGAACGGAGTTACAAGTGATGATTTCAGGACTTTGAAGCCGCCATAAGGAGTGCATGAAGCCTTGGACGAAATATACAAGATGCCACTTCATAATATTCGTCCATAGGCTATTCTAGGTGTTGCGTCACCTTATTAATGGGCCAGGCCCATGTAATTTCGAAATACTTAAGTATAGGCTATTTTTAGAGTCTGTATGTGTGGGGAAACAAGAGTTAGGGTTGGCTTCGGACCCCAACCTCAAGGGCCACGAAATTCCCCCCTCTTCCTCCATATATACAGCCCTTAGGGCGTCGTTTAGACTTTGGGTTTTGTTTAGATTAAAAGTTTGCCATAGCTGCAACTTCGCGTACTTCGTTTGTGTCCAACGTCCAGACCAAGACGTCACATAACCCCACCTTGATCAATAAAGCTTTCATCTTATATTCGCAATATCCCGATTGCAATCTCAGTTTCTTGCTTGTTCTTCGTTTGCTCGCAGGAAAACAAACCCTCATGGTCAGGTTGATCGTGCTCCGGCGTGGTCAATAACCCTCGGAAGTTGGTTTAGCGATTGCTAAGGCGCGACGTCTTGCACGTTCGTAGTCGGATCGTCAAGGTCGACTCCCACAGAAAACGATAGGCACCATCTCATCGAAACATCGGGACACCTTAGCCTCTATCAACTTGTCACCCCCAAACTGATGGACAAACTGAAGTAGTCAATAGAACATTGTCTACTATGCTGTTTTGAAGAATAACAAGAAAATGTGGGAAGAATGCTTGCCTCATATTGAATTTGCTTATAATCGTTCATTGCATTCTACTACTAAGATGTGCCCCTTTGAAATTGTGTATGGTCTCCTACCTCGTGCACCTATTTATTTGTTGCCTCTTCCATCTTCGGAGAAGGTTAATTTTGATGCTAAAGAACGTGCTGAATTGATTTTAAAAATGCATGAGTTAACCAAGGAAAACATTGAGCGTATGAATGCTAAATATAAACTTGCTGGAGATAAGGGTAGAAAACATGTTGTGTTTGCACCTGGAGATCTTGTTTGGTTACATTTGTGTAAGGATAGATTTCCTAATTTGCGCAAATCAAAGCTAATGCCACATGTTGATGGTCCTTTTAAGGTGTTAGAGAAAATAAATTATAATGCATATAAACTTGAGACGCCTGCAGATTTTGGGGTTAGTCCCACTTTTAACATTGCAGATTTGAAGCCTTATTTGGGTGAGGACGTTGAACTTTCATCGAGGATGACTTCATTTTAAGAAGGGGAGGATTATGAGGACATCAATACCATTGTTACACCCACAGCCCCTGCTGCTATACATACTGGACCAATTACTAGAGCTCGTGCACGCCAATTGAATTATCATGTGCTTTCGTTTCTTGGTAACGATTCTAATGTTCATGAGAATATGATGCTGCCTAAATTGGATACATTTGTCTTGCTTACAAATGAAGGGCCTAGCTTGGACAAGAAAGATGATCCTTGGAACAAGTTCAAGCGTGGAGATGATGGCATGTGCAAGGGGATCCAGAACGGAGTTACAAGTGATGATTTCAGCACTTTGAAGCCACCATAAGGAGTGCATGAATCCTTGGACGAAATATACAAGATGCCACTTCATAAATTTCATCCAGAGGCTATTTTAGGTGCTGCGTCACCTTATTATTGGGACAGGCCCATGTATTTTCGAAATACTTAAGTATAGGCTGTTTTTAGAGTCCGTATGTGTGGGGAAACAAGAGTTAGGGTTGGTTTCGGACCCCTCCTCCAAGGGCCACGAAATTCCCCCCTCTTCCTCCATATATACAGCCCTTAGGGCGTCGTTTAGACTTTGGGTTTTGTTTAGATTAAAAGTTCGTCATAGCTGCAACTTTGCGTACTTCGTTTGTGTCCAACGACCAGACCAAGACGTCACAAAACCCCACCTTGATCAGTAAAGCTTTCATCTTATATTCGCAATATCCAGATTGCAATCTCAGTTTCTTGCTTGTTCTTCGTTTGCTCGCAGGAAACAGACCCTCGTGGTCAGGTTGGTCGTGCTCCTGCGTGGTCAATAACCCTCGGAAGTTGGTTTAGCAATTGCTAAGGCGCGACATCTCGCACGTTTGCAGTCGGATCGTCAAGGTCGACTCCCACAGAAAACAATAGCCACCATCTCATCGGAACATCGGGACACCTTTGCCTCTATCACTTTCAATGCCCATGAAAGGTACTCTTCGGGATCGTTGCTTCCGTTGAACTTGGGCATGGTGAACTTGAGCTTGCCGTAGCATTGCTCTTCATTGTATTGGGGTCGGGGATGATGATGCCCATGTAGTAGATGATTGTTCAACTCGTGGTGCTCTTGACGCGGAGGGTTGTCAACCTCATGTTGCTCTTGTCATGGAGGATTTCCATTGTCTTCATGCTCTCGATGAACTTGATGGTGTTGGTGCGCTTGTGGGGGAGCTTCGAGAGATCGAGGAGGAACTTGACGATGCACGCGAGCTTGAAATCTTTGTTCTTGAATTTCTTCGCGAATTGCTTCCTCTTGTTCACGGGCTTGACGGCCTCGGTCGGCAACAGCTCGACTCGAATCGCGTAGAGCTTGTTGTGCCGCCAGTGCTTGCTTGTCACGGAGTTGTTGTTCTTGATGTTGTGTCTCAGCATCTTGTGCATGTTGGTGTAGACGCGCGCGTTCTTCCTCTTCATGTTGGCATTGACATTGTCGTTCTCGTGCTAGCGCAAAGGCTTCTTGGGTTTGACATCGTCGATGCTCTTGCGAGTCGGTGTCGCGTAGAGGATTGAGGTTTGCGTGATGCTCGTTGCACGCGGCACGTCGAAAAGTGTTCGAAGACGGTGTACTTGAACCGGAGATGGTGTCGCCGGCGTGTCGACTTGAGCGGCTCCGTCTTGAAGAGGACGAAGTTGTAGAAGAGCGATTGACCATCATGGTTCGGATATCATCTTTGAGGGAGCTCAATGATGTGTTGAAGTAGTCCCTTGTACGTTGCTCGGATTGTCGTAGGTCGGTGGTGAGATTGTCGATGCGGTCGCCCAAAGCAAGTTGTTCTTAATGCAAAGCTCAATGTGCGCCAAAGAGTTGCGACTTGGTGACGAAGTTTGTCATGTCGCCATCTTGTTCTAGTGGATTGGTAGAAGTACTTGGCCTATCCATCATTAGAAAGTGGTGGTGAGTAGGAAAAATGAGAGAACAAAACCAAAGTTACCTTTTCCGAAGATTATGGATGTAACAAGTACGATCTCACAATGCTATAATAGGGGAATTGGTACCGGGAATTGTTTCTCACACCTACAAGTAAAAGGCATATGGAGGAGCGCGGTTAGGATGGTGGCAAAAATTTCAAGCAAATGTTAGTCAAGATATCGATAAGGTTGAGAAGATTCACAAAAATGCAAGTAAAAACAAATATATCAAACCCAATGATATCACTAGGAACACACACACGGAAGATAGATGGGATCCACACAACCAAGGGGTGAGCTCAAAATGTGCAACCACGGAAAATGCTCTTGTTATGCGAATACTAGAGAGACACTAGCTCGATTGCTCAAATGGGCTAGATACGCATGTGCACCAACCTATAAGAGAAACATGCGTCTTCAATCCCAACTATGCTACGTATGAGGTGTCAAAGATGATATGCAAAAATGACTCGATGCTATTGCTTACAAGCTATTTGTTGCTCCTCTTTTGCTTAAAAGCTTTTCTTGTTTGTTTTTTAAGCTAGAGCCAAGTATGATATGAGACAAGTATGTAAGATATGCACAGGAGAGACTTATGGCACTAAGATGGTAACAAGATCACTACGGTGCACAATAGCATGGCCTGGCAATTCTCAACTTGCTAGTCTCGATGGGTAACCAACGCGAAATGGCTCGGGTTATCAATGCAAAAGCAAGGGTGAGATGTCGTCGAGGTTACCGTCTAATCTTACGGTAAGAATGAAGCTGTTGAAGCCGGTGTGGTGTCCGAGTTGCTAATCGAGTGGCGGCGATGATGATGTACAAATGCGCCTAAGTAGCCGAAACACCTTAGGACACAAGAGAAAACGCGGTCCGAAACTCAAACAACCACGAGAAATAGTGCGGAAGAACACGAGTGTTGGTATGGAAGCAAAAAGGTGCAAAACAAAAGATGGCCGAAAGTTACTGGATGGTCCGTGTGCACGGAGTAAGTGAGGCCTGTGTGCATGGGGTCCCGTGTGCATGGGGTCTCGAGGGCCCGTGTGCACGGGGTGTGCTGGGAGCGGAAGAAAAGCTCCGGATCTGTGGGGAATTTCCAAGGTAAGGCAATTTTCGTTGGTTTGGAAGGTGGGGAAGCAGGAAGATGTGTAGATCCACTTGCCAAACTCAACCAAATCTCACAAGATCCAACAAAATTGCAAGAAACTTTTTTTGGGCTATTTTTGTGGGGATTTTCAAATTTGGACGATAAACAACAAAATCAAGCTAGCAAATGGGGGTATGGGACTCCAAGATGTGAATCAACCTTGCTCATGATACCAAAATGATATAGGATGAAATCCTAGAGGGGGATCTTTTCACACTTGGAGGGGAAAAGGACAAACTCTCAAGAACACAAAGAGGAAATCACTCAAACAATTCCCCAATTACACATCCACTAGAATAGCAATACAAGATCCACAAGTCACAAACACAATCAAAGGAAAGATACAATGGCAAAGTTCTTCCCACTCCTAGGAGATGAGGTCTTGAAGATAGTCTTATCCTATAGGAGGTCTTGAAATACACTAGGATTCTTCCCAAAGGGGCCTTGATTCCATAAGTGGGAAGGTAGAAGGAGCAAAGCTCACAAATATCTCATCTCATACTTTGCTAACCCTAAACATAGCCCTAGGTACGGTTTATATAGTCTAGGGGTCGAAGTAGATGAAGAGGGGCTCAGATTGGGGATCACAGCCGTCCATCCTATGAGGCCCGTGCGCACGGGGTAAGTTGGGCCCGTGCGCATGGGGTGCTCTAGCGTCAACTTCCTGGGTAGTCCGTGGGCACGGGGTCTCGGGGGCCCATGCGCACGGGGTCACCTGGGACCTCCAGTTTTGCTGCTGTTGCACTCCGTCTTGGTCCGCGTGGCCTTGGGGTGGTTCCTCTTCTCCTTGGGGGTGCTCCTAAGCCTCTTGGTGGTGCTCCTCTTCGTACCTAATGAAACATAGCGTATCTTGGTGAGGTAGCAACAATGTTCCATTCGTATCCATATGCAAGCTAAGTAGGAAGGAGTTCACCTCGGTTTCCAAAGAACGTGCTCTAGCTCTTGTCATAGGTCCACGTGGGGCTTGATGTGTCGGTGTAGAGTCCATGGGGATGATGGAAGGATGCTCCGTATCATCTTGGTCTTGCTGCACCAATATGGAAACCTATGCCTGATTCCTCGAGACTCCTCGCATGTGCTTGCCTCTTTAGCACCAAAGAGGAAACAAGGACACTACGCGCGCTGGCACCCGCCTGGCGCCAGTCATCATGGCTTGCGTCACAGGAACCTTGCGAGGTGTCCCTTGCCTTGGTCTCTCCGCCCCTCACGAGCCAGCCTGGTGAGGCCGCCCCTGAGGACGTCTTGCGTTGTCCGCCTCGTGAGGTTTGGGCCCTCGCGAGGGTCTTGAGTGTTTCCTGGTGAAGATGGGCCGTACAGGGCCGCTGGTGAAGCCACACCGCGGGCCACAGGCAGGCAATCTGGGGACCCCCTATTCCTAGAACACCGACAGTAGCACCCAGGCCCAAGGCGCGCTCGGGCTTGGCTTCGAGGCAAAGCCAAAGGGCAAGTGCGGAACGCCGCGGGCCCCTACAGCCTACGGCCACGGTTGGCGCGTGGTGACTGATTGGACGTGGGCGTCTCCACTTCCCCACGCTGCCTCGGCAACTACCTGACTTGACGAGTCCCTGCTGCATGCAAAAAAAGATCATTATTAACTTTGATCGTGGAAGCCGGCGGTTGGCCTCCCCTTGGCTATAAATGGGAAGTGGGGGCGGTGGCCGCGTAATCCATCCCTTCCTTTGCTTCTCCCGCTCCTTGCTTTCGAAATCTCCAGATCTACTTCAATCCCCTTCCGAGCTTCCGACAAATGGCGCCCCAAAGCCCAAGGCCGCTTCGCCGCCTGCCTGGTATGAGTCGGCTCTAGACGCGCCCAATGTTTCGGAGAAGAACCTCGCCGCCATGCGCCTGTTGACGGTGGGGGAAAACGAGAAGGGGAAGACCAAGCTCCGGGCTGGCTCCACCGTACCGGAGGCTTCGAAGAGCTCCTTCTACCCCTTCTTCATGAGCAGCGTCGTCGCGGGCCTAGTTCCCCCTTCTCAGACTTCTTCTACTCCGTCCTCCAGCATTACAGGTTGCAGGCTCTCCATCTCCATCCCAACTCCGTTTTTCTCTTGTCGATCTTCGCCTTCTACTGCGAGGCATACGTCGGGGTGATGCCCTCTGTGGCACTACTGCGCCACTTCTTCTTCCTCCGGATCAACAACGGCCACACCACGGGGTGCGCCAACTTCATTGCAGCCGGCAAGGACAACCCGATCTCGAAGGCCGGGAAGAAGGCCGATGGCTTCAGGAGCAAGTGGGTCATGATGGATGCCAATTGTGTTCATCTGCGGTTGAAGCTGCCGACGGAGATGACCCAGTCTGACGAGGGGTGGTCCCGTGTGAAGCTTACTGACGACCGAGAAAAGTTGGTGCTGGAGAAGATGAATGCCGACTTGAAGCGGGGCAACGTGAAGGCAGCGAAGCTGATGGGGGCCATGCTCCTGAGGGAATTCCTTGTGTTGCGCGTGGCTCCTCTCCAAGCGCGCTCACGCCCCTTGTGGATGTTTGGGGACGGAGAAAACAAGCTTCGCCTGAGCCCGGAGGCCTTATCTCAAGAGGAGCTGGCTGTGGCGCTCCGCCTCTTGGTTGGGGATGACTACGAGTATCCGCTGAATGCCCATGTTCCTTTGTTCCTTCGGAAGGACGGGGCAGAGGTCGTGGCCGCCATGCCCACCTTTGACGGCGCGGCCTGGTGCCGCTGGCACCCCTAGTGGTCCCGGTGGCGACGGTGACAGTGGACGTGTCTTCTGGCGACTCTCACGAGGATGGGGAAGAGGAGGAGGGTGAGGGGCGCTGTTGGATTTCGGGTTCCGGCAAAACCCTTGAGGTTCGAACACTGGGTGTGCACGAAGATCTCCGCCCTCTCTAGCTCGCACACTCAATAATCTCATGGCGTAGCTTCACCGACCCAAAGAACATGAGACACAAGATTTATACTGGTTCGGGCCACCATTGTGGTGTAATACCCTACTCCAGTGTGGTGTGGTGGATTGCCTCTTGGGCTGAGGATGAACAGTTACGAGGGAGGAACAACCTCCTAAGGAGAGGTGTTCTTGTGCTTAGTGAACTGTTGTGAGGCTAAGGATGGAATGGCTACGATCCAAGATGAGGTCGATCCTCTAGCTATGGTGGTGGCTAGTCCTATTTATAGAGGCCCTGGTCCTCTTCCCAAATATTGAGCGGGAAGGGATTCCACAATGGCCAAATTCGAAGGGAGACAACTAGTACAAGTTATCCTGATGAAAGTAGTCTTTGCCTGCCAAAGGCTCTGGTGGTGACGCCGTCTTGGGCTCCATGGTGACCTCTGTCCTGCTGTCCTGCTGGTCTTGGTCGTGTTGCACCGATATGGAAACCTTTGCCTGATGCCTTGGAACTCCTCGCCTGCGCTTGCCTCCTTAGCACACAAAGAGGATGCGAGGACACTGCGCTTGCTGGCGCCCGCCTGGTCTTGATCGTCATGGCTTACGTCATTGGAACATCGTGAGGTTCGCCTTGCCTTGATCTTTCCGCCCCTCGCAAGAGCCAGCCTCGTGAGGCCACCCCTGAGGAGGTCTGGCATCATCCACCTCGCGAGGCCTGGCCCCTCGTGAGGGTCTCGAATGTTTGCTCGTGAAGATGGGCCGTACGGGGCCGCTGGAGGAGCCACACTGCGGGCCGCAGGCAGGCAAGTCTGGGGACCCCCATTCCCAGAACACCGATAGTAGCCCCCGAGCCCAAGGCACGCTCGGGTTTGGCTTCGAGGTGAAGCCAAAAGGCAAGTGCGGAGCTGATAGGGGCAAAGGTGTCCCGTCTTTCGATGAGATGGTGGCTATCGTTTTAGAGGAAGTCGACTTTGACGATCCGACTACAAACGTGCGAGGACGTCGCACCTTAGCAATCACTAAACCAACTCCGAGGGGTTATTAACCACGCCGGAGCACGATCAACCTGACCACGAGGGCATGTTTCCTGCGAGCAAACAAAGAACAAGCAAGAAACTGAGATTGCAATCTGGATATTGCGAATATAAGATGAAAGATTTATTGATCAAGGTGGGGTTCTGTGACGTCTTGGTCTGGTCGTTGGACACAAACGAAGTACGCGAAGTTGCAGCTATGGCGAACTTTTAATCTAAACAAAGCCCCCAAAGTCTAAACGATGCCCTAAGGGCTGTATATATGAAGAAGAGAGGGGGAATTTCGTGGCCCTTGGTGGAGGGGTCCGAAACCAACCCTAACTCTTGTTTCCCCACACATACGGACTCTAAAAACAGCCTATACTTAAGTATCTCAAAACAAAATTCGGATCTATCTAGACTCAATCTCGTAGTTGAATTTGGATTGGAATCTGTTTTGTGCACTGTTCAGTAAAACAGGCATAACTTCCTCATATGAAGTCTGTTTTGGCTCCGCGAGTACTCAAATGAAAGCTAGCGACGAGCCGCATCTAAATAGTTGCAGAAGCTAGTTCAGTATTTGGCACCTCAACATCAGCTTCTAAATAGGTCTACTGCTATTGTGATCTTCACTTATATCTTGCTGTCCAGAGCTACTTCATATCCTTTATTGATGCTAGTTGTGCTACGACGTGACCTCATTAGTGTTCTAGGCTCGCATCTCTAGTTTGGTCCAGCCTAGGACCAGCACAGTACCGTCGTTGAGCGTTTATTCAACATTGCATCTCTGAATTGATTATTGCTAATCTTTTGCTACCATATATAGCCAACCCAGCTCCACATATTTCTATACCGTGTATACGTACGTTCCCCTGGCAATCATTTTACACAATCTTCGGAGTTATTTGACACCGCTGGTTGCCTGTCACCACCTGCCGCATGGTAAGAACTTGTAAGATATTGATATTTGCTTTACTGTGAGCACTTTACAACCACATCCTAGTAGTTCATAGGAACATTTTTCTTGAATTTTGTTTCTTGTTTCTACTAATCATGACAGGTTCCGGAGATAGAAGTTCTTGTACGACGGACACATCTTCACCATCACGAGAGTTGGGACAACACACACAAGCATATGGTCAGGTTATCTCTTTTCCATCATTTGAGGGTAGATTTAATCCTTCTATTTATCTAGCTTGGGAGCTTGAAGTAGAACAAGTTTTTAGTCACCATGATTTTTCTGAACTTGAGAGAGTACGAGCTACCACTAGAGAATTTACTAGGTTTGCTTCTGTTTGGTGGAGTGTACTATTGTAAGAAAAACATTGATAACCAACCCACAACTTGGAAAGTTTTGAAAGCTGTAATGAGACAACAATTTTTCCCTCCTTACTATCGTCGTGAATTGCTTCGCAAGTTTGAACAATTTAAGCAAGGCAACAACACTGTTCATGCTTAATACCAAGAGTTCAAATCTTATATGCATCATTGTGACATAGAAGAATCTGAGGATGATACAATGAATAGATTTTTTGGTGGTTTGAACCATGATATTCAGGCAAGATTTCAGTATATTCCTCGTTGCATTACTGGTATGTATGTCCGTGCTTGTACCTTTGAGAGACAGATATAGGAGGATGCATTGGGTGACTACAACAACTACTATTCCAGTTCATGCTCACCACCGCCGGTTGGTTACTCTACCGTTGCACCTACTAGAGCAACCCCACCTTGGATTGTGAGCGTGACATCATCTCAAGAGTATGGTACATTGTCAACGTCCGTACCTACATCAGCTACATCTCTGCGACAAGGTAACAGTAAAGGTATTGATGATATAACTTCACATGAGAATGATGCATGCCTAGTTACCTTGAATGCATCATGTGTTGAGTTACCTGTTGATTTGAGCAAACCACTTATTTTAGAGAATCTTGTTACTGTCATGAATGTGTCATGTGATCAAACAACTAAAATATCAACAATTTTGAGTGCACCCATTGAACTAACTGTTGATGCAAAAGAACCAATGTTTAATCATTTTGATATGACCTCTAATCTTGATGATGATTCTGTGTCCAATGACTTATTGCATATTTGCTTATTTAAGCATGTTGTAGCATGTAAATTTGATGCAAGTAAGGTTTATTCATCAAAGTTAGGATGGTTTAATGATGAACATTGCCAATCTTTTGAAATGAATAAGAGCTTCACTTATATGTGCAAACTGAGTTGTAATATTTTAATGCCTTCTACTTCTTGTGATAATTTTTTGGCTTTAGATTTTATGAATTATGAAAGTTACTCATGTATACATGTGTTATATGTGCAAAAATCATGGGAAGTTAAAATGGATGACATATACATATACAACATGTACACCTTGTCTCTTTTGTTAGCCACATTTCAGATTAAGCAACGCCGAGGACGGCTTTGTTTTCAAGAAGGGAAGGATGATGAGGACATGACTACCTTGGATACGACCAAAAATATTGCATACATGCATATTTGTCAGGTGATTTCTAATGCAAACTATTCAATAATCTATTTTTGTTATCCAGAACAAAAATACTTCACACACTTTTGTGTTTTGTCTAATTGCAGGTGTATGGAACATTTGTACAATCCACATATGACGATAAGGGAAAATAAGAAGTTTAGGTTCTGTTCGAAAAGTCCTCTCACGTCACTTTTGGTCCAAGAGAAGATAGAGTCCAAGTCTCTCACGTTCTGGATTCAGATTCAGACTGCACAGACATACCTGACTCAAAACACCAACAACGTTTTCATACAGACTCGGAATTGGGTGATTCTTTTTTTGTTCGAAACGAAATTTCGTGCTGTTTCCAACCCAATTGGATTCACCTTCAAATTCGTCCGGAGTGTTGAGTTATGGACGAAACAATATGACGTTGCAGCAGAATCCGAGTCAAACTACAAGCCCAAAGGTGCTGCATCACCTCCACTCAGGCCCATGAGCCTTGTACGACCCAGGGTTAGTTTTAGGCTGCCTTGGGACGTCCTCCCACCTACTTGGCCGCCACCCCTTGCTCCTATATAAGTAGATCCATCTAGTAGCTTTTTCCTTGGAATTTGTTTAGTTAAAAGTTAGCCATTGCAACTTCGTGTACTTCGTTTGTGTCCAACGACCAGACCAAGACCGCTTACGGATCCCCACCATTATCAATACTTCATATATATATTTGTAATATTCAGATTGCTTTATCATATTCTTGCTCGTTCTTCGATTGCTTGCAGGAATAGACCTTCGTGGTCACACTGACCATGCTTCCGGCATCATCAGTAACCTCAGGAGATTGGTTTAGCGATTGCTAAGGCGCAACGTCATGCACGTTTGTAGTCGGATCGTCAAAGTAGTCTCCACCAAATCGATAGTTATCATCTCATTGAAAGATCGGGACACCCTTGCCTCTATCATATATACTCCTTCATCTCCTACATTTAGACTTAGCTAAGAATAGATCTAAACACTAGATCTTAGCTCATGTATCTCTCGTTGTGGGATTCCTCTTGAGAGAGAGACACTCCATTGGAGTTCAAGGCCTCCATTGGAGAAGATCGCTAGTGGATGAAGACCCCTCTTGAGGGAAGGATCTATCTAGATCATCAAGCCCTCATCTCCTTCATAGGATTTGGGATGAACTCTACCATGTATCTTATTTCCCTTTGATTGTTCATGTACATTGTGGATCTTGTGTGTTTGATTGTCTACTGGATGTGTGATTGGACTTGTTCTTGAGAGTTCCTCATGTTTTCCCTCTTGTGTTCATCTTGTTCTTGGGGATTCCCCCTCCAATTCGTGAAAGATCTCCACTTAGGGTTCCACCCTACACCATTTTGGTATCATGAGCCATGGTTTCTCACGAAATTGGAGCCCCCCTCTTTGTTTTCTAGCCTAGATTTGTTCATTTCGTCCTAAATTCGAAAATTCCCCACCAAAATAGCCCCAATTTTTTTCTTCTGATTTGTTGGTTTTGATGATATTTTGTTGGATTTGATCCATGGATTTGCTTGGTTTCAAGTGGATCTAGCTTTTCTCCACCTTCCCCTACCTTCCATCCTTCGATTTAGACCCAATTTCGAATTTACCCACGGATCCGGAGCAGTTCATCCGCTCACAGAGCACCCCGTGCACACGGGCCATCGGGACCCCGTGCATATGGGCCAGACAGACCCCGTGCGCACGACCCTTCCAGTGCGCTTCGGCCGCTGTCCCTTCGACCTCCCACCCTCCTATACCACCCCCATACCCCCAGCTACACCAAAGCAACGAGATCTATCCATCTGGAGCCCAGATCGGGAATAAATCCACCAAACCCGCGTGTCCCAGGTGACCCCGTGCCCTCAGTGTGTGTACCGTGTGCACGGCACCCCGTGCCCACGGGCCCTAGACCCCGTGCGCACGGCCCCCCTACATCAGCCGCGAGTACTTCACCGTTTCGGCCATAACTTTCACATCCGTAGTCCGATTGTCGTGTTCTTTACCTCGTTGAGTAGCTATTGACATCCCCCATCCACCTAGATAGGTTCCATCACCATTTGACTCCATAAAATTTTTGACATTTTGGCATCTTTGCCTAGGCCTTCCACCATATCATCCGTAAAACCACCATAGCCTTCCGCAACCTAACCCATTTTGCTCCATTTAGCATTTGTGGTTGTTTGAGTGGTGACTTGAGTCTCCTAAGGTGTTTCGGCTACTTAGGGATGGTTACTTCTTCATCAACCACCACCACCACTTCCGCATTGCCATCCCCGCTACCGCCATTTGACTTTTGCCCTTGAGATTTTGAGTTCGCGGTTTTTACCATTACCTAAGGTGTTTCGGCTACTTAGGGACGAGTCTCCATCATCTTGGTATCCACATCAAGAACACCGCCACTCACCATCTTCAAGGACGGTAACCTCGACGACACCATTGTACATTCCCCTTGCAATTGCATTGATAACCCCGAGCCCCTTTTGCGTCACTTGCCTATTGAGACTAGCCATTTGAGTATTGCCGGCAACATTACTTGTGCACATTAGTGATCAACACCTTCCATTGCATACATACCATATCATATTGGTATCATCATATCATCTCTTGTGTCACAAGATTGTTATCGCATATATACAATTGCTATCTTGGTTTGTGTATTTTGCATAGTGGCCATATCAACAAAAAAGAGAATAAGCTTTTAAGCAAATGAAAAGAGTGCAAAGAGCTTGTAAGCAAGTGCCATAGCATCATACCACATTGCACATAAGATTGTCATATCCGATCATCTTGGATCGCCTTGAGCAGAACAATGGGAACATCATACATATAGCATACTTGGGATAGAAAGCTCATACATTTTGCATCTATAGGTTGTGCACAAGTGTCGTATCCGCCTATTGAGCAATCATGCTAGCGTCTCTCTTGAGTTGTGCAACACGAGCGTTTTCCGGGGATTCCACATTTTGTGCTCATTCCTTGGTTGCACGACCCCATTTATCTATCCGTGTGTGTGTTTCCGTGTGCCACATATTGCTATTGGTCTACTTGTTACACTTGCGAATTTGGAATCTCTTTGAACATTATTGACTGTTGCTAACATTTTGCATCAAATTTTTGTGCCACTATCCTCACCGAGCTCCACCATAAAGCCTTACTTGTGTAGGTGTGAGTGAACAAGTCCGGTACCAATACCACTATTTTTTCATCTCACATTGAGTGATACGAGATACATCCTCAACTTTGGGAAAAGGTAGCTCGGTATTGTTTATCTCATTTCCTAGTCACCTTTGCTCTAGTTTTGTGATGGATAGGCAAGGCATTCCACCTCCGGTCTACAACCACGATGACAAGTTCGATGCTATGAAGAACGTCATCGACACCAAGATGGACAAGCACATGGAGGAGCTCAAGGCCCTCATCAAGAACGGCAAGCGGTCTTCCTCATCTTCGAGAAGACGCTCAAGTGCAAAGACTTCCGTGCTACCATCTCCGGCAAGTACACACAAGCATCGACATCAACAAGTCCATGAAGAGCGACCTACTGGACGAGAGTTGGCTTCTCTGCCACCCCCGTGCACACGGGCCCTCGACCCCCGTGCACACGGGACCCCGTGCACACGGCCAACAGCACCCCCGTGCGCACGGGCCATAAAGTACAACAACATCGACTACAAGGCTACGGCTTCATCAACACATTTGGCATCTTCGCCAAGTGACTTCATGGCATCTTCGCCTTCGAACATACGGCATCTTCGCCTACTCCACGAGCTCAAGTCCACTACTCCCTCAAGCTACTATGTACTCGATACCAACCACGAGATTCCTTTCTATGGGACTCTAGAACCCGAGGAGTATCTCGAGTGGGAGCGTTTGATGGACGACTACCTCAAGCTACATCAAGTCCCTCCCGAAGATCAAGTGAAGTGCGCCTCAAGAAACTTCCACGACTATGCGTCCACATGGTGGCTTCACGCACCTTCGGAGAGCCACGACATGAGTTGGCCCAAGACGAAGAAAGCTATGCGGCGAGAGGTCATGCCTCCAACCTACACGGAACAACTTCTACGCCAATTGGAGAGCACCATCCAAGGATCCAAGTCCATTGACGAGTACATCAAGGAGATGAAGCATGCCTTGCGATGTGCCGGCGTGGACAACCCCATGTCAATGAAGTTCCACTTCATGATGGGATTGAACAACGACATCTCCAAGCCTATCTTCCTCAAGAACTACAAGTCCCTCGACGACAACTACATTGGTGCTCTCAAGGTGGAACAAGAACTCATGAAGGCCAAGGCTTCTCCACCCCAAGCACACTTATCGAAGACCAAGCTCCAACACGACGAGCATGAGGCTAGTACCACCATGATGTCCAAGCCCGACGATCTCCAAGACGATGCTCCCAAGTTCGACTTCACCGCCATCCCTCTTTGTGGCATTGAGGATGCCGAGTCTCCTATGACTCTTTTTCAAGACGGTGTGACGACGAGTTCAACTACGGAGACCTTCAACGACCAAGCTTTGGAGGCGAGCGACACGGTGGCAAGCAAGGATGATGCTTCCATCTTAGGAAGCGAGAGTGATGTTGTGCCATCTTCGGCCTTCATCCACGACGACGACTACAATACGGTTGAGCATGGGATTTTCCCTTCGACCACGGAGACAAATGATGACTTGAGTGACTTTAGCCACCATATTGAGAGTGAGAGTGATTTCACCACTAGCCCCATATATGATGTGTTTCCACTATCCCCATGTGAGGAGAGCCACAACCCCCACCTCTTGAGTGAGATTGAGTGAACCACCACATAGAGAGAGTGAGATAGTTGATAGGTCATGTGAGGCCACTTTCAACACTAACAACTTGACCTCCACCTCTATTGTGTCTTCTCATTTGGTGCTAGGTCCCATCTATGATGACGCGCCGATTCGCGATGACTTTGTCCTCCCTTTGGATAAGACAACAGCCATGGTGGAATATGATGCTCCCCACACATGGTTCCATCAAGATGAAGATGACCACCATTTGGTCTTTCCCACCTCACCTACACCACATGCATGGAATGACAAAGGTAACATAGGTGAAGGTGATGCTCTTGTCCCACTAGTGGAGTATCATGACATTGATTGCTTGCATGATGTTGATCAACCTATTTCCATGCTTCAGGATAGTGTGACTTCCCCATGCGATGATTTACCCATTTATGATGAGTATGATGATTGCCATGTGGAGTCTATTAGTGGTGATGCCATGTTACATAGGATTTCTTGTGCTAATTCTCTCGGTCACATCATGTTTGCCAATCCACTTGACTTGTCATATGCTATGCATGAGATCGACCACATGTCATATTTGCAATCTCTTCATAGTGACTATGCATATGCCATTAAGATTAACCCAATTTGCACTTATGGCATAGATGACAAGCCTATGGTTATTGGCATTTGTTTTTCTTGTGATGATACTGATATGCTCCCTTGGCATCCTTTATCGCATATGCCATGGCATGACCACCTAGCTTCGGATATGCATTGTTTTGGATATTGTCCATTTTCTCCATATGATGTTTCCATTATTGCTCATGAGGAGACCCCCATAGTTTCCTCATACATGTTTGGAGATTTTGATCACTCCCATCCATTGCATGATCCCAATACTTATGTGCACAATATTCTTCCCACGAATAAACATGCTATTGATGTTCCATATACTTGTATGCTAAATTTGCATCCCCATCGTGTCATACACCATAACTATTCTTTCATGATGGATGACATGTTCTTATACCATGCATCAAATTTCTTTGAACGATGATTATCTTGTGCTAACTCACACATGCATGTACACATCATGATGGATGATGTGTACATTTACCACGTGCACAATTTCTTTGGTTTGTGTCTCTTTTGTGTAGGTACCCATGAATACTTGTCAACCTCGCAATCCCAAGAGTTGACAAAATGAGCTCTAGAGAGCAATGATGACTTGGGATCCCATGGATTGTCTTTCCCACCGCTCTCTTCGCGCAAAGACTTCACACATTTCTTCTACATGACCCTCACTTGGCTATGGGTTATTGTTCATTACATATTGTATGCCCATCTTGCCATATTCACTTTGCATGATATACTCATTCCTATGCTTTTGCCATGCATTTGTGACCCATGCTTTGCATTGCACATGATGATTGATTCTAATACTAGTATGTGTATTTGCAAGCTTGGTGGAGATATCACTTGTTATTGCCATATTTACTTTGTGCCCCATGCATATGATTATACTATGATCTTGCTTTGTGTTCGTGCTTGCGATATGTCATGTTCATTGCCTATGCCTATTATTTGCTCACATGGCATGATTGCCATGATTTCCTCTAGTATGTTGCATCTTCGCACTACTAGCTTGCACGACTTGTTTCCTATGATTGCTTGCCTTGTTGCATCACAGATGACTCATACTTGCTCACTTCATGCGGTTGATGACAACCATCTACATGCTTATCACATGATTATTATTGCTTCTTGTCATATATCTCCACATGTTGCCTCTCTCATGCTAGATGATTTGCCATGTATTGAGTGCAACTATGCCTTTAGTCTTGCTAATGAGATTGCCCCCATAGCATTCTCGCATATATTTGGAGATTCAGACATATTTCTTGTGAAGCATGCTTGTCTTACCCCTTTGCACCATATACCTAGTGCCATGAATATTGCCATTGTTGCATCATATTATTCTTGCACTTGTGCTTCTAATAATGGTTATGTGCAAGAGAAGAGAACCATCATGATGGATGATGTGTTTATCTACCATGCACATACGTTCTTTGCTTTGTTTTGTGCATGTGTAGGATACTTGGACATTGTGTCGACTTCCGCTTCACATGAGTTTTCCATTCGAGCTCTTGAGAGCGAGCCTCATACATTCGACCACGACTTGCTTCTCCAACACCTTTGCTACCTCTTTGGCATTGTGAAGAATGCACAAGGACACACCTTCAAGGTGACATCTTTCTTGAGCATGGCTATTGCGGATCATACTACTTGTGTTGCTTGCACCATGAGATTTATTGTTCATCATGATATATATGCCTTGTGTGTTGCATCCAATTCTTGGATTACTTGCTCCTCTCATATGTTTGGTTGCAACAATGTCATCACTTCACATATGCCATGTCCCATCGATTTCTTCATACTTGCCTTGATTGCCTCACACATGATGAACACTTGCTCTTTCTATTGTGTTGAGTGCCACACTATATTCACTACACCCCATGCACATTATGCTTGGATTGTCTTGCACTTGACCCATGTGTTTAGACACCTCATTCTACTTGGTGTGATGAGGACATCAATACCATTGTTACACCCACAGCCCCTGCTGCTATACATACTGGACCAATTACTAGAGCTCACGCACGCCAATTGAATTATCAGGTACTTTCGTTTCTTGGTAACGATTCTAATGTTCATGAGAATATGATGCTGCCTAAATTGGATACATTTGTTTTGCTTACAAATGAAGGGCCTAGCTTGGACAAGAAATGATGCGGAGCATCCTATGGGCATCACCATGTCAAGAGTCCATTTGGCAAGTGACACGTGCGACATCTACTTCTCATACCTAAAGGTGAATCTTCCCCTTTACACGTGTTCACTTGACCTCTTTGAGGATGGTATACTACTTGACACCCCTCTCGTGTGCATGCATAGGGATTGTCGGAACTTCACGGATGACGAGGAGGAGTGCAAGCGCCAAGGAACACCTACACCATCCGCGAGGGAAGCCTGGAAGAGAAGACGGAAGAAGAAGGAGATGCAGAGTCTTCAGCGACTGGACGACCGGAAGCCACCGGACGTCTGACCCTCTACAGCCGCCGGATGACCGACGACACCGGACGTCCGTCGCTTACCGGAAATCCGGTGCCACCTGTCCTGAGAAGAATCAGCGGACGTCCGACGCACGCCGGATGTCCGGTCCGTCCTGAGCCACCGGACGTCCGACCCCCACCGGTCGTCCGGTACCTGCCTGTGTGCAGCCGCGGGCCTTTGGCCTTGTACCCCTCTCCCACTTACCCCTTCGTGGCTAAGACTATAAATAGACCACCTCCACCTCCTTTTTAAGGTTAGCGTTGTGATAGCTCATTTGAGAGATAGGGCTACGCTCATCCATATCGGATCTCCTCCTTGTGAGAGACCCCGGCCTCTTCGGAGAAGATCCCTTTGGATTCAAGCCCCCTTTCTAAGGGAAGATCCCCCCGTGGATTCAAGACCTCCTCATGGAGAAGACCGGTTACCCTTGTATCGTACTTAGTTGTCCGTGGATCGTGTATCTTCTCTTATGTATTCGAGGATCTAGCACATGTGTGACTATTTCTTGTTGGTTGAGTGAATCTCTCGTGTTTCCCCCCGTGATTTCCCTCCTTTTCCCCTCGTATTCCTCGTGTTCTTCGCGGGATCCGCTCCTTTCATGAAAGATCGGGCGATTAGGGTTCTATCCTACATCATCTTGGTATCATGAGCCAGGTTGATCACGATTTCGGAGCCTGCCCCACCGTTTTCTAGCCTTCTTTTGCTTGATTTCGTCCTAAATTCGAAAATCCCCACCAAAAATAGCCCTAATTTTTTTTGTGATTTGTTGGTTTGATGGTGTTTTGTTGATTTTGATCCATGGATTTGCTTGGTTTCGAGTGGATCTAGCATTTCCCCAAGTTTCCACACCTTTCATCCACGAAATCTCATCAGTTTTGACCCCAAAATCCCCAAATTCCGCCCAAAATCGCGTCCCGAATCTCGGATCTGGAGTTGACCCCAATACACTGGACGACCGTCACCTGACCGGACGTCCAGAACCGCAGGAACCACCGGACGTCTGACCTTACCGGACAACCGGAACCCCCTAACCCGAGCAGAATCACCGAATTTCCGACTCGACCGGACGTCCGGCGACTGGACGACCGTTTTTTCCGGACGTCCGCTACCTATAGATATCACCTTCGGCTGATTTTTGTTTCGGCCATAACTAATTCATCCGGAGTCCGATTTTCGCGTTCTTTAGCTCGTTGAAAAGCTCTTGACATCCTCCTTCCCACAAAAATACAACCAACATCTTTTGACTCCATCAAATTTTGACAACTTTGGCATCTTTGCTTAGGGCTTACACCACATCATCCGCTACACCACCACCGACTTCCGCAACCTAACCAATTTTGTTCCCCGTAGCATTAGTGGTTGCTTGAGGAGTGATTCGAGTCTCCTATGGTGTCTAGGCTACTTAGGGACGGTGGCTTCTACATCAACCAACAGCACCACTTCCGCATAACCTTGCCCACCATACACTTCCGCCACCTCAACTTAACCCAATT
Source organism: Triticum aestivum (assembly GCF_018294505.1). Taxonomy (NCBI): domain Eukaryota; kingdom Viridiplantae; phylum Streptophyta; class Magnoliopsida; order Poales; family Poaceae; genus Triticum; species Triticum aestivum. Next base: position 340,830,137 of record NC_057797.1, on the reverse strand, counting down.
TTGTTTGTGTTGTGAGTTGTGTCCCCTAAGGTGTTTCGGCTACTTAGGGACCATGCTTTCAACTCCGACACCGTGTATAGTCCACCACCATAACCTCCACTTCCGCATTGCCTAGTGCAACACCACCGCATTCCGCTACCACCATTTTACTTTTGTCCTTGAGATTTTGAGTTGTGGTTTTTCCGTTTCCTAAGGTGTTTCAGCTACTTAGGGACGAGTCTCCATCATCTTGGTATCTCCATCAAGATCACCGCCACTCATCATCGACATGGACGGTAACCTCCATATCATCTTGGTATCATGGTACCCCTCCATTGTACATTCCCCTTGCAATTGCATTGATAACCCATAGCCCATTTTGCGTTACTTGCCTATCGAGACTAGCCATTTGAGTATTGCCGGCAACGTTACTTGTGCACATTAGTGATCCACCCTTCCATTGCATGCATACCATATCATATTGGTATCATATCATCTTGTGTGCCTCAAGTTTGTTCTCGCATATACACAATTACTATCTTGGTTTGTGCATTTCGCAAAGTGGCCATATACAAAAAAAGAGAATAAGCTTTTAAGCAAAGAAAAAGAGAGAAACAAAAGAGCTCGTAAGCAATAGCCATAGCATCATACCGCATTGCATATAAGATCATCTTGGATCACCTTGTGAGAAACACCGGGAACCATACATACATAGCATACTTGGGATAGAAAGTTATCCATTTTGCATCTTATAGGTTGTGCACAAGTGTCGTATCAGCCTAGTGAGAAATCGTGCTAGCATCTCTCTTGAGTTGTGCAACACGAGCGTTTTCCGTGGATTCCACATTTTGTGCTCATCCTTGGTTGCACGATCCCATTTATCTATCCGTGTGTGTGTTTCCGTGTGCCACATATTGCGATTGGTCTACTTGTTACACTTGCGAATTTGTGAATCTCTTTCAACATTATTGACTCTTGCTAACATTTTGCATTAAATTTTTGTGCCACTATCCTCACCAAGCTCCACCATAAGCCTTACTTGTGTAGGTGTGAGAAACCGACAAGAATTGGTACCAATTGTGCTATTTCCTTGTCCACATTGGAGTGATCATTGATCCACTTTCAACTTCGGTCAAGGTACATTTGGTATTCGTTCTTCTCTTTCTCCACTCATATTGCCTCGAATCTTGTGATGGATAGGCAAGGCATTTCATCTCCGGTCTTCCACAACAACGACAGCGTGTACAACTACATCAACAACAAGCTTTCTGCACAAAAGGAGGAGCAAGATGCAAGGATGGAGGAGATTCGGACCTTGTTGATCAACCGTTCTTCCCCTTCATCATCCTCAAGACGGCGACGTTCAAGTCACAAGTCTTCAGAGCGCAAAAATTATGCAAGCGCAAGTCGTCCTCGTCCACATCTCCATGGCGACCACCATCACGTTTGTGATCCACCTCATCATGAAGGGGAAGTCACCTCCAAGCAACATGTGCACGATGACGACGAACGACATCTACATCGAGCTAAAGCACGACAACGACAACATCATCATGAAGATGCTCGAGATGCGCCTACCTACAAGTCGCAACAAGCCCTACTTCACGCCAAGTCCAAACTTCATGATCACAAGAGAAGACCGCGAGACAAGCACCACCAAGACGGAGCTACGGCTACACCAACCACTTTGGCATCTTCGCCAAGCGACTTCAAGGCATCTTCGCCTTCGGATATATGGCATCTTCGCCAACAAGCACCTCAAGACTACGCTTGATGTAGGGTAGGAAGCCTAGGGGCCGATCTTTCATGAAAGGAGCAGATCCCATCGAAGAACGCGAAGAACACGAGGGGAAAATGAGGGAAAACACAAGAGGAAACATGAGAGAATCACTCAACCAACAAGGATAGATCACACATGTGCTAGATCCTCGAATACATAAGAGAAGATACACGATCCACGGACAACTAAGGACGACATAAGGGTAGCCGGTTCTTCTCAGTGAGGAGGTCTTGAATCCACAAGGGGATCTTCCCGTAAAGGGGTCTTGAATCCAAGGTGGATCTTCTCCGAAGAGGGACCGCGGTCTCTCTCAAGGAGTAGATCCGATATGGATGAGCGTAGCTCTATCTCTCAAATGAGCTATCACAACGCTAACCTTAGAAAGGAGGTGGAGGTGGTCTATTTATAGGCTTAGCCACAAGGGGTAAGTGGGAGAGGGGTACAAGGCCAAAGGCCCGCGGCTGCACACAGGCAGGTACCGGACGACCGGTGGGGGTCGGACATCCGGTGGCTCAAGACGGACAGGACGTCCGGCGCGCGCCGGACGTCCGCTGATTCTTCTCGGGATAGGTGGCACCGAATTTCCGGTAAGCGTCGGACGTCCGGTGACTGGGATTTGTAGGACATCCTGTGTCGTCGGTCGTCCGGCGTCTGTAGAGGGTCGGACATCCGGTGGCTTCCGGTCGTCCGGTCGCTCAAGACTCTGCAGCTCCTTCTTCTTCCGTCTTCTCTTCCAGGCTTCCCTCGCGGATGGTGTAGGTGTTCCTTGGTGCTTGCACTCCTCCTCATCATCCGTGAAGTTCCGACAATACCTATGCATGCACACGAGAGGAGTATCAAGTAGTACACCATCCTCAAAGGGGTCAAGTGAGCACGTGTAAAGGATATGATTCACCTTTGTGTATGTGAAGTAGAGGTCGCACCTGTCACTTGCCAAACGGACTCTTGACATGGTGATGTCCGTAGGATGCTCCGCATCATCTCCCCTCCCTTGGGAAAGATCCGACCTCGGATCGAAAACCAAATCACCATGGAAAAGAGATGGCTTCGCCGTGTAGGAGTGGACGTTCACCAAGTAGTCGTCATCTTCAAGCTTGAAGTGGGCACTCTCCAATGTCGCACCATCTTGGGATTCCTTCAAAATGAGAAAGGACAACAAACACTTGGAAAAATAAATTTGGTTAGCGTTAGTGAAAAACCAAGCATTCAAGAGGCAATTCACCAAACAAGTGTCGTCATCATGCAAAGCATATGGTGTGATAAAGGATTGTGACATGGCATATAAGCGCATAAATTGAGCACAAGCAAAGATATCATGGGGACAAGCATGTAAATGGTTGTCATCAACCGCATGAAGTGAGCAAGTATGAATCATTGGTGATGCAACAAGGCAAGCAATCATAGGAATCAAGTCATGCAAGCTAGTAGTGCAAATATGCAACATACTAGAGGAAAGCATGGCAATCATGTCATGTAAGATAATAATAGTCATAGGCAATGTACATGACATATCGCAAGCACGAACACAAAGCAAGATCATAGTATCATCATAGGCATGGGGCACAAAGCAAACATGGCAATAACAAGAAATGTCTCCACCAAGCTTGCAAATACACATACAAGTATGAGAATCAATCATCATGTGTAATGCAAAGCATGCGTCACGAATGCATGGCAAAAGCATAGTAATGAGCACATCATGCAAAGTGAACATGGCAAGATGGGCATAGAATATGTAGTGGACAATAACCCATAGCCAAGAGAGGGTCATGTAGAAGAATTGTGCGAAGTCTTTGCTTGAAGAGAGCGGTGGGAAAGACAATCCATGGGATCCCAAGTCATCATTGCTCTCTAGAGCTCGTTTTGTCAACTTGTGGGATTGCGAGGTTGACAAGAGTTCATGGGTACCTACACAAAAGAGACACAAACGTAAGAAATTGTGTGTGTGGTAAATGTACACATCACCCATCATGATGTGTATGTGCATATGAAAGTAAGCACAAGATAAGCGGTGCTCAAAGAAGTTTGATGCATGGTACAAGAACATGTCATCCATCATGAAAGAATAGTTATTGTGTATAACATGATGGGGATGCAAATTGTGCATACAAGTATTGGGATCATGCAATGGATGGGAGTGATCAAAATCTCCAAACATGTATGAGGAAACTATGGGGGTCTACTCATGAGCAATGTTGGAAACATCATATGGACAAAATGGACAACATCCAAAACAATGCATATCCGAAGCTAGGTGGTCATGGCATGGCATATGAGATAAATGATGCAAAGGGAGCATATCAGTATCATCAAAATAGAAACAAATGCCAATAACCATGGGCTTGTCATCTATGCCATAAGTGCAAATTGGGTTAATTTGAATGGCATATGCATAGTCACTATGAAGAGATTGCAAATATGACATATGATTGATCTCATGCATAGCATATGACAAGTCAAGCGGAATGGCAAACATGATGTGACTGAGATAATTAGCACAAGAAATCCTATGTAACATGGCATCACAACTAATAGACTCCACATGGAAATCATCATACTCATCATAAATGGGTAAATCATCGCATGGGGAAGTCACACTAGCGTGAAGCATGGAAATAGGTTGATCAACATCATGCAAGCAATCAATGTCATGATAGTCCACTAGTGGGACAAGAGCATCACCTTCACCTATGTTACCTTTGTCATTCCACTCACGTGGTGTAGGTGAGGTGGGTAAGACCGAATGGTGGTCAAGATCATCATTGTGATGGAACCATGTGGGGGTGCATCATATTCCACCATGGCCATCGTCTTGTCCAAAGGTAGGACGAAGTCGTGGAGAATCGGCGCGTCATCATATAAGGGACCTAGCACCAAATGAGAAGACACAATAGAGGTAGAGGTCAAGTCGTTAGTGTTGAATGTGGCCTCACATGACCTATCAACTATCTCACTCTCTCTATGTGGTGGTTCACTCACTCCCTCATGGTAGGTGCACTGAATGTCACATATGGTGGAGTCACTCATCTCACTCAAGTGGTGGGGGTTGTGGCTCTCCTTACATGGGAATTGGGGCAACACATCACATATGGGGCTAGTGGTGAAGTCACTCTCACTCTCAATATGGTTGCTAAAGTCACTCAAATCATCACATGTCGCCGTGGTCGAAGGGAAAATCCCATGCTCAACCATCTCATCGTCGTCGCCATGGATGAAGGCCGAAGATGGCACATCATCACTCTCGCCTCCTAAGATGGAAGCATCATCCTTGCTTTCCACCTTGTCGCTCGACTCCAAAGCTTGGTCCTTGAGGGTCTCCGCAGTCATACTCATCGCCGCACCGTCTTGAAAAAGAGTCATGGAGGACTTGACATCATCAATGCCACAAAGAGGAATGTCGGTGAAGTCGACTTTGGGAGCATCGTCTTGGAGCTCGTCGGGCTTGGACATCTTGGTGGTACTATCCTCATGCTCGTTCTCATGGAGCTTGGTCGTCGCGTAGTGAGCTTGGGGTCGAGAAGCCTTGGCCTTCATGAGTTCTTGTTCCACCTTGAGAGCACCAATGTAGTTGTCGTCGAGGGACTTGTAGTTCTCGAGGAAGATCGTCTTGGAGATGTCGTTGTGCAATCCCATCATGAAGTGGAACTTCATCGAAATGGGGTCATCCACGCCGGCTCGTCGCAAGGAAATCTTCATCTCCTTGAAGTACTCGTCGATGGACTTGGATCCTTGGATGGTGCTCTCCAATTGGCGTTGAAGTTGTTCCGTGTAGGTTGGGTGCACAGACTCTCGCCGTAGAGCTCTCTTCGTCTTGGTCCAACTCAGGTCGTAGCTTTCCGAAGGTGTGTGAAGCCACCATGTCGACGCATAGTCGTGGAAGTTCCTTGTGGTGCACTTCACTTAATCTTTGGGGGGGGGACTTGATGTAGCTTGAGGTAGTCGTCCATCAAACGCTCCCACTCGAGATACTCCTTGGGTTCTTGAGTCCCATAGAAAGGAATCGTGTGGTCGATGTCGAGGTCGTAGTAGCTCATGGAAGTCGCAGACTTGAGCTTGGGGAGCTCCTCTTGAGCATAGTCTTGAGGTGCTTGTTGGCGAAGATGCCATTTATCCGAAGGCGAAGATGCCTTGAAGTCGCTTGGCGAAGATGCCAAAGTGGTTGGTGTAGCCGTAGCTCCGTCTTGGTGGTGCTTGTCTCACGGTCTTCTCTTGTTGTCATGAAGTTTGGACTTGGCGTGAAGTAGGGCTTGTTGTGACTTGTAGGTAGGCGCATCTCGAGCATCTTCATGATGATGTTGTCATTGTCGTGCTTGAGCTCGATGTAGATGTCGTTCATCGTCGTCGTGCACATGTTGCTTCGAGGTGACTTGCCCTTCATGACGAGGTGGATCACAAACGTGATGGTGTTTGCCATGGAGATGTGGACGAGGACAACTTGCGCTTGCATCATTTTTGCGCTCCGAAGACTTGTGACTTGAACGTTGCCGCCTTGAGGATGATGAAGGGGAACAACGGTCTCGCACGTTTGTAGTTGGATCGTCAAGGTCGACTCCCACAGAAACGATAGCCACCATCTCATCGAAACATCAGGACACCTTTGCCTCTATCAAGTGGTATCAGATTTCCAAGTTGCTCGGTGAGATTTTACAGTTTTTCGTAATTTAGATCGGGTCTGTTCTTCATACCTATAGTCCACGAAAAAGCCAAAAAAATTAGGGTTAGTTCATCCTGTCCGAACCAATCTGAGCCTTTGCATAATCTTTTCTGTATTTGCTTTGTTGAATTTGTGGTTGCATCATCGTGTCAAGTTGCTGGTCTTGGCGTCTAGTCCTTTAGAGTTTCGAGTTCTGTTCACATGTTGTCACGTCGCCGTTGCCATATATCACCACCGCATCATCATCATCGCTGCTGCCATATACCACCACCACACCAACTTCATCATCACTGACATATTCACCACCACATATTCACCACCAATCCGAGTTCATATACGCCACCACACATCCGCCGCCGTCACGCCAATCCGAGTCCACCTGCAACATATATCCGCCACCAGTCCGATTTCCACCAGATTCATCGCCGCCACCAGTCCCAGATTCCACCAGTTTCATCTCCGCCACCAGTCCTAGTCCAAGTCCAGTAATTGTTGCTTTGTTTTCGATTTCCAGAGCACGCGATACTCCGAGTCGTGACAGAGTAGGACTCTCCAACTTCCGAGCCATCCGTAGAAGAAAAATAGTTCCAAACTCAAAAAAAACTAAGTCCGGAAAATTCTGGCTAGGCAGTTCTTAGGACATTTGTAGACTTTTTCGAAAAAAATTTATTGCGGAGCAAAAAAAAAAAGAGAAAAAAAGTGCAAAATAAGTGAAAAAAGAAAAAAAATCAGAGAGTGCTCCTCCCTTGTTTACGTGCAGCGCCGTGATTTTGTTAGTGTTCTAGGCTCGCGTCTCTAGCACGGTCTAGCCTAGGACCAGCATAGTACCATCGTTGAGCGTTTATTCAACATTGCATCTCTGAATTGATTATTGCTAACCCTTTTTTGCTACCATATTATAAGCCTTCCCAGCTCCACATACATCTACGTCGTGCGTTTGACTCTCCCTGGTAATCGCTCTATCCAAGCTTTGAGAGTTTTGACTACGACGGTTGCTGATCACCGCCTGCTGCTGGGTAAGAACTGGTAAGAATCTGAGATTTGCTCGAGGGATTTGTCACATCCACCACCACCTCTTGTTAGTAGTCTGTAGGATCATATTCTTGTGTGTTTCTATTGCTGCTAACCATGGCAGGATCACAAGCCGATGAGACTGACTGGGAGAACATGATGAATAAGGAGTTGCATGATAAATTTTAGCAAATGATGAGTGGACAGGTGCAAGATGTGCTAAACAGATTTGAAGAGGCCATGGAGAAGATAGATGGCATGGAGAAGACGTTCGAAACAAAGCTTGATAACAAGTTTAATGAATTGCTCGCGCGTCTTCCACCACCACCGGCTGCCCCTAACGCACCTCTCCAACAACAACAACAACAACAACAACGCCGCTTTCCAAATCAAGTGGGACGAGCACAGCACGTTCCCATTGACCCTGGGCCAACTTCTGGTGCCGCTGTTGATGCTTCTGCCGCTCCTGCTGCTACTGCAGAGGTGGAGGACCATTATGAGGACGAGGTTGACCAAATCAGAACTACGTGCAACCACCAGCACCACCACCACCAGGTCGTCCTCATGCATATCATCGCAACGGTAGGGATGCACCACCACCTGAGGTACATCACCATCTTCCTAAACTAAAATTGAATATTTCACCATTTGAGGGTAGATATGTTCCTTATATATATCTTACTTGGGAGTTAGAAACGGAACAATGATTTACATGTTTACAATATCCTGAGGAGAGACGTGTGCCTGCTGCTGTTTGTGCTTTCACTAGCTTTGCATGTGTTTGGTGGTCTGAACATTATAGATTATATCCTATTCCAACTACTTGGGCTGCTTTGAAAACTGCTATGCGTACTTGTTGGGTTCCACCATATTATCAACGTGAATTACTTCAAAAATTGCAGCACTTAAGACAAGGAAAAAATTCTGTAGAAGAATATTATCAGGAATTACAAACCGGCAAGATTAGATGTGGTATTGTTGAGGAGAATGAAGCTATGCTTGCACGTTTTATGGGTGGATTGAATAGAGAGATTCAGACCATTCTAAAGTATAAGGAGTATACTAATATCACTCGGTTATTCCATCTTGCTTGTAAAGCTGAACGTGAAGTGCAGGATCGATAGGCATTAGCGCGAAGTAAGTTTTCTACAGGTCGATCTTCATCATGGACACCACGTGCATCATCTACTTCCACTCCACCAGCACCTCCATGAGGTGCCACCTCCAGCCGTGATACAAGAAAGCAGGCACAACCACCACTATCTGCCAAGACCACACCTGTTGGACCTGCGCAGAGCTCTTCTTCTTCCATGGCATCAACAGGGCACACAAGTGATATTATTTGTCGTCGTTGTAAGGGAAGAGGACATTTTGCGAGAGAATGCCAATCTCAGCGTGTGATGATTGCTACTGAGGATGGTGGGTATGAGTCCGCTAGTGACTATGATGAGGAGACGTTGGCTCTTATTACACATGAAGAACACGGTGGAGAGGATTCTGATCATGAGACGCAATACATGGCTGCTGAAGATGCTCACATGTATGAATGTTTAGTTTCTCAACGTGTTTTGAGTGTGCAGGTTACACAAGCTGAGCAAAATCAGAGGCATAATTTGTTCCATACAATGGGAGTTGTGAAGGAACGTTCTGTTCGCGTCATCATAGATGGAGGGAGCTGCGATAACTTGGCTAGCATGGAGATGGTGGAGAAGCTATCTCTCACCACAAGACCACATCCACATCCTTACTACATCCAATGGTTCAACAATAGCGGCATGGTTAAGGTAACACATACTGTTCGTGTGCATTTTAATATCTCTACATATGCTGATTATGTTGATTGTGATGTGGTACCTATGCAAGCATGTTCCTTATTACTTGGTAGACCATGGCAATTTGATAAAAATTCTATACACCATGGTAGAAACAATTAGTATACTCTTGTTCATAAGGATAAAAATATTACTTTGCTTCCTATGACTCCTGAATCCATTTTGAAAGATGATATTAATAGAGCTAATAAAGCAAAATAGGAGAGAAATAAGAGTGAAAATCAGATTGTGGCAAAAGAATTTGAGCAACAAATGAAACCTAATAATAAACAATCTAGTGTTGCTTCTGAAATTAAATTGAAAAGTGCATGCTTACTTGCCACAAAATCCGATATTGATGAGCTAGATTTCAGCAAATCTGTTTGCTATGCTTTTGTGTGCAAAGAGGCATTATTTTCATTCGAGGATGTGCCTTCCTCTTTGCCTCCTGCTATCACTAACATTTTGCAAGAGTTCGTTGACGTCTTTCCAGAAGACGTGCCACTGGGATTACCACCTATTCGAGGGATTGAGCATCAAATTGACTTAATTCCCGGTGCATCATTACCCAACCGTGCACCATGCCGTACCAATCCAGAGGAGACGAAGGAGATTATGCGTCAAGTACAAGAACTGCTCGACAAAGGTTATATACGTGAATCCCTTAATCCTTGTGTTGTTCCTATCATTTTAGTGCCGAAAAAGGATGGTACATCGCGTATGTGCATTTATTGTAGAGGCATTAATAATATTACTATTCGTTATCGTCATCCTATTCCTAGGCTAGATGATATGCTTGATGAATTGAGTGGCTCTACAAAATTCTCCAAAGTTGATTTGCATAGTGGATAACATCAAATTCGTATGAAATTGGGAGATGAATGGAAAACAACATTTAAAACTAAGTTTGGATTATATGAGTGGTTAGTCATGCCTTTTGGGTTAACTAATGCACCTAGTACTTTCATGAGATTAATGAACGAAGTTTTACGTGCTTTCATTGGACAATTTGCGGAGTTTACTTTCATGACATATTGATTTATAACAAATCTTTGGAGGAACATTTGGAACATTTACGTGCTGTTTTTATTGCTCTACGTGATGCACGTTTGTTTGGTAACCATGGGAAGTGCACCTTTTGCACCGACCGAGTATCTTTTCTTGGCTATGTTGTTACTCCACAGGGAATTGAAGTTGATAAAGCCAAGATTGAAGCTATTGAAAGTTGGCCGCAGCCCAAAATGGTCACACAAGTGAGGAGTTTCCATGGCCTCACTGGTTTCTATAGGCGTTTTGTGAGAGATTTCAGCACCATTGCTGCACCTCTCAATGAGATTACAAAGAAGGATGTGCCTTTTGTTTGGGGTACCGCACAGGAAGAAGCCTTAACGGTATTGAAAGATAAGTTGACACATGCTCCTTTACTCCAACTTCCTGATTTTAATAAGACTTTTGATCTTGAATGTGATGCTAGTGGAATTGGATTAGGAGGTGTGTTATTACAATATGGCAAACCTGTTGCATACTTTTCTGAAAAATTGAGTGGGCCTAGTCTGAACTATTCTACTTATGATAAAGAATTATATGCTCTTGTTCGGACCTTAGAAACATGCCAACATTATTTATGGCCCAAGGAATTTGTTATACATTCTGATCATGAATCTTTGAGACACATTAAAAGTCAAGCAAAATTGAACCGTAGACATGCTAAATGGGTTGAATTCATTAAGACTTTCCCTTATGTCATTAAACACAAGAAGGATAAAGAAAATGTTATTGTTGATGCATTGTCTCGTCGTTATACTATGCTTTCACAACTTGACTTTAAAATATTTGGTTTGGAGACCATCAAAGATCAATATGTTCATGATGCTGAATTTAAAGATGTATTACAGAATTGTAAGGAAGGGAGAACTTGGAACAAGTTCGTTCTTAACGATGGATTTGTGTTTCGTGCTAACAAGCTATGCATTCCAGCTAGCTCCGTTCGTCTTTTGTTGTTGCAGGAGGCGCATGGAGGAGGATTAATGGGACACTTTGGCATCAAGAAGACGGAGGATATACTTGCTACACATTTCTTTTGGCCAAAGATGAGACAGCATGTTGAGCGTTTTGTTGCTCGTTGCACTACATGTCAAAAAGCTAAGTCACGACTCAATCCTCATGGTTTATATATGCATTTGCCTGTACCTAGTGTTCCTTGGGAGGATATATCTATGGACTTTGTTTTAGGTTTACCTCGAACAAAGAAGGGGAGGGATAGCATATTTGTTATCATGGATAGGTTCTCGAAAATGGCACACTTTATACCATGTCATAAAAGCGATGATGTTGTTAATATTGCTGATTTGTTCTTTCATGAAATTATTCGCTTGCATGGTGTGCCAAATACTATTGTTTCAGATCGTGATACTAAATTTCTTAGCCACTTTTGGAGATGTTTATGGGCTCAGTTGGGGACTAAACTGCTTTTTAGTACTACTTGTCACCCCATACTGATGGACAAACTGAAGTAGTCAATAGAACATTGTCTACTATGCTTAGGGCTGTTTTGAAGAATAACAAGAAAATGTGGGAAGAATGCTTGCCTCATATTGAATTTTCTTATAATCGTTCATTGCATTCTAATACTAAGATGTGCCGTTTTGAAATTGTGTATGGTTTCCTACCTCGTGCACCTATTGATTTGTTGCCTCTTCCATCTTCGGAGAAGGTTAATTTTGATGCTAAAGAACGTGCTGAATTGATTTTAAAAATGCATGAGTTAATTAAGGAAAACATTGAGCGTGTGAATGCTAAATACAAACTTGCTGGAGATAAGGGTAGAAAACATGTTGTGTTTGCACCTGGAGATCTTGTTTGGTTACATTTGCGTAAGGATAGATTTCCTAATTTGCGCAAATCAAAGCTAATGCCATGTGCTGATGGTCCTTTTAAGATGTTAGAGAAAATAAATGATAATGCATATAAACTTGAGCTGCCTGCAGATTTTGGTGTTAGTCCCAGTTTTAACATTGCAGATTTGAAGCCTTATTTGGGTGAGGATGATGAACTTTCGTCGAGGACGACTTCATTTAAAGTAGGGGAGGATGATGAGGACATCAATACCATTGTTATACCCACAGCCCCTGCTGCTATACATACTGGACCAATTACTAGAGCTCGCGCACGCCAATTGAATTATCACGTACTTTCGTTTCTTGGTAACGATTCTAATGTTCATGAGAATATGATGCTGCCTAAATTGGATACATTTGTTTTGCTTACAAATGAAGGGCCTAGCTTGGACAAGAAAGATGAACCTTGGAGCAAGTTCAAGCATGGAGATGATGGCATGCGCAAGGGGAACAAGAACGGAGTTACAAGTGATGATTCCAGGACTCTGAAGCCACCATAATGAGTGCATGAAGCATGGGACAAAATATACAAGATGCCACTTCATAAATTTCGTCCAGAGACTATTCTAGGTGCTGCGTCACCTTATTATTGGGCTAGGCCCATGTATCATCAAAGTACTTAAGGATAGGCTGTTTTTGGAGTTCGTATGTGTGGGGAAACAAGAGTTAGGGTTGGTTTCGGACTCCTCCACCAAGGGACACGAAATTCCCCCTCTCTCCTCCATATATACAGCCCTTAGGGCATCGTTTAGACTTTGGGTTTTGTTTAGATTAAAAGTTCGCCATAGCTGCAACTTCTCGTACTTCGTTTGTGTCCAACGACCAGACAAAGACGTCACAGAACCCCACCTTGATCAATAAAGCTTTCATCTTATATTCGCAATATCCAGATTGCAATCTCAATTTCTTGCTTGTTCTTCGTTTGCTTGCAGGAAACAGACCCTCGTGGTCAGGTTGATCGTGCTCCGGCGTGGTTAAAACCCCCTCGGAAGTTGGTTTAGCGATTGCTAAGGTGCGACGTCTCGCACGTTCGTAGTCGGATCGTCAAGGTCGACTCCCACAGAAACGGTAGCCACCATCTCATCGAAACATCGGGACACCTTTGCCTCTATCATGTAGTTGTGAATGATTCCAATGCCTACCATAGACCTTTTGTTGAGCACATTGCACATTCTTGCTATGATCTTGAGGTTGATGCTTGTTCACTTGTCACACATATTAGCAGCTTTACCTCCCATTTGCATACTTGTTTCCATGATGTCCTTGATTGTGCTCACCTTATATGCTTAAATGCCATGCCACACTTCTTTGTCAAACCATATGCTATGCTTGATGACAACACTTGTTGGGTGAATCACCTCTTGAATGCTTGGTTTTGCTCTGACACCAACCACATTTGTTTTCCCAAGTGCTTGTTATCTTTGCTCCTTTTGATGGAATTACAAGATGGTACGACATTGGAGAGTGCCCATTTGGAACTACAAGATGATGAATGCTTGGTGATCGTCCACTACTACACGGCAACATCATCTCTTTCCCATGGTGATTTGGATTTCGATCCGAGGTCGGATCTTTCCCAAGGGGGAGGGGATGATGCGGAGCATCCTATGGACATCACCATGTCAAGAGTCCATTTGGAAAGTGACACGTGCCACATCTACTTCATACATACAAAGGTGAATCATCTCCTTTACACGTGTCCACTTGTACCTTTCGAGGATGGTATACTATTTGACCCCTCTCTCGTGTGCATACATAGGTGTGAGTGGAGCTACACATTCATCGAGGAGGAGTCGAGGAAGAAGAGAACATCTACACCATCCAAGAGGGAAGCCTGGAAGCGGAGAAGGAAGCGCCAAGAAGAAGGCAGCAGCTCCTAGGCGACCCCATGCGCACGGGCCCCTCCGACCCCGTGCCCACGGGCCTCCCAGGCTGCTTGATAGAGGCGAAGGTGTCCCGATGTTTCGATGAGATGGTGGCTATCGTTTTCTGTGCGAGTCGACCTTGACGATCCGACTACGAACGTGCGAGATGTCGCGCCTTAGCAATCACTAAACAAACTTCCGAGGGTTATTGACCACGCTGGAGCACGATCAACCTAACCACGAGGGTCTGTTTCCTGTGAGCAAACGAAGAACAAGCAAGAAACTGAGATTGCAATCTCTATATTGTGAATATAAGATGAAAACTTTATTGATCAAGGTGGGGTTCTGTGACGTCTTGGTCTGGTCGTTGGACACAAACGAAGTACGCGATGTTGCAGCTATGGCGAACTTTTAATCTAAACAAAACCCAAAGTCTAAACGACGCCCTAAGGGCTGTATATATGGAGGAAGAGGGGGGGGGATTTCGTGGCCCTTGGAGGAGGGGCACGAAACCAACCCTAACTCTTATTTCCCCACACATACGGACTCTAAAAACAACCTATATTTAAGTATTTCAAAAATACATGGGCCTGGCCCAATAATAAGGTGACGCAACACCTAAAATAGCCTCTGGACGAAATTTATGAAGTGGTATCTTGTATATTTCGTCCAAGGCTTCATGCACTCCTTATGGTGGCTTCAAAGTCCTGAAATCATCACTTGTAACTCCGTTCTTGATCCCCTTGCGCATGCCATCACCTCCATGCTTGAACTTGTTCCAAGGTTCATGTTGCTTGTCCAAGCTAGGCCCTTCATTTGTAAGCAAAACAAATGTATCCAATTTAGGCAGCATCATATTCTCATGAACATTAGAATCGTTACCAAGAAACGAAAGTACCTGATAATTCAATTGGCGTGCACGAGCTCTAGTAATTGGTCTAGTATGTATAGCAGCAGGGGCTGTGGGTGTAACAATGGTATTGATGTCTTCATCATCCTCCGCTTCTTGAAATGAAGTCGTCTCGACGAAAATTCATCGTCCTCACCCAAATAAGGCTTCAAATCTGCAATGTTAAAAGTGGGACTAACCCAAAATCTGTTGGCAGCTCAAGTTTATATACATTATCATTTATTTTCTCTAACACCTTAAAAGGACCATCAGGACGTGGCATTAGCTTTGATTTGTGCAAATTAGGAAATCTATCCTTACGCAAATGTAACCAAAAAAGATCTCCAGGTGCAAACACAACATGTTTTCTACCCTTATCTCCAGCAAGTTTATATTTAGCATTCATACGCTCAATGTTTTCCTTAGATAACTCATGCATTTTTTTAAATCAATTCAGCATGTTCTTTAACATCAAAATTAACCTTCTCCGAAGATGGAAGAGGCAACAAATCAATAGGTGCACGAGGTAGGAAACCATACACAATTTCAAAAGGGCACATCTTAGTAGTAGAATGCAATGAACGATTATAAGCAAATTCAATATGAGGCAAGCATTCTTCCCACATTTTCTTGTTATTCTTCAAAACAGCCCTAAGCATAGTAGACAATGTTATATTGACTACTTCAGTTTGTCCATCAGTTTGGGGGTGACAAGTAGTACTAAAAAGCAGTTTAGTCCCCAACTTAGCCCATAAACATCTCCAAAAGTGGCTAAGAAATTTAGTATCATGATCTGAAACAATAGTATGTGGCACACCATGTAAGCGAATTATTTCACGAAAGAACAAATCAGCAACATTAACAGCATCATCGCTTTTATGACATGGTATAAAGTGTGCCATTTTCGAGAACCTATCCACGACAACAAATATGCTATCCCTCCCCTTCTTTGTTCGAGGTAAACCTAAAACAAAGTCCATAGATATATCCTCCCAAGGAACACTAGGTACAGGCAAAAGCATATATAAACCATGAGGATTGAGTCGTGACTTAGCTTTTTGACATGTAGTGCAACAAAACGCTCAACATCCTGTCTCATCTTTGGCCAAAAGAAATGTGTAGCAAGTATATCCTCCGTCTTCTTGACGCCAAAGTGTCCCATTAATCCTCCTCCATGCACCTCCTGCAACAACAAAAGACGAATGAGCTAGCTGGAATGCATAGATTGTTAGCACGAAACACAAATCCATCGTTAATAACGAACTTGTTCCAAGTTCTTCCTTCCTTACAATTCTGCAATTCATCTTTAAATTCAACATCATGCACATATTGCTCTTTGATGTCTCCAAACGAAATATTTTAAAGTCATGTTGTGAAACCATAGTATAACGATGAGACAATGCATCAGCAATAACATTTTCTTTACCCTTCTTGTGTTTAATGACATAAGGGAAAGTCTCAGCGAATTCAACCCATTAAGCATGTCTACGGTTCAGTTTTGCTTGACTTTTAATGTGTTTCAAAGATTCATGATCAGAATGTATAACAAATTCCTTGGGCCATAAATAATGTTGCCATGTTTCTAAGGTCCGAACAAGAGCATATAATTCTTTATCATAAGTAGAATAGTTCATACTAGGCCCACTCAATTTTTCAGAAAAGTATGCAACAGGTTTGCCATCTTGGAATAACACACCTCCTAATCCAATTCCACTAGCATCACATCAAGCTCAAAAGTCTTATTAAAATCAGGAAGTTGGGAGTAAAGGAGCATGTGTCAACTTATCTTTCAATACCGTGAAGGCTTCTTCCTGTGCGGTACCCCAAACAAAAGGTACATCCTTCTTTGTAAGCTTGTTGAGAGGTGCAACAATGGTGCTGAAATCTCTCACAAAACGCCTATAGAAACCAGCGAGGCCAAGGAAACTCCTCACTTGTGTGACCATTTTGGGCTGTGGCCAACTCTCAATAGCTTCAATCTTAGCTTTATCAACTTCAATTCCCTGTGGAGTAACAACATAGCCAAGAAAAGATACTCGGTCGGTGCAAAAGGTGCACCTTCCAAGGTTACCAAACAAACGTGCATCACGTAGAGCAATAAAAACAGCACGTAAATGTTCCAAATGTTCCTCCAAAGATTTGCTATAAATCAATATGTCATCAAAGTAAACTACCACAAAATCATCCAATGAAAGCACGTAAAACTTCATTCATTAACCTCATGAAAGTACTAGGTGCATTAGTTAAACCAAAAGGCATGACTAACCACTCATATAATCCAAACTTAGTTCTAAATGTTGTTTTCCATTCATCTCCCAATTTCATATGAATTTGATGGTATCCACTACGCAAAGCAACTTTGGAGAATATTGTAGAGCCACTCAATTCATCAAGCATATCATCTAGCCTAGGAATAGGATGATGATAACGAATAGTAATATTATTAATGCCTCTACAATCAACGCACATATGCGATGTACCATCCTTTTTCGGCACTAAAATGATAGGAACAGCACAAGGACTAAGGGATTCGCGTATATAACCTTTGTCGAGCAGTTCTTGTACTTGACGCATAATCTCCTTCGTCTCCTTTGGATTGGTACGATATGGTGCACCGGGAATTAAGTCAATTTGATGCTCAATCCCTCGAATAGGTGGTAATCCCGGTGGCACGTCTTGTGGAAAGACGTCAGCGAACTCCTGCAAAATGTTAGTGACAGCAAGAGGCTAAGAGGATGGCACGTCCTCGAATGAAAATAATGCCTCTTTGCACACAAAAGCATAGCAAACAGATTTGCTAAAATCTAAACCATCAATATCAGATTTGGTGGCAAGTAAACATGCACTTTTCAATTTAATTTCAGAAGCAACACTAGATGGTTTATTATTAGGCTGCATTTGTTGTTCAAATTCTTTTGCCACAATCTGATTTTCACTTTTATTTTTCTCCAGTTTTGCTTTATTAGCTCTATCAATATCATCTTTCAACATGGAATCAGGAGTCATAGGAAGCAAAGTAATATTTTTATCCTTATGAACAAGACTATACTGATTGTTTCTACCATGGTGTACATAATTTTTATCAAATTTCCATGGTCTACCAAGTAATAAGGAACATGCTTGCATAGGTACCATGTCACAATCAACATAATCAGCATATGTAGAGATACTAAAATGCACACGAACAGTACGTGTTACCTTAACCTTGCCGCTGTTGTTGAACCATTGGATGTAGTAAGGATGTGGATGTGGTCTTGTGGTGAGAGATAGCTTCTCCACCATCTCCATGCTAGCCAAGTTATTGCAGCTCCCTCCATCTATGATGACGCGAACAGAACGTTCCTTCACAACTCCCTTTGTATGGAACAAATTATGCCTCTGATTTTGCTCAGCTTGTGTAACCTGCACACTCAAAACACGTTGAGAAACTAAACATTCATACCTGTCAGCATCTTCAGCAGCCATATATTGCGTCTCACGATCAGAATCCCCTCCACCGCGTTCTTCATGTGTAATAAGAGCCATAGTATCCTCATCATAGTCACTAGCGGACTCATACCCACCATCCTCGGTAGCAATCATCACATGCTGAGATTGGCATTCTCTCGCAAAATGTCCTCTTCCCTTACAACAACGACAAATAATATCACTTGTGTGCCCTGTTGATGCCATGGAAGAAGAAGAGCTCTGCGCAGGCCCGATAGGTGTGCTCTTGGTAGATAGTGGTGGTTGTGCCTGCTTTCTTGTATCACGGCTGGAGGTGGCACCTGATGGTGGTGCTGGTGGAGTGGAAGTAGAGGATGCACGTGGTGTCCATGATGAAGATCGACCTGCAGAAAAGTTAGTTCGCGCCAATGCCTATCGATCCTGCACTTCATGTTCAGCTTTACAAGCAAGATGGAATAAACGAGTGATATTAGTATACTCCTTATACTCTAGAATGGTCTGAATTTCTCTATTTAATCCACCCATAAAACCTACAAGCATAGCTTCATTCTCCTCAACAATACCACATCTAATCATGCCAGTTTGTAATTCCTGATAATATTCTTCTACAGAATTTTTTCCTTGTCTTAAGCGCTGCAATTTTTGAAGTAATTCACGTTGATAATATGGTGGAACCCAACGAGTATGCATAGCAGTTTTCAAAGCAGCCCAAGTAGCTGGAATAGGATATAATCTACAATGTTCAGACCACCGAACACATGCAAAGCTAGTGAAAGCACAAACAGCAGCAGGAACACGTCTCTCCTCTGGATATTGTAAACATGTAAATTGTTGTTCAGTTTCTAACTCCCAAGTAAGATATATATCAGGAACATATCTACCCTCAAATGGTGGAATATTCAATTTTAGTTTAGGAAGATGGTCATGTACCTCAGGTGGTGGTGCAGCCCTACCGTTGCGATGATATGCATGAGGATGACCTGGTGGTGGTGGTGCTGGTGGTTGCACCTAGTTCTGATTTTGATCAACCTCATCCACGTAATGGTCCTCCACCTCTGCAGTAGCAGCAGGAGTGACAGAGGCACCAACAGTAGGTACAACAGCACCAGAAGTTTGACCAGGCTCAATGGGAACGCGTTATGCTCGTCCCACTTGATTTGGAAGACGATGTTGTTGTTGTTGTTGTAGAGGTGCGGCAGGTGCAGCGGGCGGTGGAAGACACGCAAGCAATTCATTAACTTGTTATCGAGCTTTGTTTCGATCGCCTTCTCAATGCCATCTATCTTCTCCATGGCCTCTTCAAATATGTTTAGCACATCTTCCACCTGTCCACTCATCATGTGCTGAAACTTATCATGTAACTCTTTGTTCGTCATGTTCTCCCAGTAAATCGCGTCGGGGTGTGATCCTGCCATGGTTAGAAGCAATAGAAACACACAAGAATATGATCCTACCAACTACTAGAAAATGGCGGTGGTGGAGTGTCACCAATCCGTCAAGCAAATCTCAAATTCTTACCAGTTCTTACCCAACAGTAGGCAGTGATCGGCAAACGTTGTAGTCAAAACTCTCAAAGCTTGGATAGAGCGATTACCAGGGAGAGTCAAACGCACGACGTAGATGTATGTGGAGCTGGGAAGGCTTATAAAATGATAGCAAAAGGGGTCAGCAATAATCAATTCAGATATGCAAAGTTGAATAAATGCTCAACGACGGTACTGTGATGTCCTAGGCTAGACCGTACTAGAGACGCGAGCCTAGAACACTAATAAAATCACGGCGCTGCATGTAAACAAGGGAGGAGCACACTCTAAAAAAAATTCACTTTTTTTTGGTCCGCAACAATTTTTTTTCGAAAAAGTCTACAAATGTCCTAAAAACTGCCTAGCCAGAATTTTCCAGACTCGGACTGGTGGCGGAGATGAAACTGGTGGAATCTCGGACTGGTGGCGGCTATATGTTGCAGGTGGACTCGGATTGGCGTGATGGCGGTGGATATGTGGTGGCGTATATGGACTCGGATTGGTGGTGAATATGTGGTGGTGAATATGGCAGCGACAATGAAGTTGGTGTGGCGGTGGTATATGGCAGCAGCGATGATGATGATGCGGTGGTGATATATGGCAGCGGCGACGTGACAACCTGTGAACAGAACTCGAAACTCTAAAGGACTAAACGCTAAGACCAGCAACTTGACACAACGATGCAACCGCAAATTCAACAAAGCAAATACAGAAAAGATTATGCAAAGGCTCAGATTGGTTCGGACAGGATGAACTAACCCTAATTTTTTTTGGATTTTTCATGGACTATAGGTATGAAGAACAGACTCGATCTAAACTATGAAAAACTGTAAAATCTCACCGAGCAACCTGGAAATCTGATACCACTTGATAGAGGCGAAGGTATCCCGATGTTTCGATGAGATGGTGGCTATCTTTTCTGTGGGAGTCGACCTTGACGATCCGACTACGAACGTGCGAGATGTCGCGCCTTAGCAATTGCTAAACCAACTTCTGAGGGTTATTGACCATGCCGGAGCACGATCAACCTAACCACAAGGGTCTGTTTCCTGTGAGCAAACGAAGAACAAGCAAGAAATTGAGATTGCAATCTGGATATTGCGAATATAAGATGAAAACTTTATTGATCAAGGTGGGGTTCTGTGACGTATTGGTCTGGTCGATGGACACAAACGAAGTACACGAAGTTGCAGCTATGGTGAACTTTTAAGCTAAACAAAACCCAAAGTCTAAACGACGCCCTAAGGGATGTATATATGGAGGAAGAGGGGGGGATTTCGTGGCCCTTGGAGGAGGGGTCCGAAACCAACCCTAACTCTTATTTCCCCACACATACGGACTCTAAAAACAGCCTATATTTAAGTATTTCGAAAATACATGGGCCTGGCCCCATAATAAGGTG
This sequence comes from Triticum aestivum, assembly GCF_018294505.1. Lineage (NCBI taxonomy): Eukaryota > Viridiplantae > Streptophyta > Magnoliopsida > Poales > Poaceae > Triticum > Triticum aestivum. The sequence goes on along the minus strand of NC_057797.1, from coordinate 340,808,879 downwards.
ACGCAGCACCTAAAATAGTCTCTGGACGAAATTTATGAAGTTGTATCTTGTATATTTCGTCCAAGGCTTCATGCACTCCTTATGGTGGCTTCAAAGTCCTGAAATCATCACTTGTAACTCCGTTCTTGATCCCCTTGCGCATGCCATCACCTCCATGCTTGAACTTGTTCCAAGGTTCATCTTGCTTGTCCAAGCTAGGCCCTTCATTTGTAAGCAAAACAAATGTATCCAATTTAGGCAGCATAATATTCTCATGAACATTAGAATCATTACGAAGAAACGAAAGTACCTGATAATTCAATTGGCGTGCGCGAGATCTAGTAATTGGTCCAGTATATATAGCAGCAGGGGTTGTGGGTGTGACAATGGTATTGATGTCTTCATCACTGGCGGTCCTGAAGACTCCGTGCACACGGGCGTGTACCGTGCCCACGGGCCTCACGGACCCCGTGCGCACGGGCCCTTGTGTCAGGTCTCTGGATACCCCGTGCGCACGAGCTCCACTTACCCCGTGCACACGGGGCCACCTGTGTGATGCCGCGGGCTTTGCCCTTGTTTTACCATTTCGCCCCCACTTATGCCTCTATTTGCCTAGGACTATATATACTCCTTCATCTCCTCCATTTAGATTTAGCTAAGAATAGATCTAAACACTAGAGCTTAGCTCATGTATCTCCCCTTGTGGGATTCCTCTTGAGATATAGACACTCCATTGGAGTTCAAGGCCTCCATTGGAGAAGATCCCTAGTGGATGAAGACCCTCTTGAGGGAAGGATCTATCTAGATCATCAAGCCCTCATCTCCTTCATAGGATTTGGGATGAACTCTACCATGTATCTTATTTCCCTTTGATTGTTCATGGACCATGTGGATCTTGTGTGTTTGATTGTCTAGTGGATTTGTGATTGGACTTGTTCTTGAGTGTTCCTCTTGTTTTCCCTCTTGTGTTCGTCTTGTTCTTAGGGATTCCCCCTCCAATTCATGAAAGATCTCCACTTAGGGTTCCACCCTACACCAGAATGGCTCCGATCCAATATGAGGTCGATCCCCTAGCTACGGTGGTGGCCAGTCCTATTTACAGAGGCCCTGGGCCTCTTTCCAAATATTGAGCGGGAAGGGATCCCAAAACGGCCAAATTCGAAGGGAGACAACTAGTACAAGTTATCCCGACGAAAGTAGTCTTCGCATACCAAAGGCTCTAGTGGTGACGCCTTTCTTGGGCTCCACGGTGACCTCCGTCCTGCTGTCCTGCTGATGTTGGTCTTGTTGCACCGATATGGAAACCTTTGCCTAATGCCTTGGAACTCCTCGCCTGCGCTTGCCTCCTTAGCACCAAAGAGTAAGCGAGGACACTGCGCTTGCTGGCGCCCTCCTGGTCTTGATCGTCATGGCTTACGTCATTGGAACCTCGTGAGGTTTGCCTTGCCTTGATCTCTCTGCCCCTCGCGAGCCAGCCTGGTGAGGCCTCCCCTGAGGAGGTCTTGCGTCGTCCACCTCGTGAGGGTCTTGAATGTATGCTGGTGAATATGGGCCATACGGGTCTGCTGGAGGAGCCACGCTGCGGGCCGCAGGCAGGCAAGTCTGAGGACCCCTGTTCCCAGAACGCCGACAGGCGCGACCCGGAGGCGACCCCCAAGGGGATGGGGGAGACCTCCCCCTCACGCAAGGTCAACATCCTCCACCTCCTTCCCGATGATGATGACGAGGCTGATGTCCTCCCGGAGAGAGAGGAGCCACCCGTGGTTCCAACGAAGGGCAGGTCGGCGCTGCTCTCCTGGGACGACGCTCCTGCCTTGCCACCGCCTGGAGCTGCTTCCGGTCCATCTGCTGCCCCTGCTTCTTCTCCTGGAGCCGCTTCCGGTCCATCTGCTGCCCCTGCTTCTTCTCCTGGAGCCTGCGCGCCCGCGCCTCGGGCTGCGAAGCTCTCTAGCTTTAAGCTTACAAAGCGGAGGAACTACACCGCGGTGGACCAATAAGTGTTCTTGTCATGCCTAGTTCTTGCTTCTGATGATCGTCCTTGACTCTTCTTCGTTGCACAACCAGGCCGATGCCCACGGCGAAGAGGAGAACGGAGGACGAGGTGGTACTGCTCGAGCCCAGATCGGCCCCTGCGGCCGCACCCCTCTCCATGGGTAAGGGCGGCGATGGCGCTCGAGCTTCTCCGGCCCGATCTTCCTCGGGAGGCCTGGAGGACCATCCTCGGGAGCAGTCAACCCCCATGGCCCCGCTGGCTCCGGAGGTGCCAACGTCCGACTAGGGCGATGGGGCCCCCGAAGCTCAGGAGCCTCTGGCCTCCCAGGCCATGGTGATGACATCGCCTCCTCCTCCTCCTTCCGCCGCGCTGTTGTCCCCAGGTTCCACCGCCTCCCCTGATGTCCTGGAGTGTGCTCTTTTCGCGATAACCCTGCTGCGAGAAGATCTCCAAGGTACCGAATGCAGTCTGGTGGCCGGGCGCCTGGAACTGGTCTCTGGCTGGCTTCACTTCGATGTGTCTGTCCGGGCGACGCTGAGCCAAGCCGCTGTCAATTCCGAGAGGGACAGGGAGGCCGTCGCCCAGGTTGTGGCCGCCTGCAAGATGGTGTTGAAGGATGCCGAGGCTGCCCATGACCGCTGCCGGTCGCTAGTGGCCGAGCTGGAGACCGTGCGAAGGGAGCGCGTGAAATAAGCACGAGGCCGCAAGGCGGAGGAGGAGAAGATGAAGGCCCCATAGGACGCCGTCAAGGATCGCGACGCCGAACTGGAGCAGTTGGCGAAGGCGCAGGCCACAGAGCGCAGCCGGCTAGAGGAGTTGGAGTAGAAGCTGAAGGCGGAGAAGGCCGAGCTTGACGCCAAGGCAAAGGTCCTGGCTGAGGACCGCGCGGCCTTCAAGCTCCTTGAAGAGAGGGCTCGGATGGCGCTACAGTCGCTCTACGAGTAGGGCTTGGAGGAGCCGCTGCCTGCCGATGACGAGGGCCCCAACCAGCCGCTTCCTTTCCTGGTTGATGCGCTTGAGGACGTCGTGAGCGGTATCGGCCCCATGGCCAAGGAACAAGCCCGCGTTCTTTCCAAGGTCGTGCTGACATGCGTCTTCACCCACCTCCATCTTCGTGATCCTGCCGCTCATCTTGACGAGCTGCTAGAGCCTGTGAAAGACGAGCATTGCGAGGCGGCTGCTGCATCTGTGTAGGGTTAGGTGGAGGCCCTGCTGAAGAGGTTCCACGCCTTTGCTCCCACGCCCTCGACCGACGGTGCTGCTGATCCTGCAACACCGGCCGGTGGCACAGGCGAAGGCGGCGCCATTGGAGGAGAAGCATCCGCTGCAAGCGGCGGCGATGTCCAGGGATGACTTGCTGGCAGCTCCTTTCCTGTTTTAGTTTCTGCAATATGCACCATGCCTCGTGGAGGCATTAAACTCGTGTTTGGTTTCGAGAGAACAATATGTCTTGTAATATTTGCTTTGAAATTCCATGATTTCCTTTCCATTTGCTTTACATTCTATGTCGGTAGCGCCCGATCCCGCGCATACCTTAGCCGCCATTGGGCCGTCCGGATCACCAGGACGGAACAAGGAGTGAGGGGCTATGTGATCAGTTAGGCTCCTGAGTCACGATGCTCAGGAGTCCCCCTTGACGCACAAACAACCTATAGAAAGGAGATCTGAGAGTAGGCCTAGTGTTGTACGTCAGCAGGGCCCGACCCCACACATACCTCAACCGCCATTGGGCCGACCGGATCACCAGGACAGACCAAGGAGTGAGGGGCTACGTGGTCAGTTAGGCTCCTGAGTCGCGATGCTTAGGAGTCCCCCTTGACGTTCAAATGACCTTCGTACCTTGGCTCCACTTGGGAGGGCGCGCGATGACCAGGTCCGAGGGACCTGGCAGGGTGGCGTGCGCTTGGGCGTGACCCGAGCGTAGCCCCCGTGCCCAGCCCCCTCGCGCGACTCTCCCGAGGAGAGGTGTTGCGATGGGGCCAAACACCAAGCTCAGAGGCTCCCTGAGGTTGATACGGTCGTGAGGCCGCCCTTAGTTGTTCATCACCAGCGCGGAGCATAGCGCTTTCGCACTTGCACGGGCATAGCCGCTCCTCGGCAGTGTCGACTGCCAGCACGGAGCATGGAGCTTCCACTGGCACGTGGGAGGGGACTCCCTACTGGGGAGAGCCCCTAGGGCATGTACAGTCCTGCCCTGACACGTGGCTTGCATGGCAGGGCTAGACGAGGTGTATCTGGGCACTCATGAGCTAGCGTGGGACTCACTAGGACCTACCTCAAGACGGGTTGCGCCTGGTCTTGGCTCTTGATGGCTGTCGCGTTCCTGTGAGATGGTTAGATGATGTAGGGTAGGAACCCTAGGGGCCGATCTTTCACGAAAGGAGCGAATCCCGTGATGAACACGAATGGTGTAGGGTGGAACCCGAAGTGGAGATCTTTCACGAATTGGAGGGGGAATCCCCAAGAACAAGATGAACACAAGAGGGAAAACAAGAGGAACACTCAAGAACAAGTCCAATCACACATCCACTAGACGATCAAACACACAAGATCCACAAGGTACATGAACAATCAAAGGGAAATAAGATACATGGTAGGGTTCATCCCAAATCCTATGAAGGAGATGAGGGCTTGATGATCTAGATAGATCCTTCCCTCAAGAGGGGTCTTCATCCACCAGGGATCTTCTCCAATGGAGGCCTTGAACTCCAATGGAGTGTCTCTCTCTCAAGAGGAATCCCAAAAGGGGAGATACATGAGCTAAGCTCTAGTGTTTAGATCTATTCTTAGCTAAGTCTAAATGGAGGAGATGAAGGAGTATATATAGTCGTAGGCAAAGAGAGGGATAAGTGGGGGCAAAATGGTAAAACAAGGGCAAAGCCCGCAGCATCACACAGGGGGCCCCGTGTGCACGGGGTAAGTGGAGCCCGTGCGCACGGGGTATCCAGAGACCTGACACAAGGGCCCGTGCGCACGGGGTCTGTGAGGCCCATGGGCACGGTACACGCCCGTGCGCATGGGGTTTTCAGGACCGCTAGCCTGGGAGGCCCGTGGGCACGAGGTCGGAGGGTCCCATGCACACGGGTCGCCTGGGAGCTGCTGCCATCTTCTTGGCGCTTCCAGGCTTCCCTCTTGGATAGTGTAGATGTTCTCTTCTTCTTCGACTCCTCCTCGATGAATGTGTAGCTCCGCTCACACCTATGTATGCACACGAGAGAGGGGTCAAGTAGTATACCATCCTCGAAAGGTACAAGTGGACACGTGTAAAGGAGATGATTCACCTTTGTATGTATGAAGTAGATGTGGCACGTGTCACTTGCCAAATGGACTCTTGACATTGTGATGTCCATAGGATGATCCGCATCATCCCCTCCCCCTTGGGAAAGATCTGACCTCGGATCAAAATCCAAATCACCATGGGAAAGAGATGATGTTGCCGTGTAGTAGTGGATGATCACCAAGCATTCATCATCTTGTAGGTCCAAATGGGCACTCTCCGATGTCGTACCGTCTTGTAGTTCCTTCGAAAGGAGAAAACATAACAAGCGCTTGGAAAAACAAATGTGGTTGGCATAAGAGCAAAACCAAGCATTCAAGAGGTGATTTATCCAACAAGTGTTGTCATCGAGCATAGCATATGGTTTGACAAAGAAGTGTGGCATGTCATTTAAGCATATAAGGTGAGCACAATCAAGGACATCATGGAAACAAGTATGCAAATTGGAGGTAAAGATGCTAATATGTGTGACAAGTGAACAAGCATCAACCTCAAGATCATAGCAAGAAGGCGCAATGTGCTCAACAAAAGGTCTATGGTAGGCATTGGAATCATTCACAACACCAAGTATAATGAGATGTCTAAACACATGAGGCAAGTGCAAGAAAATCCAAGCATAATGTGCATGGGATGTAGTGAATATAGTGTGGCACTCAACACAATAGAAAGAGCAAGTGTTCATCATGTGTGAGGCAATCAAGGCAAGCATGTAGCAATCGATGGGACATGGCATATGTGAAGTGATGACATTGTTGCAACCAAACATATGAGAGGAGCAAGTAGTCCATGAATTGGATGCAACACACAAGGCATATATATCATGATGCATGGAAAATGTGAAAATGACAAGTTGAAGCAAGATCTCTAACATGTGCGCAAGCAAGGGGTCCAAGATGACAAATAAGTCGCATGGTGCAAGCAACACAAGTAGTATGATCCACAATATGCATGCTCATGGTTTGGGGGTTCTCAAATGAGAAGAATATCACCTTGAAAGCATGTCTTGTGCGTCCTTCACAATGCTGAAGTACAAGCAAGTGCGATATAGAATCGTCGTGGTAGAAGGTGGTTTGCTCTCAAGAGCTCGGATTGTCAACTCACGTGACATGGAAGTTGACACGAAGTCCAAGTATCCTACACATGCACACAACAAAAGAAAGAACGTATGTGTGTGGTAGATAAACACATCATCCATCATGATGGTTCTGTTCTCTTGCACATAACCATTAGAAGCACAAGTGCGTGAAGAATATGATGCAACAACGGCAATATTCATGGCACTAGGTATATGGTGCAAAGAAGGAAGGCAATCATGCTTCACAAGAAATATGTCAAAATCTCCAAATATATGTGAGATTGCTATGGGGGCAAACTCATTATCAAGACTAAAGGCATAATTGCACACAATACATGGCAAATCATCTAGCATGAGAGAGCCAACATATGGAGATATATGACAAGAAGCAATAACAATCATGTGCAAAGCATGTAGATGGTTGTCATCAACCGTATGAAGCAAGCAAGTTTGAGTCATCGGAGAGGCAACATAAGCAATCATAGTAATCAAGTTGTGCGAGCTAGTAGTGCGCAGATGCAACATACTAGAGGAAATCATGGCAATCATGTCATGTGAGCAAATAATAAGCATAGGCATATCGCAAGCACGAACACAAAGCAAGATGAAAGTATCATCATAGGTATGGGGCACAAAAAAACATGGCAATAACAAGCAATATCTCCACCAAGCTTGCAAATACACATAGAAGTATGAGAATCAATCATCATGTGTAATGCAAAGCATGAGTCACGAATGCATGGCAAAGGCATAGTAATGAACATATCATGCAAAGTGAACATGGCAAGATGGGCATAGAATAGGTAATGGATAATAACCCATAGCCAAGGGAGGGCCATGTAGAAGAAATGCGCGAAGTCTTTGCGCGAAGAGAGCAGTGGGAAAGACAATCCATGCGATCCCAAGTCATCGTTGCTCTCTAGAGCTTGTTTTGTCAACTCGTGGGATTGCGAGGTTGACAAGAATTCATGGGTACCTACACAAAGGAGACACAAACGAAAGAAATTGTGTGTGTGGTAAATGTACACACCATCCATCATGATGTGTATGTGCACGTGAGAGTTAGCACAAGATAAGCATCGCTCAAAGAAATTTGATGCATGATATAAGAACATGTCATCCATCATGAAAGAATAGTTATTGTGTATAACACGATGGGGACACAAATTGAGAATGCAATTATATGGCACATAATTCATGGAAAGCATATGGTGCGCACAAGTATTGGGATCATGGAATGAATGGGATGAATCAAAATCTCCTAAAATGTATGAGGAAACTATGGGGGTCTCCTCATGAGCAATAATGGAAACATCATATGGAGAAAATGGACAACATCCAAAATAATGCATATCCGAAGCTAGGTGTTCATGGCATGGCATATGAGATAAATGATGCAAAGGGAGCATATCAATATCATCACAAGAAAAACAAATGCCAATAACCATGGGCTTGTCATCTATGCCATAAGTGCAAATTGGGTTAATCTTAATGGCATATGCATAGTCACTATGAAGAGATTGCAAATATGACATGTGGTCGATCTCATGCATAGCATATGACAAGTCAAGCGGATTGGCAAACATGATGTGACCGAGAGAATTAGCACAAGAAATCCTATGTAACATGGCATCACAACTAATAGAATCCACATGGCAATCATCATACTCATCATAAATGGGTAAATCATCGCATGGGGAAGTCACACTAGCATGAAGCATGGAAATAGGTTGATCAACATCATGCAAGCAATCAATGTGATGATAGTCCACTACTGGGACAAGAGCATCACCTTCTCCTATGTTACCTTTGTCATTCCACTCACGTGGTGTAGGTGAGGTGGGTAAGACCGAATGGTGGTCAAGATCATCATTGTTATGGAACCATGTGGGGGTGCATCATATTCCACCATGGCCATCGTCTTGTCCAAAGGTAGGACGAAGTCATCGAGAATCGGCGCGTCATCATATAAGGGACCTAGAACCAAATGAGAAGACACAATAGAGGTAGAGGTCAAGTCGTTAGTGATAAAAGTGGCCTCACATGACCTATCAACTATCTCACTCTCTCTATGTGGTGGTTCACTCACTCCCTCAAAATAGGTGCACTCAAACTCACATATGGTGGAGTCACTCATCTCACTCAAGAGGTGGGGGTTGTGGCTCTCCTCACATGGGAATAGTGGAAACACATCATATATGGGGCTAGTGGTGAAACCACTCTCACTCTCAATATGGTGGCTAAAGTCACTCAAGTCATCATACGTCACCGTGGCCGAAGGGAAAATCCCATGCTCAACCGTCTCGTAGTCGTCGTCATGGATGAAGGCCGAAGATGGCACAACATCACTCTCACCGTGGATGAAAACCGAAGATGGAACATCATCACTCTCGCCTCCTAAGATGGAAGCATCATCCTTGCTCGCCATCTTGTCGCTCGCCTCCAAAGCTTGGTCATTGAAGGTCTTCGTAGTTGAACTCGTCGCCGCACCGTCTTGAAAAAGAGTCATAGGAGACTCGGCATCGTCAATGCCACAAAGAGGGATGGCGGTGAAGTCGAACTTGGGAGCATCGTCTTGGAGCTCGTCGGGCATGGACATCATGGTGGTACTAGCCTCATGCTCGTCGTGTTGGAGCTTGGTCTTCGTGAAGTGAGCTTGGGATGGAGAAGCCTTGGCCTTCATGAGTTCCTGTTCCGCCTTGAGAGCACCAATGTAGTTGTCATCGAGGGACTTGTAGTTCTCGAGGAAGATAGGCTTGGAGATGTCGTTGTGCAATCCCATCATGAAGTGGAACTTCATTGACATGGGCTCGTCCACGCCGGCACGTCACAAGGCATGCTTCATCTCCTTGAAGTACTCGTTGATGGACTTGGATCCTTGGATGGTGTTCTCCAATTGGCGTAGAAGTTGTTCCGTGTAGGTTGGAGGCACGAACTCTCGCCGCGTAGCTTTCTTCGTCTTGGGCCAACTCATGTCGTAGCTCTCCGAAGGTGCGTGAAGCCACCATGTGGACGCGTAGTCGTGGAAGTTTCTTGAGACGCACTTCACTTGATCATCGGGAGGCACTTGATGTAGCTTGAGGTAGTCGTCCATCAAACGCTCCCACTCGAGATACTCCTCGGGTTCTAGAGTCCCATGGAAAGGAATCTCGTGGTTGGTGTCGAGGTCGTAGTAGCTCGAGGGAGTTGTGGACTTGAGCTTGTGGAGTAGGCGAAGATGCCGTACGTCCGAAGGCGAAGATGCCATGAAGTCACTTGGCGAAGATGCCAAAGGTGTTGAGGAAGCCATAGCCTTGTTGTCGATGCTGCTGTACTGTATGGCCCGTGCGCATGGGGGTGCTAGAGGCCGTGTGCACGGGGTCCCATGTGCATGGGGGTCGAGGGCTCGTGTGCACGGGGGTGGCAGAGAAGCCAACTCTCATCCAATAGGTCGTTCTTCATGGACTTGTCGATGTCGATGCTTGTGTGTACTTGCCGGAGATGGTAGCACGGAAGTCTTTGCACTTGAGCGTCTTCTCGAAGATGAGGAGACCACTTGCCACTCTTGATGAGGACCTTGAGTGTAACCCCCTCGATGCGTCTATATCTCCCACGTGTTGAAGCACGACTTAGAGGCATAACTGCATTGAAAGCAATGTCGCAAGTGAGGTAATCTTCACACAACCCATGCAATATAATAAGGGAAAAGATATAGATAGGTTGTGTGAAGATTACCTCACTTGTGACATTGCTTTCAATGCGGTTATGCCTCTAAGTCGTGCTTCGACACATGGGAGATATAGCAGGAAGTGCCGTACCCCTCTCAACTGGTCTGAAACCGGTGAACGTCAGCTTCTCGGAAATGACTTAATCACAGAGGCAGAAGAGATGTGTAAAGTCATTCGTGATAACCTCAAAGCAGCGCCATTGCGCCAGAAGAGATACTATGATAGTAAGCACCGTGATTTGGCTTTCGAGATCGGAGAGCATGTTTACCTCCGCGTCTCTCCAATGAAAGGTACTTGTCGCTTCGGTATCAAAGGGAAGCTTGCCCCTAGATACGTGGGACCTTTCAAGATCGTCAGCAAGAGAGGCGATCTCGCCTATCAACTCGAGCTTCCTTCAAACTTTGCAAATGTGCATGACGTGTTCATGTCTCTCAGCTCCGCAAGTGCTTCAAGACTCCTGACTGCACCGTCAACTTCGAAGACATTGAGCTCCAAGAAGATCTCTCTTATCGTGAGCACCCAGTTGCTATTCTTGAAGAGACTGAACGCAAGACTCGCAATAAGTCAATGAAATTCCTCAAAGTCAAGTGGTCACACCATTCCGATCGTGAAGCCACCTGGGAATGCGAGGATCACCTCCGTTCTGAGTACCCGGCGTTCTTCCAGTCCTAGATCTCGGGACGAGATCCTTTCATAGTGGTGGAGTGTTGTAACACCCCGGATATGATTTACCTAATATGTAATCCAACTCTTGCAGTTTCCGGCGCTAAGTTATTTTATTTTCTCGGGTTCGGGTTTTTGTCTCCGTGTGTTGTTGTTGTGTCATGCATCTCATATCATGTCATCATGTGCATTGCATTTGCATACGTGTTCGTCTCATGCATCCGAGCATTTTCCCCGTTGTCCGTTTTGCATTCCAGCACTCCGTTCTCCTCCGGTGGTCATTTCTACCTTTCTTTCGTTTGTGGGGTTTAAACATTTCCGGATTGTACCGAGACTTGCCAAGTGGCCTTGGTTTACTATCGGTAGACCGCCTGTCAAGTCGTACCATTTGGACTTCGTTTGATGCTCCAATGGTTAACCGAGGGACCGAAAAGGCCTCGTGTGTGTTGCAGCCCAACACCCCTCCAATTTGGCCCAAAACCCACCTAAACCACTTCTATCATCTAGAGCGTTCGATCACGATCGCGTGGCCGCAAACCGCACCTCATTTGGACTCTCCTAGCTCCCTCTATGCCTATATAAAGGCCTCTCCCCGAAAATCCCGGGTCTTCCCCTTCCTCTAACCCTAAAAATCTCCTCACGCCGCGCCGGACGTGTCCATTCCGGCCAGACAATGTCTGCCGCCGCCCCGCACCCAACCACGCGGTGACACGTGTCCCGCCGGTCTCCTCTCCGCCGCCGGCCCGAGAGGCCCAAACCGGGCCCCCGAGGCCCGTTCGCCGCCCCGCGCCGCCTGGGATCCCTGCTGCCCGAGCGCTGCCACCGCGCCTGCTGGCCGCGGCCTCCGCCCGCCGGCGCCACCACCAGCCGCCCCGTGCGCCATCACCGGCCACCGCGCCGCCGCACGGGTTCCTCGCCGGCGCCGACATCCGTGCCCGCCGCCCGCAGCCCGGCCTCACCCCGGCGCCCCTCCACCGCCTCTCCCTCCTACTCCGGTACTCCGGCAAGTCCCCGGAGCAGCTCTGGCCACCTCGATCTCCGGCGAGTCCGGGCGGCCATCCTCGGGCTCCGTGCACTACAATACCCGGCGAGATCCGATCTGGATCCAGATCCACTGGGTTGACTTTCTCCCCTCGAAACCCTAACATTTTGCATACTTCATCATGCTATATCTCCGCATCCGTAGCTCCGTTTTAGGCATGTAGCATATCAAAATGTTCGTCTCAGAGAGCACATCATCTCATCTCATTGCATCATGTTCATTTTAGTTCATCTTGATGCCCGAAATGCTGTTGGAAGAGAGCTATTTGAGTTAATTGTCAGATCTGCTGCACCAAATAGCTATTTGTCATTTTTGCCATGATTATTGTGTGCATGATATGCCCCTGAGCTCTACATGTGTTTTGTTATATGCCATGCCATCTTTCCAGAGGTGCTATCCATGTATTTTTGTGACATGTGTGGTGACTAGCACAAGCTTGCAAAGTGGTGCATTCGCTAATGCTGATTTCAGGGACTTAGAATTTCACTAAGTCCTTGATCTGTTTTTATCAATATGCCATATGTTCATGTTGTTTCCTAGTGATCCATACCTCTTTTGAGGATGATCAGTAAGGATGATTTGTTAATCTTGTGGTGCTCTATTCATCCATGTCTTTTTTTTCATTTATGGAGCAACCTAGCTTGAGTCAATCGAGCTCTACTTTTGCTATTGCGTGAAATCTGGGCAGATTGCCTACTTGTTAGCGATTTTGCCGAGGATGTTGTAGTTGATCCGTGCATGCTATGTTATTGTTCTTGCCATGTCTAGCTTGTATAATATGTATTCTTGATGGGTGCATGCTTAGGTTGTCATGCCTTGCTCTGTAGTGAGTGCATCGAGCTCGTAAACATGCCTACTCGTTAACAGCTTTGCATGCTCCAGTTTTTCACTAAGTCTGTGATCTGATTATGTTTTTGCCATGTTCACATGCTTGCATATGTATTTTCTGATCCCTTTTGGCTCAAGGTCACTAAGGGACTTTTGTTAAGCTCTTTGAGTAGCTCCATGCCATGCTTTAATTTGCCATGTTAAGTTCCTGTAGCTCTTAGTTTTCATGCTCCAAAGTGTGCTACCTGATCTGAAATTCCAGGCTTGTGTTAATTTCACCAAGTCTGAAATCTGTTTACTGTTTGCATTTTTGCCATGCTTGTTTGGGCCTGTTAATGAATGAATTGGCCGTAGCTCAGTGTTCATCTTTTGTCAAGCATTATGAGTGGATCCCTGCCATGTATTTTGTTGCCATGTTTCAGTGTTGCAGCATATTTATCTTGTTGCATTTAGATGGCTACTTGTTGTTTATCGCAGACCGGTGCCATATTTGTTTTGCTTGCCATTTCCAAACCGTGTCTCCGATTCCGGTGTTCCTTATATCGAATTCAAGCAAAATCACCTCACCTTTCCAGTGGCACACTTGGATTTCCATGTTGAGGCTAGGTTCCATATTTCCTTGTCAAATCATGCATATGCATCGCATACCGCATCTCGCATATCATACCATGTTCATGTGTGGTTTGTTTACTATGTTGTGTGATTCTTTCCGGTGTTTGCGTCTTCGTGTTGGTTCCGGTAACGTCGTGTTTGTGAGGACCTGTTCGACTACGTCCGTTTGTCTTCTTCATGGATTCGTTCTTCTTTCTTGCGGAATTTCCGGCAAGATGATCATACCCTCGAAATCACTTCTATCTTTGCTTGCTAGTTGCTCGCTCTTTTGCTATGCCTATGCTATGATACCTACCACTTGCTTATCATGCCTCCCATATTGTGAACCAAGCCTCTAACCCACATTGTCCTAGCAAACCGTTGTTTGGCTATGTTACCGCTTTGCTCAGCCCCTCTTATAGCGTTGTTAGTTGGAGGTGAAGATTGAAGTTTGTTCCTTGTTGGAACATGGAGATGTTGTTCCTTGTTGGAACATGGTTACTTGTTGGGATATCCCAATATCTCTTATTTAATTAATGCATCTATATACTTGGTAAAGGGTGGAAGGCTCGGCCTTATGCCTGGTGTTTTGTTCCACTCTTGCCGCCCTAGTTTCCGTCATATCGGTGTTATGTTCCCGGATTTTGCGTTCCTTACGCGGTTGGGTATAATGGGAACCCCTTGACAGTTCGCCTTGAATAAAACTCTTCCAGCAATGCCCAACATTGGTTTTACCATTCGCCAGCTAGCCTTTTCTTTTCCCTTGGGAGTCGCGCTCCTGAGGGTCATCATTATTTTAACCCCCCCGGGCCAGTGCTCCTCTGAGTGTTGGTCCACCTTGTCAGCCGCCGGTGGCCACCAGGGGTAACTCTGGGCTGGCCTACCGGAAGTTTGGACAATCCGGTGTGCCCTGAGAACGATATATGTGCAGCTCCTATCGGGATTTGTCGGCACATTCGGGCGGTGTTGCTGGACTTGTTTTACCATTTTTGAAATGTCTTGTAACCGGGATTCCGAGCCGGATCGGGTCTTCCCGCTAGAAGGAATATCCTTCGTTGACCGTGAGAGCTTGTCATGGGCTAGGTTGGGACTCCCCTGCAGGGAACTAAACTTTCGAAAGCCGTGCCCGCCAGTTATGGGCAGATGGGAATTTGTTAACGTCCGGTTGTAGAAAACCTGAAGTTGACCTTAATTAAAAGGCATCAACCGCGTGTGTAACCATGATGGTCTCTTTCCGGCGGAGTCCGGGAAGTGAACACAGTGTTGGAGTTATGCTTGACGTAGGTTGTTCTAGGATCACTTCTTGATCATAGTTTCTCGATCGTGCTTTGCCTTATCTTCTCACTCTCATTTGCGTATGTTAGCCACCATATATGCTAGTCGCTTGCTGCAGCTCCACCTCATACTTTTACCTTACCCTATAAGCTTAAATAGTCTTGATCGCGAGGGTGCGAGATTGCTGAGTCCCCGTGGCTCACAGATACTTCCAAAACCAGATGCAGGGCCAGACGACTCCGTTCCAGATGACGCTTTAGAGCTAGAGTGGGAGTTCGACGAGGACTCACGCCGTTACTATGTATCTTTCCCCGATGATCAGTAGTGGTGCCCAGTTGGGGCGATCGGGACCGTGTCGCATGTTGGGTTGGTCTCTTATTTTGGCACCGTAGTCGGGCCATGAGTGATTGGATGATGTAATGCTATTTATGTACTTTGATTGACGTGGCGAGTGTAAGCCAACTATGTTACCTCTCCCCTTATTATGCATTACATTGGATGTTGTGAAGATTGCCTAACTTGCGACATTGCTTTCAATGCGGTTATGCCTCTAAGTCGTGCCTCGACACGTAGGAGATATAGCCGCATCGAGGGCATTACATTGAGCTCCTCCATGTGCTTGTCCATCTTGGCGTCGATGACGTTCTTCATAGCATCGAACTCGTCGTCGTGGTTGTAGATCGGAGGTGAAATGCCTTTCCTATCCATCACAAAACTCGAGCAAAGGTGAGTAGGAAATGAGATAAAGAATACCAAGCTACCTTTTCACAAAGTTGAGGATGTATATCGTATCACTCAATGTGAGATGAAAGAATAGTGAAATTGGTACCGGACTTGTTAACTCACACCTATCAAGTAAAGCTTATGGTGGAGCTCGGTGAGGATAGTGACACAAACATTTGATGCAAAATGTTAGCAAGAGTCAATAATGTTGGAAAAGATTCACAAATTCGCAAGTGAAACAAGTAGACCAATAGCAATATTTGGCACACAAAAACACACACACGAATAGATAAATGGGGTCATGCAACCAAGGAATGAGCACAAAATGTGGAATCCACGGAAAACGCTCGTGTTGAACAACTCAAGAGAGACGCTAGCAGATACGACACTTGTGCACAACCTATAAGATGCAAAATGTATGAGCTTTCTATCCCAAGTATGCTATGTGTATGATGTTCCCGTTGTTCTTCTCAAGGTGATCCAAGATGATCGGATATGACAATCTTATGCGCAATGTGGTATGATGCTATGGCACTTGCTTACAAGCTCTTTGCTCTTTGCTCTTTTGCTTAAAAGCTTATTCTTTTTTTTGATATGGCCACTATGCGAAATGCACAAACCAAGGTACAATTGTGTATATGCGGGAACAATCTTGTGACACAAGAGATGATATGATGATACCAATATGATATGGTATGTATGCAATGGAAGGTGTAGGTCACTAATGTGCACAAGTAACATTGCCGGCAATACTCAAATGGCTAGCCTCGATAGGCAAGTGACGCAAAAGGGGCTCGGGATTATAAATGCAATTGCAAGGGGAATGTACAATGGTGTCGTCGAGGTTACCGTCCTTGAAGATCGTGAGTGGCGGTGTTCTTGATGTAGATACCAAGATGATGGAGACTTGATGTAGGGTAGGAACCCTAGGGGCCGATCCTTCACGAAAGGAGCGGATCCCGTCCAAGAACGCGAAGAATACGAGGGAAAAACGAGGGAAAACACAAGAGGAAACATGAGAGGATCACTCAACTAACAAGAATAGATCACACATGCGCTAGATCGATGAACACAAAGGTAAGATACAAGATCCAAAGTCAACAACGGACGATACAAAGGTAGCCGGTCTTCTCCGTGAGGAGGTCTTGATGTTCTTCTCCAAAAGGAGGTCTTGAATCCAAAGGAATCTTCTCCGAAGAGGCCGCGGTCTCTCACGAGGAGTAGATCCGACGTGGATGAGCAAAGCTCTATCTCTAAGTATGAGCTAAACCAACGCTAACCTTACAAAGGAGGTGGAGGTGGTCTATTTATAGTATAAACCACGAAGGGGTAAGTGGGAGATGGATACAAGGCCAAAGGCCCGTGGCTGCGCACAGGTAGGTACCGGACGACCATTGGGGGTCGGACGTCCGGTTGCTCGGGATGGCCCGGACGTCCGGCGCACGTCGGACGTCCGCTGATTCTTCTCGGGCAGGTGGCGTCGGACGTCCGGTCGGCCTCGATCGTCCGGTCACAGGGCTCGGTCTGCGGCTTGTTGAGGGTGTGTCGGATGTCCGGTGGACGCCGGCCGTCCGGGCGCTATAGAGTGTCGGACGTCCGGTGGCACGTCGGACGTCCGGCCGCTGTAGACTCCGTAGCTCCGTCTTCTTCTATCTTCGCTTCCACGCTTCCCTCGCGATGGTGTAGTTGTACACTTGCGCTCGCACTCCTCCTCCTCGTCCGTACCGTTCCGACAATACCTATGCATGCACACGAGTGGAGTGTCAAGTAGTATACCATCCTCGAAGGGGTCAAGTGAGCACTTGTAAAGGAGATGATTCACCTTTATGTATCTGAAGTAGATGTCGCATGAGTCACTTGCCAAACGGACTCTTGACATGGTGATGTCCATAGGATGCTCTGCATCATCTCCCCTCCCTTGGGAAAGATCCGACCTCGGATCGAAATCCAAATCACCATGGGAAAGAGATGGCGTCGTCGTGTAGGAGTGGTCGATCACCAAGTTCTCGTTATCTTGAAGCTCGAAATGGGCACTCTCCAATGTCGCACCGTCTAGTGATTCCTTCAAAATGAGCAAGGACAACAAACACTTGGAAAAACAAATGTGGTTAGCGTTAGTGCAAAACCAAGCATTCAAGAGGTTATTCACCAAACAAGTGTCGTCATCATGCAAAGCATATGGTTTGACAAAGGATTGTGACATGGCATGTAAGCACATAAATTGAGCATAATCAAGGATATCATGGGGACAAGCATGTAAATGTGAGGTATTGATGAAAATATGTTGGACAAGTGAAGAAGCATCTACCTCAAATTCATAGCAAGCATTCACAAATTGCTCAATGAAAGGTCTATGGTAGGCATAGGAATCATTCACAACACCAAATAAAATGAAGAGTTTAAACACATGTGTCAAGTGCAAGATAATCCAAGCATAATGTGCATTGGGTGTAGTGAATATCGTGTGGCACTCAACACAATAGCAAGAGCAATTGTTCATCATGTGTGAGGCAGTCAAGGCAAGCATGTAGCAATCAATGGGACATGGCATATGTGAAGTGATGACATTGTTGCAACCAAACATATGAGAGGAGTAAGTAATCCAAGAATTGGATGCAACACACAAGGCATATATATCATGATGCATGGAATAGTGAAAATGACAAGTCGAAGCAAGATCTCTAACAAGTGTGCAATCAAGTGGTCCAAGTCTCATGGTTTGGGGGTTCTCAAAAGAGAAGGATATCACCTTGAAAGCATGTGCTTGTGCGTCCTTCACAATGCCTAAGTACAAGCAAGTGCGATGTAGAATCGTCGTGGTAGGAGGTGGTTCGCTCTCAAGAGCTCGGATTGTCAACTCATGTGACGTGGAAGTTGACACAAGGTCCAAGTATCCTACACATGCACATAATAAAACAAAGAACGCATGCGCATGGTAGATAAACACATCATCCATCATGATGGTTCTCTTCTCTTGCACATAACCATTAGAAGCACAAGTGCGTGAATAATATGATGCAAGAATGGCAATATTCATGGCACTAGGTATATGGTGCAAAGAGGAAAGACAAGCATGCTTCACAAAAATATGTCCAAATCTCCAAATATATGCGAGAATGCTATGGGGGCAAACTCATTATCAAGATTAGGGGCATTGTTGCACTCAATACATGTCAAATCATCTAGCATGAGAGATGCAACATATGGAGAGATATGACAAGAAGCAATAATAATCATGTGCAAAGCATGTAGATGGTTGTCATGAACCGCATGAAGTGAGCAAGTATGAGTCATCAGTGATGCAACAAGGCAAGAAATCATAGGAAACAAGTCGTGCAAGCTAGTAGTGCGAAGATGCAACATACTAGAGGAAATCATGGCAATCATGTCATGTGAGCAAATAATAGGCATAGGCAATGCACATGACATATCGCAAGCACGAACACAAAGCAAGATCATAGTATAATCATAAGCATGGGGCACAAAGCAAATATGTCAAGGACAAGCAATATCTCCACCAAGCTTGCAAATACACATACAAGTATGAGAATCAATCATCATGTGTAATGCAAAGCGTGGGTCACAAATGCATGGCATAGGCATAGTAATGAGCATATCATGCAAAGTGAACATGGCAAGATGGGCATATAATATGTAATGGACAATAACCCATAGCCAAGTGAGGGTCAAGTAGAAGAAATGCGCGAAGTATTTGCACAAAGAGAGCGGTGGGAAATGCAATCCATGGGATCCCAAGTCATCATTGCTCTCTAGAGCTCGTTTTGTCAACTCGTGGGATTGCGAGGTTGACAATTATTCCTGGGTACCTACACAAAAGAGATACAAACCAAAGAAATTGTGCGTGTGGTAAATGTACACATCATCCATGGGGCCAGCAGCCCCCAAACCAAAGTCTGAGATCAGAACTCATACCGCGGTTGTGGCTTGAAGGCCGCCGGCTACCCAACACTAGCCACGGATCATTTATGTATTATCAATTGATAGTTGATGAGGACATCAATACCATTGTTACACCCACAGCCCCTACTGTTACATATACTGGACCAATTACTAGAGCTCGCGCACGCCAATTAAATTACCAGGTACTTTCGTTTCTTGGTGATGATTCTAATGTTCATGAGATTATGATGCTGCCTAAATTGGATACATTTGTTTTGCTTACAAATGAAGGGCCTAGCTTGGAGAAGGATGAACATTGGAGCAAGAACACACATGGAGTTGATGGCATGCGCAAGGGGATCAAGAATGGAGTTACAAGTGATGATTTCAGGACTTTGAAGCCGACATAAGGAGTGCATGAAGCCTTGGACGAAATATACAGGATGCCACTTCATAATATTCGTCCATAGGATATTCTAGGTGCTGCGTCACCTTATTAATGGGCCAGGCCCATGTAATTTCTAAATACTTAAGTATAGGCTATTTTTAGAGTCCGTATGTGTGGGGAAACAAGAGTTAGGGTTGGTTTCGGACCCCACCCTCGAGGGCCACGAAATTCCCCCCTCTTCCTCCATGTATACATCCCTTAGGGCGTCGTTTAGACTTTGGGTTTTGTTTAGATTAAAAGTTCGCCATAGCTGCAACTTCGCGTACTTCGTTTGTGTCCAACGACCAGACCAAGACATCACAGAACCCCACCTTGATCAATAAAGCTTTCGCCTTATATTCGCAATATCTTGATTGCAATCTCAGTTTCTTGCTTGTTCTTTGTTTGCTCGCAGGAAACAGACCCTCGTGGTCAGGTTGATCGTGCTCCGGCGTGGTCAATAACCCTCGGAAGGTGGTTTAGCGATTGCTAAGGCGCGACGTCTCGCACGTTCGTAGTCGGATCGTCAAGGTCGACTCCCACAGAAAACGATAGCCACCATCTCATCAAAACATCGGGACACCTTAGCCTCTATCAATAGTAGGGGCAGGCAAGGGAAACTCTTTATATCAGAATACACAAATGTATAACTCCCCAGGAATTTCAATTGCGCTTATATCCATCACTGTAGGACTTGGGTTTAAGCTTTCCCCAGCCCCTTTTCATGATGTGTATGTGCACATGAGAGTTAGTACAAGATAAGCATCGCTCAAAGAAATTTGATGGATGGTATAAGAACATGTCATCCATCATGAAAGAATAGTTATTGTGTATGACACGATGGGGACACAAATTGAGTGTGCAAGTATAAGGCACATCAATAGCATGTTTATTCATGGGGAGCATATTGTGCACACAAGTATTGGGATCATGAAATGAATAGGATGAATCAAAATCTCCTAAAATGTATGAGGAAACTATGGGGGTCTCCTCATGAGCAATATTGGAAATATCATATGGAGAAAATGGGCAACATCCAAAACAATGCATATGTGAAGCTAGGTGGTCATGGCATGGTATTTGAGATAAATGATGCAAAGGGAGTATATAAATATCATCACAAGACAAACAAATGCCAATAACCATGGGCTTGTTATCTATGCCATATGTGCAAATTGGGTTAACTTCAATGGCATATGCATAGTCATTGTGAAGAGATTGCAAATACGACATATGATTGATCTCATGCATAGCATATGACAAGTCAAGCGGATTGGCAAACATGATGTGACCGAGAGAATTAGCACAAGAAATCCTATGTAACATGGCATCACAACTAATAGACTCCACATGGCAATCATCATACTCACCATAAATGGGTAAATCATCGCATGGGGAAGTCAAACTAGCATGAAGCATGGAAATAGGTTGATCAACATCATGCAAGAAATCAATGTGATGATAGTCCACTAGTGGGACAAGAGCATCACCTTCTCCTATGTTACCTTTGTCATTCCACTCACGTGGTGTAGGTGAGGTGGGTAAGACCGAATGGTGGTCAAGATCATCATTGTGATGGAACCATGTGGGGGTGCATCATATTCCACCATGGCCATCATCTTGTCCAAAGGTAGGACGAAGTCGTCGAGAATCGGCGCGTCATCATATAAGGGACCTAGCACCAAATGAGAAGACACAATAGAGGTAGAGGTCAAGTCGTTAGTGTTAAAAGTGGCCTCACATGACCTATCAACTATCTCACTCTCTCTATGTGGTGGTTCACTCACTCCCACAAAATAGGTGCACTCAATCTCACGTATGGTGGGGTCACTCATCTCACTCAAGTGGTGGGGGTTGTGGCTCTCCTCACATGGGAATTGGGGCAACACATCTATGGGGCTAGTGATGAAGTCACTCTCACTCTAAATATGGTGGCACAAGTCACTCAAGTCATCATACGTTGCTGTGGTCGAAGGGAAAATCCCATGCTCAACCATCTCGTTGTTGTTGCCGTGGATGAAGGCCGAAGATGGCACATCATCACTCTCGCCTCCGAAGATGGAAGCATCATCCTTGCTCTTCACCATGTCGCTCGCCTCCAAAGCTTGGTCCTTGATGGTGTCCGTAGTCGTAGTCGTCGCCGCATCATCTCGAAAAAGAGTCGAAGTAGACTCGGCATCGTCAATGCCACAAAGAGGGATGGCAGTGAAGTCGAACTTGGGAGCATCATCTTGGAGCTCGTCGGGCTTGGACATCATGGTGGTACTAGCCTCATGCTCGTTCTCATGGAGCTTGGTCGTCACGAAGTGAGCTTGGGGTGGAGAAGCTTTGGCCTTCATGAGTTCTTGTTCCGCCTTAAGAGCACCAATGTAGTTGTCGTCGAGGGACTTGTAGTTCTTGAGGAAGATAGGCTTGGAGATGTCGTTGTTCAATCCCATCATGAAGTGGAACTTCATCGAAATGGGGTCATCCACGCCGGCTCATCGCAAGGCAATCTTCATCTCCTTGAAGTACTCGTCGATGGACTTGGATCCTTGGATGGTGTCCTCCAATTGGTGTAAAAGGTGTCCCATGTAGGTTGGAGGCACAAACTCTCACCGCAAAGCTCTCTTCATCTTGGGCCAACTCATGTCGTAGGTCTCCGAAGATGCATGAAGCCACCATGTGGACGCGTAGTCGTGGAAGTTCCTTGTGGCGCACTTCACTTGATCTTCAGGAGGAACTTGATGTAGCTTGAGGTAGTCGTCCATCAAACGCTCCCACTCGAGATACTCCTCAGGTTCTAGAGTCCTATAGAAAGGAATCTCATGGTCGATGTCGAGGTCGTAGTAGCTCGTGGAAGTCGTGGACTTAAGCTTGGGGAGCTTCTCTTGAGGTGCTTGTGGGCGAAGATGTCGTATGTCCGTAGGCGAAGATGCCTTGAAGTTGCTTGGCGAAGATGCCAAGGGGGATGGTGAAGTCGTTGAGCGGTTGTTGGTGTTGAGATCTTGAGCTTCACGTCCTTGTTGGTGATTGTGTCGATGCTGATGTGATCTTGCCGGAGATGGTAGCTCGGAGGCATGTGCTCTTGAGCGTCTTCTCGAAGATGAGGAAGACCGCTTGTAGGACTTGATGCGGGCCTTGATCTCCTCCATTTGAACTTGCATCTTGGCGTCGGTGGAGTTGTTCATGGCATCAAACTCGTCGTTGTTGTTGTAGACCGAAGATGAAATGCCTTCCCTATCCATCACAAGACTCCAGCAAATATGAGTGGGAGAAAGAGAAGAACGAATACCAAATGTACCTTGACCGAAGTTGAAAGTGGATCAATGATCACTCCAATGTGGACAAGGAAATAGCACAATTGGTACCAATTCTTGTCGGTTTCTCACACCTACACAAATAAGGCTTATGGTGGAGCTCGGTGAGGATAGTGGCACAAAAATTTGGTGCAAAATGTTAGCGAGAGTCAATAATGTTGAAAGAGATTCACAAATTTGCAAGTGTAACAAGTAGAGCAATAGCAATATGTGGCACACGGAAACACACACATGGATAGATAAATGGGGTCGTGCAACCAAGGATGAGCACAAAATGTGGAATCCACGGAAAACGCTCGTGTTGCACAACTCAAGAGAGACGCTAGCACGATTGCTCAATAGGCGGATACAACACTTGTGCACAACCTATAAGATGCAAAATGGATAAACTTTCTATCCCAAGTATGCTATGTATGTATGGTTCCTGGTGTTTGATCCAAGATGATCGGATATGACAATCTTATGCAATGTGGTGGATGCTATGGCTATTGCTTACAAGCTTCTTTGCTCTTTCTCTTTTGCTTAAAAGCTTATTCTCTCTTTTTTTGTGGCCACTTTGCGAAATGCACAAACCAAGTTAGCAATTGTATATATGGGGAACAAACTTGAGGCACACGAGATTATATGATACCAATATGATATGGTATGTATGCAATGTATGGTGTAGATCACTAATGTGCACAAGTAACGTTGCCGGCAATACTCAAATGGCTAGTCTCGATAGGCAAGTGATGCAAAATGGGCTAGGGGTTATCAATGCAATGGCAAGGGAATATACAATGGAGGGATACCACGATACCAAGATGATATGGAGATTACCGTCCGTGTCGATGATGAGTGGCGGTGATCTTGATGGAGATACCAAGATGATGGAGACTCGTCCCTAAGTAGCCGAAACACCTTAGGAAACGGAAAAACCACAACTCAAAATCTCAAGGACAAAAGTCAAATGGTGGTAGCGGAATGCGCTTGTGTTGCACTAGGCAATGCGGAAGTGGAGGTTATGGTGGTGGACTATACACGGTGTCGGAGTTGAAAGCACGGTCCCTAAGTATCCTAAACACCTTAGGAGACACAACTCACAACACAAACAAAATTGGGTTAAGTTGAGGTGGCGGAAGTGTATGGTGGGCAAGGTTATGCAGAAGTGGTGGTGGTGGTCGATGAAGAAGCAACCGTCCCTAAGTAGCCGAAACACCTTAGGAGACTCAAATCACTCCTCAAGCAACCACTAATGCTATGGGGAACAAAATTGGTTAGGTTGCGGAAGGCTATGGTGGTGTAGCGGATGATATGGTGGAGGGCCTAGGCAAACTTGCCAAATTTCAGAAAATTTGACGGAGTCAAATGATGTTGGTGGTATTTTTGTGGGAAGGGGGATGTCCAGAGCTTCAAAACAAGCTAAAGAACATCAAAAACGGAGTCCGGATGAATTAGTTATGGCCAAAACAAGAATCACCCGAAGTTGATATCTACATGTAGTGGACGTCCGAAAAAAACGGTCGTCCGGTCGCCGGACGTCCGGTCGGGTCGGAAATCCCCTGATTCTGCTCGGGTTCGGGGGTTCCGGTCGTCCGGTAAGGTCGGACCTCCGGTGGTTCCTGCGGCTCCGGACGTCCAGTAAGGTGACGGTCGTCCGGTGTATCGGGGTCAACTCCAGATTCGAGATTCGGGACGCGATTTTGGATGGAATTCGGGGATTTTGGGGTCAAAATTGATGAGATTTCGTGGATGAAAGATAGGGAAACTTGGGGAGATGCTAGATCCACTCGAAACCAAGCAACTCCATGGATCAATATTAACAAAACATCATTAAACCAACAAATCACAAAAAAATTGGGGCTATTTTTGGTGGGGATTTTCGAATTTAGGACGAAATCAAGCAACAGAAGGCTAGAAAACGGTGGGGAGGCTCCGAAATCGTGATCAACGTGGCTCATGATACCAAGATGATGTAGGGTAGGAACCTTAGGGGCCGATCTTTCATGAAAGGAGCGGATCTCGTCCAAGAACGCGAAGAACATGAGGGAAAAACGAGGGAAAACACAAGAGGAAACACGAGAGAATCACTCAACCAACAAGAATAGATCACACATGCGCTAGATCGATGAACACAAAGGTGAGATACAAGATCCAAAGTCAACAACGGACGATACAAAGGTAGCCGGTCTTCTCCGTGAGGAGGTCTTGATGTTCTTCTCCAAAAGGAGGTCTTGAATCCAAAGGGATCTTCTCCGAAGAGGCCGCGGTCTCTCACGAGGAGTAGATCTGATGTGGATGAGCGAAGCTCTATCTCTAAATATGAGCTAAACCAACGCTAACCTTACAAAGGAGGTGGAGGTGGTCTATTTATAGTCTAAGCCACGAAGGGGTAAGTGGGAGAGGGATACAAGGCCAAAGGCCCACGGCTGCGCACAGGCAGGTACCGGACGACCGGTGGGGGTCGGACGTCCGGTTGCTCGGGACGGTTCGGACGTCTGGCGCGCGTCGGACGTCTGATGATTCTTCTCGGGACAGGTGGCATCGGATGTCCGGTCGGCATCGGTCGTCCGGTCGCAGGGCTCGGTGTGCGGCTGGTTGAGGGTGTGTCGGAC
Source organism: Triticum aestivum (assembly GCF_018294505.1). Lineage (NCBI taxonomy): Eukaryota > Viridiplantae > Streptophyta > Magnoliopsida > Poales > Poaceae > Triticum > Triticum aestivum. Next base: position 340,783,506 of record NC_057797.1, on the reverse strand, counting down.
GTTCGGTGGACGTCGGCCGTCCGGGCGTTGTAGAATGTCGGACGTCCGGTGGCACGTCGGACATCCGACCGCTGTAGACTCCGTAGCTCCGTCTTGTTCCGTCTTCGCTTCCACGCTTCCCTCGCAATGGTGTAGTTGTACACTTGCGCTCGCACTCCTCCTCCTCGTCCGTACCGTTCCGACAATACCTATGCATGCACATGAGTGGAGTGTCAGGTAGTATACCATCCTCGAAGGGGTCAAGTGAGCACGTGTAAAGGAGATGATTCACCTTTATGTATGTGAAGTATATGTCGCACGCGTCACTTGCCAAACGGACTCTTGACATGGTGATGTCCGTAGGATGCTCCGCATCGAGACTCGTCCCTAAGTAGCCGAAACACCTTAGGAAACGGTAAAAAACCGCGAACTCAAATTCTCACGGACAAAAGTCAAATGGTTGTAGCAGAGATGGCAATGTGGAAGTGGTGGTGATGGATGATGAAGAAGCACCCGTCCCTAAGTAGCCGAAACACCTTAGGAGACTGAAGTCACCACTCAAACAACCACAAATGCTAAATGGAGCAAAATGGGTTAGGTTGCGGAAGGCTATGTAGGGTTTTGCGGATGATATGGTGAAAGGCCTATGCCTAGATGCCAAAATGTGAAAATTTTGATGGAGTGAAATGGTGATGGAACATATCTAGGTGGATGTGGGATGTCAATAGCTACTCAACTAGGTAAAGAACGCGAAAATCCGACTCTGGATGTGGAAGTTATGGCCGAAATGGTGAAATGCACGCGGCTACTGATGGGGGGCCGTGCGCACGGGGTCTAGGTCCCGTGGGCACGGGGTGCCGTGTGCATGGTACACACCCCGAGGTCACGGGGTCACCTGGGACACGCGGGTTGGGCGGATTTCTTCCCGATCTGGGCTCCAGATGGATAGATCTCGTTGCTGGCGTTTAGCTGGGAGTATGGGGGTGGTATGGGAGGGTGGGTGGTCGAAGGAAAGCGGCCGAAATGCATTGGAAGGGTCGTGCACACGGGGTCTATCTGGCCCGTGTGCACGGGGTCCCGTGTGCACGGGGTCCCGATGGCCCGTGTGCATGGGGTGCTCTGTGAGCGGACGAATTGCTCCGGATCCGTGGGTAAATTCGAAATTGGGGTGAAAGTCGAAAGATGGAAGGTAGGGGAAGGTGGAGGAAAGCTAGATCCACTTGAAACCAAGCAAACCAACAAAACATCATCAAAACCAACAAATCACAAAAAAAATTGGGGATATTTTTGGTGGGGAATTTTGTAATTTAGGACGAAATCAACAAAACTAGGCTAGAAAACAAAGAGGGGGGCTCCAATTTCGTGAGAAACCATGGCTCATGATGCCAAAATGGTGTAGGGTGGAACCCTAAGTGGAGATCTTTCACGAATTGGAGGGGGAATCCCCAAGAACAAGATGAACACAAGAGGGGAAAACAAGAGGAACACTCAAGAACAAGTCCAATCACACATCCACTAGACAATCAAACACACAAGATCCACAAGGTACATGAACAATCAAAGGGAAATAAGATACATGGTAGAGTTCATCCCAAATCCTATGAAGGAGATGAGCGCTTGATGATCTAGATAGATCCTTCCCTCAAGAGGGGTCTTCATCCACTAGGGATCTTCTCCAATGGAGGCCTTGAACTCCAATGGAGTGTCTCTCTCTCAAGAGGAATCCCACAAGGGGAGATACATGAGCTAAGCTCTAGTGTTTAGATCTATTCTTAGCTAAGTCTAAATGGCGGAGATGAAGGAGTATATATAGTCCTAGGCAAAGAGAGGGATAAGTGGGGGAGAAATGGTAAAACAAGGGCAAAGCCCACAGCATCACACAAGGGGCCCAGTGTGCACGGGGTAAGTGGAGCCCGTGCGCACGGGGTATCCAGAGACCTGACACAAGGGCCCGTGCGCACAGGGCCCATGAGGCCCGTGGGCACGGTACATGCCCGTGCGCATGGGGTCTTCAGGACCGCCAGCCTGGGAGGCCCGTGGGCACGGGGTCGGAGGGGCCCATGCGCACGGGGTCGCCTGGGAGCTGCTTCCTTCTTCTTGGCGCTTCCTTCTCTGCTTCCAGGCTTCCCTCTTGGATGGTGTAGATGTTCTCTTCTTCTCCGACTCCTCCTCGATGAATGTGTAGCTCCGCTCACACCTATGTATGCACGCGAGAGAGGGGTCAAGTAGTATACCATCCTCGAAAGGTACAAGTGGACACGTGTAAAGGAGATGATTCTCCTTTGTATGTATGAAGTAGATGTGGCACGTGTCACTTGCCAAATGGACTCTTGACATGGTGATGTCCATAGGATGCTAAGCGTCAACGAAGAACACGAGGAGGGAAATTTGGGAAATCACAAGGGCAAACACAAGAGGAACACTCAAACTAACAAGAACAAGTCACAAAAGTGCTAGATCCTCGAATACATAAGAGAAGATACACGATCCAAAGTCAACAACGGACGATACACGTTAACCGGTCTTCTCCGTGAGGAGGTCTTGAGTTCTTCCCAAAAGAGGGGTCTTGAATCTTCTTGGGGGATCTTCTCCGGTGGAGGTTCGAATCTCCGAGGAGAAGGTAACCAAGTGGATGAACAAAGCTCTCACACAAAATATGAGCTAATCCTTTGCTAACCCTAGAAAGGAGGTGGGAGAGGTCTATTTATAGTATAAGTGCAAACAGGGACGAAAGTAGGGGTACATGGGCCTCGGGCTCAAATCTGGACGCAGCCAGGTACCCGACGTCCGCTGGGGGCCGGTCGTCCGGTGTCTCAGGAGCGGCCGGTCTTCCGGTGTCCTCCGGACGTCTGCTGGTTCTGCTTTGTGATGGGGGTGCCGGACGTTCGAAAACGTCAGGCTTCCGCTGATGTGGGCTCGGATGCTGTCGCACCGGTCGTCTGGTCGAGGTCGTACATCCGTTCTTTTGCCTCGGGTGCAGGGGCACCGGTCGTACGGTCTGGACCGGACGTCCACTCGTTTGGCTCAGATGCAGGTGCGCCGGTCATCCGGTCTGGACCGGACGTCCGCTGAAGCTTCAGGCTCCGGACGTCTGTTCCCGGCCGGTCGTCCGGTGGCTGGGACTTTTCCTACAGCTCCTCTCCTTCGTCTCCGTCTTCACGTCCATATTCCTCTTCTTCTTGTCCTTGCTCCTTAGCTTCTCCATGATACCTGAGGATGCACAATGTGTCCATATGAGGTAGTAGCCATGTCTCATGTGCATCAAAGTGGAATTGTGAGAGGAGATATGTCACCTCGATTTCAAGAGCTCTTGTGCGTGCTCGTGTCATGGGTCCAAGAGGTGTCGTAGGAGATGTAGTTGGGTCCAGGGGATGGCCTTGGGATGCTCCGCATCATCTCCCCTCCCTTGGGGTAGATCCGTCCTCGGATCAAATTCTTCATCACCATGGAAGGGAGAGAGATCTTTGACATTGAAGATGTCGCTCACATTGTACTTGTTGCGCGGGAGGTCGATCTTGTAAGCATTGTCGTTGTAGTGTGCGAGCACCTTGAAGGGTCCATCCGCTCGTGGTCGAAGTTTGGACTTGCGTTCTTGTGGAAAACGGTCCTTGCAAAGGTGTAGGCAGAGGAGATCACCAATGTTGAAGACCATAGGTTGCTTGTTGATGTTGAGCTTGGACCAAAGGCGTTGAACTTGGCGCTCGATGGTGTTCCTTGTGTCTTCATGCACCTTCTTGAGATGTGTCGCTCTTGCGCTAGCGTCCAAATTGATGCACTCTTGGAGTGGTAGAGGGAGAATGTCCAATGGTGACAAAGAGTTGAAGCCGTAGACGACCTCGAATGGGGACGTGCCGGTTGTTGAGTGTCTTGCTCGGTTGTAGGCGAACTCGGCGATAGGTAGGCACTCCTCCCACTCCTTGATGTTCTGCTTGATGAGTACTAGAAGTAGAGCGGAGAGTGTGCGGTTGGTAACTTCCATTTGGCCATCGGTTTGTGGATGATACGCCATGGAGAAAAGTAGCTTTGTTCCGAGCTTGGCACGTAGGGTCTTCCAAAAGTAGCTAAGGAACTTGACGTCGCGGTCCGGACGGTCGTCTGTGGCACTCCATGTAGACGCAATATTTCCCTACAAAAGAGATTAGCAACATGTGAAGCATCGTCTATCTTGTTGCAAGGAATGGAATCTGCCATTTTTGAGAAACGGTCCACAACGACAAATACCGAATCTTTCCCATTTCGAGTCCTAGGCAAACCAAGTACAAAGTCCATGCTAATGTCTTCCCATGGTTGATATGGAATTGGTAGAGGCATATAAAGGCCATGGGATTGACATTTGGACTTAGCTTTGCCACATGTAGAGCATCGGTTGGTGAAGCAATTGACGTCACGAAACATCTTGGGCCAAAAGTAGTTCTTCGAGAGCGTGGCGAACGTCTTGTCTCGTCCAAAATGTCCCATTAAGCCTCCTCCATGAGATTCCTGCAAAAGCAACAAACGAAGAGAAGACTCGGGGATGGAAAGTTTGTTAGCTCTCATAAGATATCCATCCTTGATGTAATAGCGTTCCCAAGAGGTATGCGTCTAACACTTGGCATAAGGAGTAGCAAAAGTAGGATCATGCTCATACAAGTCTTTGATATGCTCAAAACCAATGGCATCCAATTCAAGTTGAGTGACAAGCATGCATATGCAAGAAAGGGCATCCGCTACAACATTTTCCTTACCTTTGATGTACTTGATGACATAAGGAAAAGACTCAATAAATTCACTCCATTTAGCATGACGCTCGTTCAACTTGGTCTGGCCCTTAAGATACTTGAGAGTCTCATGATCAGTATGAATGATAAACTCATGGGGACGAAGGTAATGTTCCCATTCTTGCAGGACTCGCTCTAAAGCATATAGCTCTTTGCCATAGATGGGGTGATTGAGTTGCGCGCCCGAAAGTTTCTCACTAATGTAAGCTATGGGGTTCTTCTCTTGTGTTAACACACCTCCTATGCCATTACTGCTAGCATCGTAATGAATCTCAAAGGGTTTGTCAAAGTTGGGTAAAGCAAGCACGGGAGCATGAGTAAGAAAATTCTTAAGCTCATTGAAAGCGGTATCTTGGGATTGTCCCCAAACAAAATGTGCATTCTTCTTGCTCAAAGCATGTAAAGGTGAAGCAATGGTGCTAAAATCCTTCACAAAGTGACGATAGAAACCTGCAAGGCCAACAAAACTACGCACTTGATCTAAGTTGGTTGGTTGTGGCCAAGTCTTGATAGCATTGATCTTGGACTCATCAACATGAACACCCTTAGAAGAAACAACAAAACCCAAGAAAACGAGCTTATCAACGCCAAAAAGGCATTTCTCCATATTAGCATAGAGATGCTCTTTTCGAAGAGTTTGCAAAACGCTTCGGACATGCTCTTTGAGAGACTTGCTAAAAACAAGGATTTGATTGAAGTAGACCACAACAAACAAAACAATGTAAGGGCGAAAGACATGATTCATAAGACGCGTAAAAGTAACCGGTGCTTCCGAGAGACCCATAGGCATGACTAACCACTCATACAAGCCAAACTTTGTTTTGAAAGCGGTTTTCCATTCATCACCCTCGTGTATGCGGATTTGATAGTAACCTGATGCGGAGCATCCCACGTTCATCCCCATGTACACTCCGACTACTCTCCAAACCCCAAGTGGACATATGACGAGACCTCGAACATACACCATTGGACACAAGGTGAACTCACTCCTCTCCGAACCATCACTTTCTACATGTGAGATATGGCTTCTACCTCCAACGTGTGTTCTATGCATGATCATGTACTTGGAGGAAAGCCACGAAGTCACCACATCCAAAGGAACAGCTACCGAGGACGCCAAGTACAAGGACCAAGAGAAGAAGCTGCGCGAAGCTACAGCCACCGGACGACCGGCCCAGCCCGGACGTCCGGCCCCTGAGGACCCGAGCCGAATCTACGGACGACCGGAGCCACCGGACGTCCGACGACTCCCAGCGCCCGGACGACCGCCAGACACCGGACGTCCGACACTCTCCAGCGCCCGGACGACGGACGCCGACCGGACGTCCGACACCACCTGTCTAGAGCCAAAACGCCAGACGTCCGACATGCACCGGACGACCGGACCCTCGCGAGCCACCGGGCGTCCGGTACCTGTCGGACGTCCGACGCCTGTGCGCCCGCCCGTGTGTTGGGCCGAAGCCACTTACCCTTTCATTTGCCTGGACTATATATACTCCTCCACCTCCTCCTAGTTAGGGTTAGCGTTGGTTTAGCTCATATTTCGAGATAGAGCTTCGCTCATCCATACCGATCTCCTCCTCGAGAGAGACTGCGGCCCCTCTTCGGAGAAGATCCCCTTAGTTTCAAGACCCCCTCTTGGGAGGCCCCATCAAGACCTCCTCACGGAGAAGAACCGGTTACCATGTATCGTCCGTTGTTGACTTTGGATCAATGTATCTTCCTTTGTGTTCATCGATCTAGCACATGTGTGATCTATTTCTTGTTGGTTGAGTGTTTCTCTTGTGTTTCCCCTTGTTTTCCCCCTCGTGTTCTTCGTGTTCCTCGTAGGGATCCGCTCTTTCGTGAAAGATCGGCCATCTAGGGTTCCACCCTACATCATCTTGGCATCAGAGCTTAGGTTTATCACGAATTTGGAGCCTCCCCGTTGTGTTTTCTAGCCTAATTTTGTTGTGTTCTTCCCCAAATTCGAAAATCCCCACCAAAAATAGCCCCAATTTTTTTTGTGATTTGTTGGTTTGATGAAGTTTTGTTGATTTTGATCCATGGATTTTCTTGGTTTCGAGTGGATCTAGAATTTCCCTAATTTTCCCCACTTTCCATCCACGAAATCTCATCAATTTTGACCCCCAAATCCCCAAATTCCGCCCAAAATCGCGTCTCGGATCTGAAATCTCGCGTTGACCCCGACCACCGGACGACCGTCACTTTGCCGGACGTCCGGAGCCCTTGGAATGACCGGACGTCCGTCATCCACCGGACGACCGGAACCCCTAACCCGGATGGAAATTAGCGGATTTCCGAGCTCACCGGACGTTCGGCCACCGGACATCCGTCCATTAGCGGACGTCCGCTACCTGTAAAAACTGACTTCGGCTGATTTTTGTTTCGGCCATAACTAATTCATTCGAACTCCGATTTTGACGTTCTTTAGCTTGTTTTGAAGCTCTTGACATCCTCCTTCCCACAAAAATACCACCAACATCTTTTAACTCCATCAAATTTTGACAATTTTGGCATCTTTGCCTAGGGCTTCCACCACATCATCCGCTACACCATCTCCGACTTCCGCAACCTAACCAATTTTGTTCCCCATCGCATTAGTGGTTGCTTGAGGAGTGATTTGAGTCTCCTAAGGTGTTTCGGCTACTTAGGGACGGTTGCTTCTTCATCGACCACCACCACCACTTCTGCATAACCTTGCCCATCATATACTTCCGCCACCTCAACTTAACCCAATTTTGTTTGTGTTGTGAGTTGTGTCTCCTAAGGTGTTTCGGCTACTTAGGGACCGTGCTTTCAACTCCGACACTGTGTATAGTCCACCACCATAACCTCCACTTCCGCATTGCCTAGTGCAACACCACCGCATTCCGCTACCACCATTTTGACATTTGACGTTAGAGATTTTGAGTTCGCGTTTTTTCCGTTTCCTAAGGTGTTTCGGCTACTTAGGGACGAGTGACCATCATCTTGGTATCTCCATCAAGATCACCGCCACTCATCATCACCGCAGATGGTAACCTCCATATCATCTTGGTATCGTGGTATACATCCATTGTATATTCCCTTGCCATTGCATTGATAACCCCTAGCCCATTTTGCGTTACTTGCCTATCGAGACTAGCCATTTGAGTATTGCCGGCAACGTTACTTGTGCACATTAGTGATCTACACCATACATTGCATACATACCATATCATATTGGTATCATATCATCCCTTGTGCCACAAGATTGTTCCTGTATATACCCAATTACTATCTTGGTTTGTGCATTTCGCAAAGTGGATATATATATAAAAAAAGAGAATAAGCTTTTAAGCAAAGAAAAAGAGTGAACAAAGAAGCTTGTAAGCAAGTGCCATAGCATCATACCACATTGTCATATAAGATCATCTTGGATCAAACACTGGGAACCATACATACATAGCATACTTGGGATAGAAAGTTATCCATTTTGCATCTTATAGGTTGTGCACAAGTGTCGTATCCGCCTATAGAGCAATCGTGCTAGCGTCTCTCTTGAGTTGTGCAACACGAGCGTTTTCCGTGGATTCCACATTTTGTGCTCATCCTTGGTTGCACGATCCCATTTATCTATCCGTGTGTGTGTTTCCGTGTGCCACACATTGCTATTGGTCTACTTGTTACACTTGCGAATTTATAAATCTCTTTCAACAATATTGACTCTTTCTAACATTTTGCATTAAATTTTTTTTGTGCCACTATCCTCACCGAGCTCCACCATAAGCCTTATTTGTGTAGGAGTGAGAAACCGACAAGAATTGGTACCAATTGTGCTATTTCCTTGTCCACATTGGAGTGATCATTGATCCACTTTCAACTTCGGTCAAGGTACATTTGGTATTCGTTCTTCTATTTCTCCACTCATATTGGCTCGCATCTTGTGATGGATAGGAAAGGCATTTCATCTCCGGTCTTCGACAACAACGACGGCGTGAACAACTACATCACCAAAGCGTCAATCTTCGATCTACAACGACAAATGCAAGGCGCACAATCAAGATTGCGAGAGTGCATCGAGAACATCTCCATCGACATTCGTCACTCCGAAGCAAGGAAAAGGGACTACATCGACAAGACGCTTTCTGCACATAAAGAGGAGCAAGATGCAAGGATGGAGGAGATTAGAGCCTTGATCAAGTCTTCTTCCCCTTCGTCATCCTCAAGGCGGCGACATTCAAGCCACAAGTCTTCAAAGCGCCCAAGCGATGCAAGCGCAAGTCGTCCACATCTCCATGGCGACCATCATCACGTTCGTGATCCGCATCGTCATGAAGGGCAAGTCACCTCCAAGCATCATGTGCACGACGACGACGAACGACATCTACTACGAGCTCAAGTGCGACAACGACACCATCATCATGAAGATTCTCAACAAGCGCAAATGCACAAGTCCCAACAAGACCTACTTCATGCTAAGTCGAAGCTTCATGAGCACAAGAGAAGACCGCGAGACGACAACCACAAAGACGGCGCTACGGCTACATCAACCACTTCGGCATATTCGCCAAGTTTTCTCAAGGCATCTTCGCCTTTGGACATACGACATCTTCGCCTACTTCCCACGTGTACGCCTACATCGACTTCATCAAGTCCAAGGTGACTACCTACGAGCGAGGGCGACACTTCCATCTTCGGAAGCCCCCCAAGGAAGATGGCCGAGCATGGGAACTTCCCTTCAGTCATGGAGATGAGCTACGAGGTGCCACATCATTTGGGCCTCCAACAACAAGACGGCGACAAGAAGGTCGAGCAAGGGCCATCCCCTTCGACCACGGCGACGAGCACGAACCTCTTCAACAACATGAAGATGGCGCCCATATTGGACTCATACTCCGAGTCAAGCTACGAGACCGCTCATGAGACCTTCTCTTTTGTCTTCGAGGAGAGTGATGATGTGCCATCTTCGGCCTTCATCCACGGATACGACCACGACATGATTGAGCATGGAGACGTTTGCACCAACATCTCTCCGACACCCACATATAAAGAGATGACCCAATTGCAATGTGAGGAGAGCCACCCCACCATGAGTGATATGAGTGACTCCACCACACGTGACATTGAGAGCATTTCCTATGAGAGGATGAGTGTGACCACCACTAGCCGCACACTTGAGAGCATGCCACACATCCTATGTGAGGTTGAGAGCCATTTGAGTGACTCCACCAACCATATGAGTGAGAGCATCCGAGAGGGAATGAGTGAGCCACAACACTTAGTGAGTGAGGTAGTTGACACGGCATGTGAGGCCACTTTGATTTCTAACGACTTAACCTCTACTTCTAGTGTGTTTTCTTCTTTGGTGCTAGGTCTCCTACATGACGACATGCCTATCCTCGACGAGTCCATACCTCCAATGGAGACGACGATGGACATGGTAGAAGAAGATGCACCACCCACATGGTTCCATCACGATGAAGATGACTACGACTTGGTCTTCAACACCTCACCTACAACACATGAGCGACGCTCCAAAGGTAACATAGGTGATGGTACTTCTCTTGTCCCACTAGTGGATTATCTCGACATCGATTGCTCCCATGATGTTGACACACCTATTCCCATGCTTCATGCTAGTGCAACTTCTTCATGTCATGACTCACCTATTTATGATAAATATGATGATGAGCATGTTGATTTGCCTAGTTGTGATGCTATGCTCCATAGGATATCATGTGAAAATTCTATTGGTCACATCATGTTTGACAATCCATTAACCTTGTCATATGCTATGAGTGAGATATCCCATATTGCCTCATTTCAATCTCAACATAGTGACTATGCATGCCCCGTTACCATAAATCCCATTTGCACTTATGGCATAGATGACGAGATGATGGTCATTGGCTTTTGTTTTTCATGTGATGATATTGCCATGCTTCCTTAACATGATTTGCGCAATTCATCTACTATACGATGCCATGATCACATTGTTCCAAATATGCTTTGTTTGGATGTTGTCAATATTCTCCATGTGATGTTTCTACTAATGCTCATGAGGAGACCCCCATAGTTTCCTCATACGTATTCGGAGACTTTGATGCATTCCATACTTTGCATGATTCCCATAATTGCTTGCACCATATGCATTCCATGAACAACAATGCTCTACATATTTCTTGTGATGCATTACACAATTTGAGTCTCCATTATGCTATACATGACAACAAACCTCTCATGATGGATGACATGTTTCTATATCACGCATCTCATTTATTTGAGCATTGGATATTTTGTGCTAACCAACACAAGCACGTGCGCATCATGATGGATGATGTGTACATCTACCACACACACACAATTTTCCCTTTGTCTTTGTTTTGTGTAGGTACTCACGTATACTCGTCAACCTCTCAATACCAAGAGTTGACGAAACGAGCTGTTGAGAGCATAGATGACTTGGGATCCCGTGAACTACCCTCCCCACCGCTCTCTTCGTGCAACGTCTACGCGCACCTCTCTCACTTGGATCTCACATGGCTATGGGCTATATACCACTTCTCACTCTTGCTCATTTTACGGTGTTCACTTTGCATGCTATGCTTGCTTCTATGCCTTTGCCATGCAATTGTGACCCTTGCTTGCATCTACCCATGATTCATCATTATGCTACTCCTATGTGTATTTGCATGCTTGGTGAAGATCCTTGTTGCTATTGCCATGTTTATCATGTGCCTCATGCTATTGATGCTATTTTCCTCATATCTTGCCTCATGCTATGTGTATTTGCATTATTCATGACCACTATTTGCACACATGACATACTTGACATGATTCCTTCTAGTACGTTGCATCTTTGCACTACTAGCTTGCTTGCCTTGATTCACATGATTGCTTGCTTTGTCGCATCACCCATGTTCCATTCTTACTTGCTTTCTTGGGTTGATGACGTATATGTTCATGCCTCTCACATGATATATTTTGTTCATCGTCGCTTGCCTCCAATTGTTGCATCTATGCATATTGATCGTGGAGACTTGGACACCTTACTTGTGATGCATGCTTGCTTGATTATGCCTATTGTATTTGGTTGTTCTCGCATCATATGTCTCCATACTATGAAATTCTCCCTTGTCCTTTCTTAGATGAGCATGATGCATCCACTTGTTGGGTATTTTACGGCACGAATGATAGGTTTTCCGCTAACCTCATTTGTTTTTCCGAGTGTTTGTCATGTTCTTTCATGTTGAAGGATTCACAAGGCGATACCGTCATGACACAATTTGGTCATGTGAAGGCATACACGATGTGCAACACCAACATTTGCGAGAATCTCCTAAAGGTGAACTCCTTCCCTTTGAGCGATCCTCAAATATGCATATTGGATGGGTCACTCTTTCATTGTTGTTTCCTTCTTTTTGTCTACATGTTACATCTATTGGATGGAGGACCGACATTGGAGAGGGAACCCATGGACCTTCAAGTTGAGGAGCGCTCGGATTTATTGGATGCACCTTCGGACCTTCACTCATGCCACAACATCGAGCATTGGTATACCAACACCTCCATATTTGTTGATTGTGTTCACACATGTCATGCTCGATGGACATATCATACACATGACAAATTTGCATCTTATGCATGGATTGACTCACATCATGATTGCCTTGTTGCATCTTGTATTCCCATGTCATCCATGATATATGAGCTTGTGCATTTCATTAGCAAATTTGTTGTGATATACCTTGATGGCATATTCATACATCATGATCTTATTGCCTACCATCAATTGCATGATCACATCACATTGAGCATCCATTACCATATTCATGCTATTGATAAACCGTCTCACTATGACATCATTTTGCACCGTGGTTGCATTGATCACATCCACAATACATTTGTGTGCTCAATGATTACATTTCCTCCCATGAATGCTTTGCATCTCATTCTAGATCATCTCAATAAGCTTCATGTGCTTTTTCACGACCAATCTTGCCACACAGACTCGTTCTTACATGATGGACACTTTGTGTGCGCTAACGATTGTATTTCCGAGTGTTGCTTGTGTTTGCTCTTTTTGCATGTCTATCACTCCGGCAACACCTTGGACTACTTGGATTGCGCCATGTCTTCAACTTCGTCCAACTACAAGTCCGTGTACGACAACCGTTTCCATGGTGATGAGGATCACGATCCGAGGTCGGATCTTTCCCAAGGGAGGGGAGATGATGCGGAGCATCCCACGTTCATCCCCATGTACACTCCGACTACTCTCCAAACCCCCAGTGGACATATAACGAGACCTCGAGCATACGCCATTGGACACAAGGTGAACTCGCTCCTCTCCGAACCATCACTTTCTACATGTGAGATATGGCTGCTACCTCCAAGGTGTGTTCTATGCATGATCTGGTACTTGGAGGAAAGCCACGAAGTCACCACATCCAACGGAACAGCTAGCGAGGACGCCAAGTACAAGGACCAAGAGAAGAAGCTGCGTGAAGCTACAGCCACCGGACGACCGGCCCAGCCCGGACGTCCGGCCCCTAAGGACCCGAGCCGAATCTACGGATGACCGGAGCCACCGAACGTCCGACGACTCCCAGCGCCTGGACGACCGCCAGACACCGGACGTCCGACACTCTCCAGCGCCCGGACGACCGGTGCCGACCGGACATCCGACACCACCTGTCCAGAGCCAAAACGTCGGACGTCCGACATGCACTGGACGACCGGACCCTCGCGAGCCACCGGACGTCCGGTACCTCTCGGACATCCGACGCCTGTGCGCCCGCCCGTGTGTTGGGCCGAAGCCACTTACCCTTTCATTCGCCTAGACTATATATACTCCTCCACCTCCTCCTAGTTAGGGTTAGTGTTGGTTTAGCTCATATTTTGAGATACAGCTTCGCTCATCCATACCGATATCCTCCTCGAGAGAGACTGCGGCCCCTCTTCGGAGAAGATCCCCTTGGATTCAAGACCCCCTCTTGGGTGGCCCCATCAAGACCTCCTCACGGAGAAGAACCGGTTACCGTGTATCGTCCATTGTTGACTTTGGATCAATGTATCTTCCTTTGTGTTCATCGATCTAGCGCATATGTGATCTATTTCTTGTTGGTTGGGTGTTTCTCTTGTGTTTCCCCTCGTTTTCCCCCTCGTGTTCTTCGCGTTCCTCATAGGGATCCGCTCCTTTCGTGAAAGATCGGCCATCTAGGGTCCCACCCTACATCATAACCACTCTTAAGATCAATTTTGGAAAAGATAGTGGCACCACTAAGTTAATCAAGCATATCATCAAGGCATGGAATGGGATACCTATAATGAACGGTAATAGCATTGATAGGTCTACAATCGGAGCACATGCGAAAGTTACCGTCTCGTTTTGGCACAAGAATGACCAGCACGGCACAAGGGCTCAAACTTTCACGTACATGTCCATGGTCTATGAGATGCTTTACTTGCCTTTGTATTTCTTTAATTTCTTCGGGGTTGATGTGGCAAGGAGCTTTGTTCGGAAGCAGTGCTCAATGCCTCGTATTGGAGGTAGTCCCGAAGGTAGCTCCTCGGGAAAAACATCGTGAAATTCCTGCAAAAGAGAAGACAACACTAGAGGAAGAGTGTGAGAAGTGTTAGTTTGTGGTGCATTGTCCTTGCACACAAGGATGTAGTGTAGGACACTAGATGGGTTCTCACACACTCCTCTTATCTCCCTTTTGGTGGCAAATAGGACTAAGTTCTTCTTTTCACTCATCATGGAGGTGTTCGTTTTAGGCTTGTGGCACTCACTCTCTTTTTGGTGGCTCGCTCGCTCACTATTATCTCCATGATGGGTGGATTGCTTGATGAGGACATCAATACCATTGTTACACCCACAGCCCCTACTGTTACATATACTGGACCAATTTCTAGAGCTCGCGCACGCCAATTAAATTACCAGGTACTTTCATTTCTTGGTAATGATTCTAATGTTCATGAGATTATGATGTTGCCTAAATTGGATACATTTGTTTTGCTTACAAATGAAGGGCCTAGCTTGGAGAAGGATGAACATGGGAGCAAGAACACGCATGGAGTTGATGGCATGCGCAAGGGGATCAAGAACGGAGTTACAACTGACGATTTCAGGACTTTGAAGCCGCCATAAGGAGTGCATGAAGCCTTGGACGAAATATACAAGATGCCACTTCATAATATTCGTCCATAGGCTATTCTAGGTGCTGCGTCACCTTATTAATGGGCCAGGCCCATGTAATTTCTAAATACTTAAGTATAGGTTATTTTTAGAGTCCGTATGTGTGGGGAAACAAGAGTTAGGGTTGGTTTCGGACCCCACCCTCAAGGGCCACGAAATTCCCCCCTCTTCCTCCATATATACAGCCCTTAGGGCGTCGTTTAGACTTTGGGGTTTTGTTTAGATTAAAAGTTCGCCATAGCTGCAACTTCACGTACTTCGTTTGTGTCCAACGACCAGACCAAGACGTCACAGAACCCCACCTTGATCAATAAAGCTTTCATCTTATATTCGCAATATCCCGATTGCAATCTCAGTTTCTTGCTTGTTCTTCGTTTGCTCGCAGGAAACAGACCCTCGTGGTCAAGTTGATCGTGCTCCGGCGTGGTCAATAACCCTCGGAAGTTGGTTTAGCAATTGCTAAGGCACGACGTCTCGCACGTTCGTAGTCGGATTGTCAAGGTCGACTCCCACAGAAAACGATAGCCACCATCTCATCGAAACATTGGGACACCTTAGCCTCTATCATTGCTTGTCGGTGATCACTTGGCTTGGCGACATTGGACGAAGGATGTACTCCTCGCCCTTCATCTTGAAGATGTAGTGGTTCATTCGGACTTTGTGGATGACTCCTCTATCAAATTGCCATGGGCGTCGAAGGAGAAGATGGCAAACGGTCATTGGAACGACGTCGCACTACAAGGTGTCTTCGTAGGCGCCAATTTCGAAGGAGACCTTGGAGATAACATGATGCGGAGCATCCCAAGGTCATCCCCATGGACCTACCATCGTCTCATCAAGTGCCTAGTGGACCCATGACTCAATCACGTGCAAGAGCTCTTGAAACCGAGGTGACATCTCTCCTCTCACAATTCCACTTCGATGCACATGAAGCATGGCTACTACCTCATATGGACACTTTGTGCATACTCAGGTACCATGGAGAAGCTAAGGAGCAAGGACAAGAACAAGAGGAAGATGGACGAGAAGACGGAGAAGGAGGGCTGAAGGCAAAGTCCCAGCCACCGGACGACCGGCCGGGACCGGACGTCCAGCGCCTGAAGCATCAGCCGAGCCCCAGCAAGCGGACGTCCAGTCCAGACCGGACGACCGGTGCCCCCGCACCCGAAGCAAACGAGCGGACGTCCGGTCCGGACCGGATGACCGGCGCACCTGCATCCAAGCCAACATCAGCAGAAGTATGACGTTTCCGGACGTCCGGCACCCCCATCACAGAGTAGAACCAGCGGACGTCTGGAGGACACCGGACGACCAGCCGCTCCTGAGACACCGGACGTCCGGCCACCAACGGACGTCTGGTACCTGGCTGCGTCCAGATTCAGGCCCGAGGCCCATGTACTCCTACTTTCGCCCCATTTGCACTTAGACTATAAATAGACCCCTCCCACTTCTTTTCTAGGGGAGCAAATGTTTAGCTCATATTTGTGAGAGAGCTTTGCTCATCCACTTGGTTACCTTGTCCTCGGAGATTCGAGCCTCCACCGGAGAAGATCCCCCAAGCGGATTCAAGCCCCCTTTCCGGGAAGATTCCCTTGTTGATTCAAGACCTCCTCACGGAGAATAACCGGTTACCGTGTATCGTCCCTAGTTGTCCGTGGATTCGTGTATCATTCTATGTACTCAAGTATCTAGCCCATGTGTGACTTATTCATGTCGGTTTAGTGATTTCCTCCTGTGTTTTCCTTCCGTTCTTCCCTGTGTTCTTCGTGATTTCACCGGGATCCGCTCCTTTCGTGAAAGATCGGGCGATTAGGGTCTATACCCTACATCATCTTGGTATCTAGAGCAAGGTTGATCACGATTTTGGAGCCCCCCTCTTCGTTTTCTAGCTTGATTTTGTTGTTTTTCGTCCTAATCTGAAAATCCCCACAAAAATAGCCCCAAAAGCTTTTTCTTGTGTTTTGTGAGTTTTGATGATGTTTTGTTGGTTTTGATCCGTGAATTTGTTGTGTTGCAAGTGGATCTAGCCTTCCCCCACCATCTCCACCTCGAAATCCATCGAAAGTCCACGAAATCCATTCATTTTTGACCCCGACCCACTGGACGTCCGGTGACCCAGGAACCACCGGACATCCGACCTTACCGGACGACCGGAACCTCTAAACCGAGCTGAAATTAGTGGATTTCCAACCCGACCGGGCGTCCGGCGCCGGACATCCGTCCATTTCCGGACGACCGCTACTGCAAAAACTGTTTTTGCTCAAATTTTTGTTTCGGCTTCCACCACATCATCCGCTACACCACCACCGACTTCCGCAAACCTTTCCAATAACCCAACCCACACCACCACTTACCTGCTACCTACTCTGACACAATTGCTACTTTGAGGGTTTGAGAATTTGAGTGCGGTACCGTATCCTTTTATGTTTCGGCTATCTAGGTACGATTCGACATCGACATCACCGCCGCTCATCTTTGCCACGGATGCGTCATCAACAACGACCACCTCAACTACGACTTGGTATTCGTGCCACCATTTTGACACCATACCGGAAGCAAGACCGGTGACCTCATCTTGGTATTGGACATATCACTCTTGCCGTTACATTGATAGCCACCATAGCCTTACTCCTTTGCGTTGCTTACCCATCGAGACTAGCCATTGATTATTCGTGCCACCATATCACTCTTGCCATTACATATTTGGGATAGAAGTTGCTGCAATTTTGCTAAGTAGGTTGTGCACAAGTTCTTGTATCCGCCTATCGTGCAATCGTGCTAGCGTCTCTCTAGTGTTGTGCAACAAGAGCATTTTTGTGGATTCCACATTTTGGCTCATCCTTGGTTGCCCAACCCCACTTATCTATTTGCGCGTGTGTTTCCGTGTACCGTATATGCTTGGTCTACTTGTTACATTGCATCTTGCAAATCTTTTCCAACATTATTGAATCTAGCTTACATTCACACTCAAAATTGTGCCACCATCCTAACCAAGCTCCACCATAAGCTTTTACTTGTGTAGGTGTGAGAAACCAACGAGAATTCGTACCAATTGGGCTATTTCCTTGTCCTACATTGGAGTGATCATCGATTCACTTTCAACTTCGGTCAAGGTGCATTTGGTATTCGTTCTTCTCTTTCTACCACTCACATTTGTCTTGGAATGATGGATAGGCCAAGTACTTATACCAACCCACTCTTCATGGAGCAAGACAACGACATGAACTCCTTCGTCACCAAGAGTCACCTCTTTGGTGCACAACGTGCTTCACATCAAGAGCAACAAGCTATGAGTGAACGCGTCGACAACCTTGCCGCCGACTAGCGACTTTCCGAGCAACGTACAAGGGACTACTTCGACCACAAGCTCGACGATCACAAGCAAGAGAATGGCGCAAGGATGGACGAGATTCGTGCTTTGTTGCTCAACCGCTCTTCTTCCACTTCAAGAAGGAGCCGTTCAAGTCGCCACTCCGACTTTACCCCCTCCGGCTCAAGTACACCGTCGTCAAACACTCTTCGACATGCCACGCGCAATGAGCGTCAAGCAAACCTCAATCCACTTCGGGACACCGACTCGCAAGAACATCGACGACGTCAAGCCGAAAAAGCCTTTGCGCTAGCTCGAGAACGGCAACAACAACGCCAGCATGAAGAGGAAGAACGCGCGTGTCTACACCAAAATGCACAAGATGCCGAGGCTCAACGTCAAGAACAACAAATCCGTGATGCTCAAGCACTCGAGGCACAACGAGCTCTACGCAATTCGAGTCGAGCCGTTGCCGACCGAGGCTGACAAGCCCATGAAGAAGAGGAAGCACTTCGCGAAGAACTTCATGAAAGACGATTTCAAGCGCGCTTGCATCGTCTAGTTCCTCCTCGAGCTCGACGCGCTCCTCCACAAGCTCGCCAAGACCATCAAGTTCATCAAGAGCATGAAGACAACGGGAATCCTCCGTGACAAGAACAACATGAGGTTGACAACCCTCCACGTCAAGAGCACCACAAGTTGAACAATCATCTACAACATGGGCGTCATCATCCTCGACCCCAACACAATGAAGAGCAACGCTACGGCAAGCTCAAGTTCACCATGCTCAAGTTCAACGGAAGCAACGATCCCGAAGAATACCTTTCACGGGCATTGAAAGTTGACAAGATCTTCTGTTTGCGCAATTATGAAGAAGAGAAGAAGATCGCGATGGCATCCCTTGAGTTCCAAGACTATGTCCTCATTTGGTGAGAACAAATCATAGAGCGCCACGAGGCAAGAGGTGAACCACCCATCACTACTTGGGCACAAATGAAGGATGTCATGAGAGCAAGCTTCGTGCCTAACTACTACAACCGCGACCTCTTCAAGAAACTCCAACAACTCAAGCAAGGAACCAAGAGCGTTGAAGAATACTATAAGGAGATGGATATTGCTATGATAAGAGCCAATGTGACAGAAGATGATGAGCAAACAATGGCACGTTTCTTGAATGGACTCAATCATCCTATCAAGAAGATCGCCGACTTCCAACCATACTCAAATCTCATCGAGCTCGTGCACCAAGCTACCAAAGCGGAACGCCAAGTGCAAGATGATTTCAAGTATGCCAAGTTCTCATCCAAGTCCTAAGGTTTCTCCGATAATCAAGCTTCAATGACTCCAACACCGCCTACAAGACCCTCTACTTCCAACATCGACAAGTCGACTTCCAAGCAATCTTCGCCAACTACAAGCAATCCTAATACAAGCAACTTCAAGACGAGAGCTTCATCATCATCAACCCCTACCGATGAGACAGTCAAGACGAGTTCCGTCAAGTGTTTCACTTGCGGCGGCCGAGGCCACAAGTCCTATGAGTGCACCAACAAGCGCACCATGATCTTCAACGACGATGGCACTTATGATTCCATGAGCGAAGGAGAAATGGAAGCCCTTGAGCAAGTCGCCATGCACCGCCAAGTGAACAATGAAGAAGAACAAGTCTTTTGTGATGAAGACTCAAGTCCCGCACTTGTTGTCTCCAAAGTCTTGACTCTCCAACATCACAAGGAAGAAGACCAACGATGCCACATATTCCACACCAAGGCCGACATCAATGGACAATCCGTCAAGGTCATCATCGATGGAGGGAGTTGTCACAATCTCGCAAGTGAAGAACTTTGCTCCAAGCTCCAATTGCCCAAGATGAAGCATCCACATCCATACAAAGTGCAATGGCTTAGTGACTCCGGTACCATCCAAGTCGAGCACCGAGTGCAAGTATCCTTCAAGATCGGCGCCTATGAAGACACCTTGGAGTGCGACGTCATCCCAATGACCGTTTGTCATCTTCTCCTTGGACGGCCATGGCAATTCAATAGAGGAGTCGTCCACAATGGGCGTACAAACCACTATAGCTTCAAGATGCAAGGAAAGGAGTTCGTGTTACGCCCTATGTCTCCAAGCCAAGTGATCGCCGATAAGCAAGCCGGCCATCATGGAGAGAATGGTGAGAGAGTGAGCCATCAAAAAGAGAGCGAGCGCCACAAGCCCAAATTGAGTGCCTCCATGATGAGCGAAAACAAGAACCTAGTTCTATTTGCCACCAAACGTGAGATGAGAGAAGTGTGTGAGAACCCATCTAGTGTCCTACACTACGTCCTCTTGTGCAAGGACAATGCACCACAAACTAACACTTCTCACACTCTTCCTCTAGTGTTGTCTTCTCTTTTACAGGAATTTCAAGATGTTTTTCCTGATGAACTACCTCCGGGACTACCTCCACTATGAGGCATTGAGCACCACATCGACCTCATCCCCTAAGCGCCGCTTCCGAACAAGGCTCCCTACCGCGTCAACCCCGAAGAAACCAAAGAAATTTGAAGGCAAGTAAAGAATCTCATAGACCATGGTCATGTGCGTGAAAGTTTGAGCCCTTGTGCCGTACCGGTCATTCTTGTGCCAAAACGTGACGGTAGTTTTCGCATGTGCTCCGATTGTAGACCTACCAATGCTATCAACATTCATTATAGATATCCCATTCCATGCCTAGATGATATGCTAGATGAACTTAGTGGTGCCACTATATTTTCCAAAATTGATCTCAAGAGTGGTTACTATCAAATCCGCATACAAGAGGGCGATGAATGCAAAACTGCCATCAAAACCAAGTTTGGTTTGTATGAGTGGTTAGTCATGCCTATGGGTCTCTCGGAAGCACCGGGCACTTTTATGTGCCTTATGAATCATGTCTTTCGCCCTTACATTGGTATATTTGTTGTGGTTTACTTTGATGACATTCTTGTTGATGTAGGGTAGAGACCCTAATCGCCCGATCTTTCATGAAAGGAGCGGATCCCAGGGAAATCACGAAGAACACGAGGAAGAACGGAAGGAAACACAAGAGGAAATCACTAAACCGACACGAATAAGTCACACATGGGCTAGATCCTCGAGTACTTAGGACGATACACGAATACACGGACAACTAAGGACGATACACGGTAACCGGTTCTTCTCCGTGAGGAGGTCTTGAATCCACAAGGGGATCTTCCCGTAAAGGGGGCTTGCATCCGCTTGGGGGATCTTCTCCGGTGGAGGCTCGAATCTCCAAGGAGAAGGTAACCAAGTGGATGAGCAAAGCTCTCTCACAAATCTGAGCTAAACATTTGCTAACCCTAGCTAGGATGAATGGGGGGTCTATTTATAGTCTACATGCAAATGGGGCGAAGTGAAGGGGTACATGGGCCTCGGGCCCGAACACTATGCGCAGACAGGTACCGGACGTCCGTTGGGGATCGGTCGTCCGGTGTCTCAGGAGCTTCCGGACGTCCGGTGTCCTCCAGTCACCCGCTGGTTCCGTTCTGTGATGGGGGTGCCGGACGTCCGGTAGTTCCGAACTTCCGCTGATGTTGGTTCGGGTGCTGGTGCACCGGTCATCCGGTCCAGACCGGACGTCTGCTTGTTTTCTTTGGGTGCAGGGGCACCGGTCGTCCTGTATGGACCAGACGTCCGCTCGCTGGGGTTCGGCTGAGGCTTCAGGCGCCGGACGTCCGGTCCTGGCCGGTCGTCCGGTGGCTGGGACTTTTCCTTCAGCCCTCCTTCTTCTCCGTCTTCTCGTCCATCTTCCTCTTCTTCTTGTCCTTTCTCCTTAGCTTCTCCATGGTACCTGAGTATGCACAAAGTGTCCATATGAGGTAGTAGCCATGCTTCATGTGCATCGAGGTGGAATTGTGAGAGGAGAGATGTCACCTCGGTTTCAAGAGCTCTTGCATGTGATCAAGCCATGGGTCCACTAGGCACTTGATGAGACGATGGTAGGTCCATGGGGATGTCCTTGGGATGCTCCGCATCATCTCCCCTCCCTTGGGGAAGATCCGACCTAGGATCGAAATCCTCATCACCATGATACGGGGAGAGATTTTGACGTTGAAGATGTCGCTCACGGAGTACTTGTCACGTGGGATGTCGATCTTGTATGCGTTGTTGTTGTAGCGGGCAAGCACCTTGAATGGTCCATCGGCTCGTGGTAGTAGCTTGGACTTGCATTCATGGGGAAGCGTTCCTTGCGAAGGTGTAGCCACACAAGATCTCCAATGTTGAATATCATGTGATTCTTGTTGACGTTGAGCTTGGTCGCGAGTCGTTGTACTTGGAGCTCAATGGTGTGCCTTGTATCTTCATGCATCTTCTTGAGGTGGTTGGCTCGGTCACTCGCGTCCATGTTTGTGCGCTCGTGGAGTGGTAGAGGTAGGATGTCCAATGGGGACAACGGGTTGAAACCGTAGACAACCTCAAAGGGGGACTTGCCGGTAGTCGAATGTCTTGCGCGGTTGTAGGCGTACTCGGCGATTGGTAAGCACTCCTCCCACTCCTTGATGTTCTTCTTGATTAGCACGCGAAGAAGGGTGGAGAGCGTGCGGTTTGTCACCTCCGTTTGGCCATCGGTTTGTGGATGATAGGCCGTGGAGAATAGAAGCTTGATTCCGAGCTTGGCGCATAAGGTCTTCCAAAAGTAACTCAAGAACTTGACGTCGCGGTCCGAGACGATAGTCTTTGGCACACCATGTAGACGCAATATTTCCCTACAAAAGAGATTAGTAACATGTGAAGCATTGTCTATCTTGTTACAAGGAATAAAATGTGCCATTTTAAGAAATGGTCCACAACGACAAATATAGAATCTTTCCCATTGCGAGTCCTAGGCAAACCAAGTATGAAGTCCATGTTAATGTCTTCCCATGGTTGGTATGGAATCGGTAGAGGCATATAGAGGCCATGAGATTAAGCTTTGGACTTAGCTTTGCGGCATGTCGAACATCGGTTGGTGAAGCTATTGACGTCCCGAAACATCTTTGGCCAAATGTAGCTCTTCGAGAGCATGGCGAACGTCTTGTCGCGTCCGAAATGTCCCATTAAGCCTCCTCCATGCGATTCCTGCAAAAGCAACAAACGAAGGGACGACTTGGGGATGCAAAGTTTGTTAGCTCTCATAAGATAGCCGTCTTTGATGTAATAGCGTTCCCAAGATGTATTCGACAAACACTTGCCATAAGGAGTGGCAAAAGTTTCATCATGCTCATACAATTCTTTGATATGCTCGAAGCCAATGACATCTAACTCAAGTTGCGTGACTAGCATGCATATGCGGGAAAGAGCATCCGCTACGATGTTTTCTTTACCCTTGATGTACTTGATGACATAGGGAAAAGACTCAATGAATTCACTCCATTTAGCATGACGCTTGTTCAACTTAGTTTGACCCTTAAGATACTTGAGAGTCTCATGATCGGTATGAATGATAAACTCATGGGACGAAGGTAATGTTCCCATTCATGTAAAACGCGGACTAAAGCATATAGCTCTTTGTCATAGATGGGATAGTTGAGTTGCGCTCCGGAAAGTTTCTCACTAAAGTAAGCTATGGGGCGCTTCTCTTGCGTTAACACACCTCCTATGCCATTACCGCTAGCATCGCAATGAATCTCAAAAGGCTTGTCGAAGTTGGGTAAAGCAAGCACGGGAGCATGAGTAAGCAAATTCTTAAGCTCATTGAATGCGGTATCTTGGGATGGTCCCCAAACAAACGGCTCATTCTTCTTGCTCAAAGCATGCAAAGGCGAAGCAATGGTGCTAAAGTCCTTCACAAAGCGACGATAGAAACCCGCAAGACCAAGGAAACTACGCACTTGATGCAAGTTGGTTGGTTGCGGCCAAGTCTTAATAGCATTGATCTTGGACTCATCTACATGAACACCCATAGAAGAGACAACAAAACCCAAGAAAACGAGCTTATCAACACCAAAAAGGCATTTCTCCATATTAGCATAGAGACGCTCTTTCCTAAGAGTTTGCAAAACGGTGCGGACATGGGTGACATGCTCTTCGATAGATTTGGTAAACACAAGAATGTCATCGAAGTAAACCACAACAAATATACCAATGTAAGGGCGAAAGACATGATTCATAAGGCGCATAAAAGTGCCCGGTGCTTCCGAGAGACCCATAGGCATGACTAACCACTCATACAAACCAAACTTGGTTTTGAAGGCGGTTTTCCATTCATCGCCCTCTTGTATGCGGATTTGATAGTAACCACTCTTAAGATCAATTTTGGAAAATATAGTGGCACCACTAAGCTCATCTAGCATATCATCTAGGCGTGGAATGGGGTACCTATAGCGAACGGTGATAGCATTGATAGGTCTACAATCGGAGCACATGCGAAAGCTACCATCACGTTTTGGCACAAGAATGACCGGTACGGCACAAGGGCTTAAACTTTCACACACATGTCCATGGTCTATGAGATGCTTTACTCGCCTTTGAATTTCTTTGGTTTCTTCGGGGTTGACGCGGTAGGGAGCTTTGTTCGGAAGCGGTGCTCCGGGGATGAGGTCGATGCGGTGCTCAATGCCTCGTAGTGGAGGTAGTCCCGGAGGTAGCTCATCGGGGAAAACATCTTGAAATTCCTGCAAAAGAGAAGACAACACTAGAGGAAGAGTGTGAGAAGTGTTAGTTTGTGGTGCATTGTCCTTGCACATGAGGACGTAGTGTAGGACACTAGATGGGTTCTCACACACTTCTCTCATCTCACGTTTGGTGGCAAATAGAACTAGGTTCTTGTTTTCGCTCATCGTGGAGGCACTCAATTTGGGCTTGTGGCGCTCACTCTCTTTTTGGTGGCTCACTCTCTCACCATTCTCTCCACGATGGGTGGCTTGCTTATCGGCGATCACTTGGCTTGGAGACATAGGGCGTAACACAAACTCCTTTCCTTGCATCTTGAAGCTATAGTGGTTTGTACGCCCATTGTGGACGACTCCTCTATCGAATTGCCATGGCCGTCCAAGGAAAAGATGACAAACGGTCATTGGGATGACGTCGCACTCCAAGGTGTCTTCGTAGGCGCCGATTTTGAAGGATACTTGCACTCGGTGCTCGACTTGGATAGTGCCGGAGTCACTAAGCCATTGCACTTTGTATGGATGTGGGTGCTTCGTCTTGGGCAATTGGAGCTTGGAGCAAAGTTCTTCACTTGCGAGATTGTGACAACTCCCTCCATCGATGATGACCTTGACGGATCGTCCATTGATGCCGGCCTTGGTGTGGAATATGTGGCATCGTTGGTCTTCCTCTTGGTGATGTTGGAGAGTCAAGAGTTTGGAGACAACAAGTGCGGGACTTGAGTCTTCATCACAAAAGACTTGTTCTTCTTCATTGTTCACTTGGCGGTGCATGGCGACTTGCTCAAGGGCTTCCATTTCTCCTTCGCTCATGGAATCATAAGTGCCATCGTCGTTGAAGATCATGGTGCGCTTGTTGGTGCACTCATAGGACTTGTGGCCTCGGCCGCCGCAAGTGAAACACTTGAAGGAACTCAATTTTGATGGTCTCATCGGTAGGGGTTGATGATGATGAAGCTCTTGGCTTGAAGTTTCTCGTATTAGGATTGCTTGTAGTTGGCGAAGCTTTCTTGGAAGTCGACTTGTCGATGTTGGAAGTAGAGGGTCTTGTAGTCGGTGTTGGAGTCGTTGAAGCTTGGTTATTGGGGAAACTATAGGACTGGGATGAGAACTTGGCATACTTGAAATCATCTTGCACTTGGCGTTCCGCTTTGGTAGCTTGGTGCACTAGCTCGATGAGATTTGAGTATGGTTGGAAGTCGGCGATCTTCTTGATAGGATGATTGAGTCCATTCAAGAAACGTGCCATTGTTTGCTCATCATCTTCCGTCACATTGGCTCTTATCATTTCAATCTCCATCTCCTTGTAGTATTCTTCAACGCTCTTGGTTCCTTGCTTGAGTTGTTGGAGTTTCTTGAAGAGGTCGTGGTTGTAGTAGGTAGGTACGAAGCGTGCTCTCATGACATCCTTCATTTGTGCCCAAGTAGTGATGGGTGGTTCACCTCTTGCCTCGCGGCGCTCTATGATTTGTTCCCACCAAATGAGGACATAGTCTTGGAACTCAAGGGATTCCATCGCGATCTTCTTCTTCTTCATAATTGTGCAAATGGAAGATCTTGTCAACTTTCAATGCCCATGAAAGGTATTCTTCGGGATCGTTGCTTCCGTTGAACTTGGGCATGGTGAACTTGAGCTTGCTGTAGAGTTGCTCTACATTGTGTTGGGGTCGGGGATGATGACGCCCATGTTGTAGATGATTGTTCAACTCGTGGTGCTCTTGACACGGATGGTTGTCAACCTCGTGTTGCTCATGTCACGGAGGATTCCCATTGTCTTCATGCTCTTGATGAACTTGATGGTCTTGGCGAGCTTGTGGAGGAGTGCGTCGAGCTTGAGGAGAAACTAGACGATGCATGCGAGCTTGAAATCGTCGTTCTTGAATTTCCTCGCGAAATGCTTCCTCTTGTTCATGGGCTTGTCGGCCTCGGTCGGCAACGGCTCGACTCGCATAGCGTAGAGCTTGTTGCGCCTCAAGTGCTTGAGCGTCACGGAGTTGTTGTTCTTGACGTTGAGCCTCGGCATCTTGTGCATTTTGGTGTAGACATGCGCGTTCTTCCTCTTCATGTTGGCGTTGTTGTTGCCGTTCTCGAGCTAGCGCAAAGGCTTCTTCAGCTTGACGTCGTCGATGTTCTTGCGAGTCGGTGTCTCGAAGTGGATTGAGGTTTTCTTGACACTCGTTGCGCGCGGCACGTCAAAGAGTGTTTGAAGATGGTGTACTTGAGCCGGAGAGGGTAAAGTCGGAATGGCGACTTGAACGGCTCCTTCTTGAAGTGGAAGAAGAGCGGTTGAGCAACAAAGCGCGAATCTCGTCCATCCTTGCGTCATTCTCTTGCTTGTGACCGTCGAGTTTGTGGTCGAAGTAGTCCCTTATATGTTGTTCGGAAAGTCGCAAGTCGGCGACAAGGTTGTCGATGCGTTCACACATAGCTTGTTGCTCTTGATGCAAAGCACGTTGTGCACCAAAGAGGTGACTCTTGGTGACGAAGGAGTTCATGTCGTCGTCTTGCTCCATGAAGAGTGGGTTGGTAGAAGTACTTGGCCTATCCATCACTCCAAGACAAATGTGAGTGGTAGAAAGAGAAGAACGAATACCAAATGTACCTTGACCGAAGTTGAAAGTGAATTGATGATCACTCCAATGTAGGACAAGGAAATAGCCCAATTGGTACGAATTCTCGTCGGTTTCTCACACCTACACAAGTAAAAGCTTATGGTGGAGCTTGGTTAGGATGGTGGCACAATTTTTAATGTGAATGTAAGTAAGATTCAATAATGTTGGAAAAGATTCGCAAGATGCAATGTAACAAGTAGACCAAGCATATACGGTACACGGAAACAAATGCACAAATAGATAAGTGGGGTTGTGCAACCAAGGTTGAGCCAAAATGTGGAATCCACAAAAATGCTCTTGTTGCACAACACTAGAGAGACGCTAGCACGATTGCACGATAGGCGGATACAAGAACTTGTGCACAACCTACTTAGCAAAAATGCAACGACTTCTATCCCAAATATGTTCTATGCAAGGTGTTGCTATGATATGATCCAAGATGATCGAGTATGACAATCTTAATGTTGTATGATGCTATGGTTCTTGCTTAAAAGCTCTTTGCTTATCTTTCCTCTTTGCTTAAAAGCTTGGTTGGCTCTTTGATGTTTGAGCTCTTTTCTCATGCAATGCTTGACGAACCAAGATAGCAAGTGAGTATGCGATGACAACTTTGTGACACAAGAGATGATACCAATATAGGCAACAATGACGTCTGTATGTATGCTATGGGAAGTATGATCACTAGTGTGCACAAGTCTCGTTGCCGGCAATACTCAATGGCTAGTCTCGATTGGTAAGCAACGCAAAGGAGTAAGGCTATGATGGCTATCAATGTAATGGCAAGAGTGATATGTCCATGACCAAGATGAAGTTACCGGTCTTGCTTCCGGTATGGTGTCAAAATGGTGGCACGAATACCAAGTCGTAGTCAAGGTGGTCGATGTTGATGTCGTGTCTGTGGCGAAAATGAGCGGCGGTGATGTCGATGTCGAACCATACCGGTACCTGCACTTCGACTATAAATAGACCCCCCATTCATCCTAGCTAGGGTTAGCAAATGTTTAGCTCATATTTGTGAGAGAGCTTTTCTCATCCGCTTGGTTACCTTCTCCTCGGATATTCAAGCCTCCACCGGAGAAAATCCCCCAAGCGGATTCAAGCCCCCTTTACGGGAACATCCCCTTGTGGATTCAAGACCTCCTCACGGAGAAGAACCGGTTACCGTGTATCGTCCCTAGTTGTCAGTGGATTCGTGTATCGTTCTATGTACTCGAGGAGCTAGCCCATGTGTGACTTATTCATGCCGGTTTAGGGATTTCCTCTTGTGTTTTCCTTCCGTTCTTCCCCGTGTTCTTCGTTATTTCCCCGGGATCCGCTCCTTTCGTGAAAGATCGGGCGATTAGGGTCTCTACCCTACATCACAACAAGGGCGGGACTTGAATCTTCATCGCAAAAGACTTGTTCCTCTTCATTGTTCACTTGCCGGTGCATGGCGACTTGCTCAAGAGCGTCCATTCCTCCTTCACTGATTGAGTCATAAGTGCCATCGTCGTTGTGCATCATGGTCCGCTTGTTGGTGCACTCATAGGACTTGTGGCCTCGGCCTCCGCAGGTGAAACACTTGAAGGAACTCGTCTTGACGGCTCATTGGTTGGGGTTGATGATGATGAAGCTCTCGGCTTGAAGTTGCTCGTAGTAGGATGACTTGGAGTTGACGAAGCTTTCTTGGAACTCGACTTGTCGATGTTGCTAGTAGATGGCTTGGTATACGGTGTTGGAGTTGTTGAAGATTGGTTGTTGGAGAAGCCGTATGACTTGGATGAGAACTTGGCATACTTGAAATCGTCTTGCACTTGACGTTCCGCTTTGGTAGCTTGATGCACTAGCTCGATGAGTTTCGAGTATGGTTGGAAGTCAGCGATATTCTAGATAGGATGGTTGAGTCCATTCAAGAAACATGCCATTGTTTGCTCATCATCTTCCGTGACATTGGCTCGTATCATGGCTATCTCCATCTCCTTGTAGTACTCTTCAACGCTCTTGGTTCCTTGCTTGAGTAGTTGGAGTTTCTTGAAGAGGTCACGGTTGTAGTAGGTAGGCACAAAGCATGCTCTCATGACATCGTTCATTTGCACCCAAGTAGTGATGGGTGGTTCACCTCTTGCCTCTCGGCGCTCGATAACTTGTTCCCACCAAATGAGGACATAGCTTTGGAACTCAAGGGATGCTATCGCAATCTTCTTCTCTTCATCTTAGTTGTGCAAACGGAAATTTTTGTCGACCTTCAATGCCCATGAAAGGTACTCATCGGGATCGTTGCTTCCATTGAACTTGGGCATGGTGAACTTGAGCTTGCCGTAGCGTTGCTCTTCATTGTGTTGGGGTCGAGGATGATGACGTCCATGTTGTTGATGATTGTCAAGCTCGTGTCGCTCTTGGTGACGAGGGTGGTCAACCTCATGTTGCTCTTGTCCTGGAGGATCTCCATTGTCTTCATGCTCTTGATGAACGTGATGTTCTTGGCGAGCTTGTGGAGGAGCTTGTCGAGCTCGAGGAGGAACTTGAGGAACTTGACGATGCATGCGAGCTTCAAATCTTCATTCTTGAATTTCTTCGCGAAGTGCTTCATCTTGTTCACGAGCTTGTTGGCCTCGGTCGGCTACGGCTCGACTTGAATCTCGGAGGGCTTGTTGCGCCGCAAGTGCTTGAGCTTCACGGAGTTGTTGTTCTTGGCGTTGTGCCTCAGCATCTTGTTCATTTTGGTGTAGACGCGCGTGATCTTCCTCTTCATGTTGGCGTTGTCGTTGCCATTCTCGTGCTAGCTCAAAAGCCTCTTGGGTTTGACGTCGTTGGAGCTCTTGAGAGTCGGTGTCACGTAGAGGCTTGAGGCATGCTTGACGATCGTTGTGCGCGGCACGGCATAGAGTGTTCGATGTCAGTGTACTTGAGCCGGAGAGGGTGAAGTCGGAGTGTCGACTTGAACGACTCCTTCTTGAAGTGGAATAAGAGCGGTTGAGCAACAAAGCACGAATCTCATCCATTCTTGCGTCATTCTCTTGCTTGTGATGGTCGAGCTTGTGGTCGAAGTAGTCCCTTGTACGTTGCTCGGAGAGTCACAAGTCGACGACGAGGTTGTCGACGCGTTCACTCATAGCTTGTTGCTCTTGATGCAAAGCACGTTGTTCACCAAAGAGGTGACTCTTGGTGACGAAGGAGTTCATGTCATCGTCTTGCTCCATGAAGAGTGGTTTGGTAGAAGCACTTGGCCTATCCATCATTCCAAGACAAATGTGAGTGGTAGAAAGAGAAGAACGAATACCAAATGTACCTTGACCGAAGTTGAAAGTGGATCGATGATCACTCCAATGTAGGACAAGGAAATATCACAATTGGTACTAGCTCTTATCGGTTTCTCACACCTACACAAGTAAAATCTTATGATGGAGCTTGGTTAGGATGGTGGCACAAAATTTGATGCAATTGTAAGTGAGCTTCAATAATGTTGGAAAAGATTCGCAAGATGCAATGTAACAAGTAGACCAAGCATATAAGGTACACGGAAACACACACGCAAAAAGATAAGTGGGTCGTGCAATCAAGGGTGAGCCAAAATGGGGAATCCACAAAAATGCTCTTGTTCCACAATACTAGAGAGACGCTAGCATAATAGGCGGATACAAGAACTTGTGCACAACCTACTTAGAAAAAATGCAATGACTTCTATCCCAAGTATGTCTTATGCAAGGTGTTTCTATGATATGATCCAAGATGATCTAGTATGACAATCTTAATGTTGTATGATGCTATGGTTCTTGCTTAAAAGCTCTTTGCTTATCTTTCCTTTTTGCTTAAAAGCTTGTTTGGCTCTTTGTGGTTTGAGCTCTTTTCTCATGCAATGCTTGACGAACCAAGATAGCAATTGTGTATGCGATGACAACTTTGTGACACAAGAGATGATAGAAATATATGCAACAATGATGTATGTATGCTATGGGAAGTATGATCACTAATGTGCACAATTCTCGTTGCCGACAATACTCAATGGCTACTCTCGATGGGTAAGCAACACAAAGGAGTAAGGCTGTGATGGCTATCAATGTAATGGCAAGAGTGATATGTCCAATACCAAGAAGAGGTTACCGATTCTTGCGGACGGTATGGTGTCAAAATGGTGGCATGAATACCAAGATGTAGTAGAGGTGGTCGTTGTTGATGATGCATCCGTGGCGAAGATGAGCGGCGGTGATGTTGATGTCGACCTGGACCTAGATAGCCGAAACACAAAAGGATACGGAACCGCAACTCAAATTCTCAAAGCTCGAAGTGGCAACACGTGTCGGAGAGCGAAACAGACCAAATGGTGGTGGTATGTGGAAGTGGTGATGGTTTATTGGTGGTAGGAATGCGTATGCGGAAATGTGGGCGGTGGTGGTGACTACACTAAAAAAAATAGTTTCGTCAGGGTCGGTCGGACGTCAGGGCTGGGCCGGTCGTCCGGTCGTTGGACGTCTGGGCTGGGTCGGACGTCCGGTGCCTGGGCGATAATCGGGCACGGGAAGAACTTCATGTGTTCGTGATGGGGATGACGAAAATGGTTAAAACCGGAGGATTTTGTGGATGGAAAGGGAGCGGAAAGGGGGGAAAGCTAGATCCACTCAAAACAAAGCAAATCCATGGATCCAAACCAACAAAATCTCAACACACTAACAAATGAAAAAAAAAATTGGGGCTATTTTTTTGGGGAATTTTCAAATTAGGACGAAAAACAACAAAAACTAGGCTAGAAACACAACGGGGAGGCTCCGAAATCGTGATCAACCTGGCTGTAGATACCAAGATGATGTTGGGTAGGAACCCTAGGGGCCGATCTTTCACGGAAGGAGCGGATCCCGTGATGAACATGAAGAACACGAGGAGGGAAACGAGGGAAATCACAAGGGGAAACACAAGAGGAACACTCAAACTAACAAGAACAAGTCACAAAAGTGCTAGATCCTCGAATACATAAGAGAAGATACATGATCCAAAGTCAACAAATGGCGATACATGTAACCGGTCTTCTCCGTGAGGAGGTCTTGAGTTCTTCCCTAAAGAGGGGTCTTGAATCCGCTTGGGGGATCTTCTCCGGTGGAGGCTCGAATCTCCGAGGAGAAGGTAACCAAGTGGATGAGCAAAGCTCTCATACAAAATATGCGCTAATCCTTTGCTAACCCTAGAAAGGAGGTGGGAGAGGTCTATTTATAGTCTAAGTGCAAACGGGGACGAATGTAGGGGTACATGGGCCTCGGGCCCGAATCTGGACGCAGCCAGGTACCGGACGTCCGCTGGGGGCCGGTCATCCGGTGTCTCAGGAGGGGCTGGTCGTCCGGTGTCCTCCAGACGTCCGCTGGTTCTGCTCTATGATGGGGTGCCGGACGTCCGGAAACGGTAGGCTTCCGCTGATGTGGGCTCAGATGTTGTCGGACTGGTCGTCCGGTCGGGGCCAGACGTTCGCTCTTTTGCCTCGGGTGTAGGGGCACCGGTCATTCGGTCTGGACCGGACGTCCACTCGTTTGGCTCAAATACTGGTGCGCCGATCGTCCAGTCTGGACCGGACGTCCGCTGATGCTTCAAGCTCTGGACTTCCGTTCCCAGCCGGTAGTCCGGTGGCTGGGACTTTTCCTGCAGCTCCTCTTCTTCGTCTCCATCTTCACGTCCATCTTCCTCTTCTTCGTGTCCTTGCCCCTTAGCTTCCCCATGATACCTGAGCATGCACAATGTGTCCATATGAGATAGTAGCCATGTCTCGTGTGCATCGAAGTGGAATTGTGAGAGGAGAGATGTCACCTCGGTTTCAAGACCTCTTGCACGTGCTCGTGGCATGGGTCCAAGAGGTGTCGTAGGAGATGTAGTTGGGTCCATGGGGATGGCCTGGGGACGCTCCACATCATTAGAGAACCTGCGCCAAATGATTTTCCTAAGGTTATCGCACGAGAAGGCCAAGCACCAACGGCCCCAGGAGGTGACGTGAATGGGGCCGGCCCGCCAGACAGAGCTCAGCCGTTGGATTTGTCGACACTGCAGGGACGGGCCCGAGCACAGACGCCGTGCCTAGCCTTCTTAGGCGAAGGATCCTGAAGAAAGACGATCGGCGCGTGGCTCCCATGGTGGGTGACAATCAAGCAGGCAATAACCATAGATAGATTATGCATGAGAAGCAAACTAGCTTAGGTAAATGCAAGAACTATACATGCCACTGGGTCGGACCCGAGTGGCCTGGGGATGATGCAGCCCGAGGGGTGCCCCCAGCAAGGTGAACTAAAGATGCAAGCTTATACATGCCACAGGGGCTGACCCACGCGGCCTGGGAATGATGCAGCCTAGGGGGCGCTCCCAGCTGAATGAACTTGGAAAAATGTCACCTCGTTTGGTTGTCGTAGGAGTGTTGGGGTAGCTAAAGACGCGCGGCGAAGGAGTCGCTCCTCATGGGACATCAAGTCCCAGAGCCTCGGGAGGCTATGGTGACCTCCTGAGGGTCGTCTCCATCTCTAACCGGACTGCGTGATGCCTGGCCTCCTGAGGGTCGTCTCCATCTCTAACCGGACTGCGTGATGCCTGGCCTCCTGACATGCTCTCCATCTCCTGGCAGATTGCGATGGAAGGCGGCAGCCATGCTCGGCAGGCCAAACGACATGCGAACGTAGCTGTGAGGCGGACCCTCGCACCGGGCAGCGCGTGAAGGCCATAAGCGCTCCTGAGATGCGGCCCTGTTGAGCCCTGGGATGTCAATGCAGACGCGTAGCTCACCACCCTCGCCCGGGTGGGGAGAAGCACCAGGTGGGCGGAGGTCGCCGCGTATGATTCTTGCTTCCTGAAGCTCCTGGGTGGCCTTGTCGATGAACTCCTGGGCACGAGGTGCTCCTCGCCCGGTGCCCTCCTGAGGGAAACGTGCGGCGAGTTATGCCTGCACGTGGTGCCCGAGTGCCTCCCTCGTGATGTTGGCCAGGTCCAAGGCCCTCCAAAAGAGAGCGCCCCAAGCCCTGCCCGAGGATGGTGCCGGGTGCGCCTACCTATGCAAGGGAGGAAAGCGCCCCAAGCGCGGGCACAGATCCCGAGGTGGCACCGCTGGAGGTGCCGCTCCCTAGAGGTCCAGTGTGGAGTAGCTGCTTCTTCTTGGGGTTAGCCTGAGGAGGGTACGGCGCACCCGCGCTGTCAGGGTCTTCGATCGATGCAGCTTGGAAGGCGCGTTCAAGGGAGCAGACCGCGTCTCTTTCTTTGCAGGGGACCATGATGATTACACCTATTCCCGGCATCTTGAGGACGTTGTAGCCCTGGTGGGTGACTGCCATGAACTTGGCTAGCGCCGGGTACCCGAGCATGGCGTTGCACGACAGGCGGATGTGGGCGATGTCGAAGTTGACGAGCTCGGTGTGGTAGTTGTCGCGCTGACCGAAGGTGACAGGGAGACGAACTTGCCCTATCGGGGTGGTGGAGCCGTTAGTCACTCCTGAGAAAGGCCTGGTGGGCTCGAGTTGATCGTATGGCACTTGAAGGCTGTCGAATGTCTTGACGGGCATGACACTAAACCCTGTGTCGCCGTCGATGAGGGTCTTGGTGACTTGGACATTGTTGATGACGGGTGAACAGAGCATCAGGAGAACTCTGGCGGTTGCCGCACACTTGAGCTGGTCCGCCGAGCTAAATGTGATGGCGTACTTGGACCATCGGAGCGGGCGCGTGGCCTCGAGCTTGGGGAGGGCCGCGTTCACCTCATGAGAGAA
Organism: Triticum aestivum; assembly: GCF_018294505.1. NCBI lineage: Eukaryota > Viridiplantae > Streptophyta > Magnoliopsida > Poales > Poaceae > Triticum > Triticum aestivum. The sequence goes on along the minus strand of NC_057797.1, from coordinate 340,748,354 downwards.
CTGCTTGAAGATGCGCTCGGAGGCTGGGGCCTGAGCGCCACCCAAGATGCAGGCGATGACGCTCAACTCCTGGAAGCCCCCAACCCCTTTGTCCTGCTGATGGTCGTTGTTTCTTCTTGGCGGCGGCAGCGAAGGGAGACCAGGGTTGCCCTGACGACGGTCCTCGCGAGGCTGGTCCCTCCAGGCACCCTCACGAGGCTGGTCCTGCCAACGATCCTCATGAGACTGGTCGCGCCACTCATAGCGGGGCCCGCGGTCATCCCAACATCCTCCACCTCGTCCACCTCCTCGGCCATAACCCTGGTCATTGCGCTCGGGGTGTCGACCGAAGCGTCCACTCTCGAATTACCCCGAGCTCTTGACAATCGTTGGTGTTGTGGATACGCACGTTGTGGAAGGCGCAGAACATACGGCTGCCCTTGGAAGACTCGGGAAGATCTCGGTTGCGCTTGGTGTGTGGTTCTACCACGAGCACGACCACTCCTTTACGCTTCACGTCCTTGACCTTGACCTTCTTCTCCTCTGTATCCGCAACGGGGAGCTCGAGGAGGGACAGGCGCCCCTCTTCAGCTATTTCACACTTGGTTGCTATGTTGAACAGCTCCAAAGTCGTGCACAACTCTTCGTGGATGGCGAGCTCATCCTTCACCTTGATGTCGCGGACGCCGTCGGAAAACGATGAGATGATGGCCTCATCGGTCACCTTGGGGATCTTCATATGCACGCCGTTGAAGCGTTGGATGTACTTTTGCAGGGTCTCTCCCTGCTGTTGCTTGGTGCAGCGCAGGTCACTCGCGGCTGGGGGGAGGTCGTGAGTGCCCTGGAAGTTGGTGACGAAGTGGTCGCGCGTCTCATCCCAGGAGAAGATCGAGCCTGGAGGCAGGTTCAGGAGCCATGAGCGAGCGCCGTCCTTGAGAGCCATGGGAAACCAGTTCGCCATGACCTTTTCGTTGCCGTTGGCCGCCTCGATGCTCAGCTTGTAGAGCTGCAAGAACTCCACAGGGTCAGGGGTGTCGTTGTAGCGAGGAGGTAGATCCGGCTTGAACATGCCTGGCCAGACGATGCTACGCAGCTCGGGAGTGAAGGCGCGACAGCCTGCTGTGGCCACCAGGGCCCGTCGTGGGGGCGGAGCTTGATCTTGGTGCCCCTGCGCCGCCACGACAACTGGCGCATGGCCTAGCCGTAGCAAGCGATCCTGACGTGGTGGTGCTGGGAGTGGTGGAGCGTTTTCTTGTGGACGGGGGACCACTTGGTAGCTTCTTTCCTCGTGCACGGGCACACGGCACGGTGGGTCGCGTCGCGGGACCGCACATATTGGAGCGAGGACGCCGTCTTGACGCGGACGAAGTAGAGGCGCTCCATGAGCCGCACACCTCGGCGCGAGGGCGCCATCATGTTGCGGAGGAGGCTGAGGCGCTCCGTGAGCCACATCGCCCGTAGCCGGGGCGGACGGGGCAGCGAGAGGGATGGTGCAGGAGAGCCCCCTGCGACGCTGACGAGCTCGGCGATGCGGTCCAACCAGTCCTTGTAGAGGTTATCAATCGGGTAGTAGCACAGGAGCTCGCATGCCATGAGTAGCGTGGCCTGCGTGTTCGTGGGGGCGCGACAAGCATGATACGATGAGCCGGCCGAAGTCAGCGACGGTGTGGCGGTGCGGCCGTCACGGCGCACAGAGGGGTGCAGTGAAGAGGCTTGCTGCTTGTTCATCGGCGGGCCGGTGGCGGTGCTGGCGGCAGGTAATGGAGAACAACGGGGAGGCCCGCCGGCAGGGGCTATCTGAGCGACGCGGGTGGCGAGGGCGGCCTGGTGCTTGGGCGGGCCCGGCAAGCGTCAGCCATGAACTTGGTGGAGTGGTGAAGCGTGGATCGACGAAGGAAAAGGCTTCAGCGCACCCCTACCTGGCGCGCCATATGTCGGATTTCGGGTTCCGGCAAAACCCTTGAGGTTCGAACACTGGGGTGTGCACAAAGATCTCTCCTCCCCCTCCAGCTCGCACACTCCACGATCTCACGGCCTAGCTCGACGAACCCAAAGAACGAGAGACACAAGATTTATACTGGTTCGGTCCACCATTGTGGTGTAATACCCTACTCTAGTGTGGTATGGTGGATTGCCTCTTGGGTTGAGGATGAATAGATACAAGGGAAGAACAGCTGATGGTGAGCATCCTATGGACATCACCATGTCAAGAGTCCGTTTGGCAAGTGACACGTGCGACATCTACTTCACATACATAAAGGTATTGTCAGAACGGTATGGACGAGGAGGAGGAGTGTGAGCGCAAGTGTACAACTACACCATCGCGAGGGAAGCGTGGAAGCGAAGACGGAAGAAGACGGAGGTACGGAGTCTACAGCGGCCGAACGTCCGACGTGCCACCGGACGTCCGACACTCTACAGCGCCCGGACGGCCAGCGTCCACCGGACATCCGACACACCCTCAACCAGCCGCAGACCGAGCCCTGCGACCGGACAACCGACGCCGACCGGACGTCCGACGCCACCTGTCCCGAGAAGAATCAGCGGACGTCCGACGCACGCCGGACGTCCGGACCGTCCCGAGCAACCGGACGTCCGACCCCCACCGGTCGTCCGGTACCTGCCTATGCGCAACCGCGGGCCTTTGGCCTTGTATCCCTCTCCCACTTACCCCTTCGTGGCTTAGACTATAAATAGACCACCTCCACCTCCTTTGTAAGGTTAGCGTTGGTTTAGCTCATACTTAGAGATAGAGCTTCGCTCATCCACATCGGATCTCCTCCTCCTGAGAGACCGTGGCCTCTTTGGAGAAGATCCCTTTGGATTCAACACCTCCTTTTGGAGAAGAACATCAAGACCTCCTCACAGAGAAGACCGGCTACCTTTGTATCGTCCGTTGTTGACTTTGGATCTTTTATCTCACCTTTGTGTTCATCGATCTAGCGCATGTGTGATCTATTCTTGTTGGTTGAGTGATTCTCTCGTGTTGCCTCTTGTGTTTTCCCTCTTTTTTCCCACGTGTTCTTCGCGTTCTTGGACGGGATCCGCTCCTTTCGTGAAAGATCGGCCCCTAGGGTTCCTACCCTACATCATCTTGGTATCATGAGCCACGTTGATCACGATTTCGGAGCCTCCCCCACCGTTTTCTAGCCTTCTTTTGCTTGATTTCGTCCTAAATTCGAAAATCCCCACCAAAAATAGCCCCAATTTTTTTTTGTGATTTGTTGGTTTGATGATGTTTTGTTGATTTTGATCCATGGATTTGCTTGGTTTCGAGTGGATCTAGCATCTCTCCAAGTTTCCCATCTTTCATCCATGAAATCTCATCAATTTTGACCCCCAAATCCCCAAATTCCGCCCAAAATCGTGTCCCGAATCTCGGATCTGGAGTTGACCCCGATACACCGGACGACCATCACCATACCGGACGTCCGGAGCCGCAGGAACCACCGGACGTCCGACCTTACCGGACGACCGGAACCCCCTAACCCGAGCAGAATCAGCGGATTTCCGACCTGACCGGACGTCCGGCAACCGGACGACCGTTTTTTCCGGACGTCCGCTACCTGTAGATATCAACTTCGGCTGATTTTTGTTTCGGCCATAACTAATTCATCTGAACTCCGTTTTTGACGTTCTTTAGCTCGTTTTGAAGCTGTTGACATCCCCCTTCACACAAAAATACCACCAACATCATTTGACTCCATCAAATGTTCTGAAATTTGGCAAGTTTGCCTAGGCCCTCCATCATATCATCCGCTACACAACCATAGCCTTCCGCAACCTAACCAATTTTGTTCCCCATCGCATTAGTGGTTGCTTGAGGAGTGGTTTGAGTCTCCTAAGGTGTTTCGGCTACTTAGGAATGGTTCCTTCTTCATCGACCACCGCCACCACTTCCGCATAACCTTGCCCACTATACACTTCCGCCACCTCAACTTAATCCAATTTTGTTTGTGTTGTGAGTTGTGTCTCCTAAGGTGTTTAGGTTACTTTGGGACCGTGCTTTCAACTCCGACACTGTGTATAGTCCACCACCATAACCTCCACTTCCGCATTGCATGGTGCAACATCACCGCATTCCGCTACCACCATTTGACTTTTGTCCTTGAGATTTTGAGTTGTGGTTTTTCCGTTTCCTAAGGTGTTTCGGCTACTTAGGGACGAGTCTCCATCACCTTGGTATCTCCATCAAGATCACCGCCACTCATCATCTACACAGACGGTAACCTCCTTATCATCTTGGTATCGTGGTATCCCTCCATTGTATATTCCCTTGCCATTGCATTGATAACCCCTAGCCCATTTTGCGTCACTTGCCTATCGAGACTAGCCATTTGAGTATTGCCGGCAACGTTACTTGTGCACATTAGTGATCTACACCATACATTGCATACATACCATCTCATATTGGTATCATATCATCTCGTGTGCCTCAAGTTTATTCCCGCATATATACAATTGCTATGTTGGTTTGTGCATTTCGCAAAGTGGCCACAAAAAAAGAGAGAATAAGATTTTAAGCAAAAGAGAAAGAGCAAAGAAGCTTGTAAGCAATAGCCATAGCATCCACCACATTGCATAAGATTGTCATATCCGTTCATCTTGGATCAAACACCGGGAACCATACATACATAGCATACTTGGGATAGAAAGCTTATCCATTTTGCATCTTATAGGTTGAGCACAAGTGTCATATCCGCCTATTGAGAAATCGTGCTAGCGTCTCTCTTGAGTTGTGCAACACGAGCATTTTCCGTGGATTCCACATTTTGTGCTCATCCTTGGTTGCACAACCCCATTTATCTATCCGTGTGTGTGTTTCCGTGTGCCACATATTGCTATTGGTCTACTTGTTACACTTGAGAATTTGTGAATCTCTTTCAACATTATTGACTCTTGCTAACATTTTGCACCAAATTTTTGTGCCACTATCCTCACCGAGCTCCACCATAAGACTTATTTGTGTAGGTGTGAGAAACCGACAAGAATTGGTACCAATTGTGCTATTTCCTTGTCCACATTGGAGTGATCATTGATCCACTTTCAACTTCGGTCAAGGTACATTGGTATTCGTTCTTCTCTTTCTCCCACTCATATTTGCTCGAGTCTTGTGATGGATAGGCAAGGCAATTCATCTTCGGTCTACAACAACAACGACGAGTTCGATGCCACGAACAACTCCATCGACGCCACGATGCAAGCTCAAATGGAGGAGACCAAGGCCCTCATCAAGTCCTACAAGCGGTCTTCCTCATCTTCGAGAAGACGCTCAAGAGCACATGCCTCCGAGCTACCATCTCCGGCAAGATCACATCGGCATCGACACAATCACCAACAAGGACGTGAAGGTCAAGAGCTCAACACCAACAACCGCTCAACGACTTCACCATCCCCCTTGGCATCTTCGCCAAGCAACTTCAAGGCATCTTTGCCTACAGACATACGGCATCTTCGCCCACAAGCACCTCAAGAGAAGCTCCCCAAGCTCAAGTCCACGACTTCCACGAGCTACTATGACCTCGATATCAACCATGAGATTCCTTTCTATGGGACTCTAGAACCCGAGGAGTATCTCGAGTGGGAGCGTTTGATGGACGACTACCTCAAGCTACATCAAGTTCCTCCCGAAGATCAAGTGAAGTGCGCCACAAGGAACTTCCACGACTACGCGTCCACATGGTGGCTTCACGCATCTTCGGAGACCTACGACATGAGTTGGCCCAAGACGAAGAGAGCTTTGCGATGAGAGTTTGTGCCTCCAACCTACATGGAACACCTTTTACACCAATTGGAGGACACCATCCAAGGATCCAAGTCCATCGACGAGTACTTCAGGGATATGAAGATTGCCATGCGACGAGCCGGCGTGGACGACCCCATTTCGATGAAGTTCCACTTCATGATGGGATTGAACAACAACATCTCCAAGACGATCTGCCTCGAGATCTACAATTCCCTCGACAACAACTACATTGGTGCTCTCAAGGCGGAACAAGAACTCATGAAGGCCAAAGCTTCTCCACCCCAAGCTCACTTCGCGACGACCAAGCTCCATGAGAACGAGCATGAGGCTAGTACCACCATGATGTCCAAGCCCGACGAGCTCCAAGACGATGCTCCCAAGTTCGACTTCACCACCATCCCTCTTTATGGCATTGACGATGCTGAGTCTACTTCGACTCTTTTTCAAGATGGTGCGGCGACGACTACGACTATGGACACCATCAAGGACCAAGCTTTGGAGGCGAGCGACATGGTGACGAGCAAGGATGATGCTTCCATCTTCGGAGGCGAGAGTGATGATGTGCCATCTTCGGCCTTCATCCAAGGCGACAACAACGAGATGGTTGAGCATGGGATTTTCCCTTCGACCACGGTGACGTATGATGACTTGAGTGACTTGTGCCACCATATTGAGAGTGAGAGTGACTTCACCACTGGCCCCATAGATGTGTTACCCCAATTCCCATGTGAGGAGAGCCACAACCCCCACCACTTGAGTGAGATGAGTGACCCCACCATACGTGAGATTGAGTGCACCTATTTTGTGGGAGTGAGTGAACCACCACATAGAGAGAGTGAGATAGTTGATAGGTCATGTGAGGCCACTTTTAACACTAACGACTTGACCTCTACCTCTATTGTGTCTTCTCATTTGGTGCTAGGTCCCTTATATGATGACGCGCCGATTCTCGACGACTTCGTCCTACCTTTGGACAAGACGATGGCCATGGTGGAATATGATGCACCCCCCACATGGTTCCATCACAATGATGATCTTGACCACCATTCGGTCTTACCCACCTCACCTACACCACATGAGTGGAATGACAAAGGTAACATAGGTGAAGGTGATGCTCTTGTCCCACTAGTGGACTAGCATGACATTGATTGCTTGCATGATGTTGATCAACCTATTTCCATGCTTCATGCTAGTGTGACTTCCGCATGCGATGATTTACCCATTTATGATGAGTATGATGATTGCCATGTGGAGTCTATTAGTTGTGATGCCATGTTACATAGGATTTCTTGTGCTAATTTTCTCGGTCACATCATGTTGGCCAATCCGCTTGACTTGTCATATGCTATGCATGAGATCAATCATATGTCATATTTGCAATCTCTTCATAGTGACTATGCATATGCCATTAAAATTAACCCAATTTGCACATATGGCATAGATGACAAGCCCATGGTTATTGGCATTTGTTTGTCTTGTGATAATATTGATATGCTCCCTTTGCATCATTTATCTCATATACCATGCCATGACCACCTAGCTTCGGATATGCATTGTTTTGGATGTTGTCCATTTTCTCCATATGATGTTTCCAATATTTCTCATGAGGAGACCCCCAGAGTTTCCTCATACATTTTAGGAGATTTTGGTTCATCCTATTCATTGCATGATCCCAATACTTGTGTGGACAATATGCTCCCCATGAATAAACATGCTATTGATGTGCCTTATACTTGCACGCTCAATTTGTGTCCCCATCGTGTCATACACAATAACTATTCTTTCATTATGGATGACATGTTCTTATACCATGCATCAAATTTCTTTGAGCGATGCTTATCTTGTACTAACTCTCATGTGCACATACACATCATGATGGATGATGTGTACATTTACCACATGCACAATTTCTTTCGTTTGTGTCTCTTTTGTGTAGGTACCCATGAATACTTGTCAACCTCACAATCCCACGAGTTGACAAAACGAGCTCTAGAGAGCAATGATGACTTGGGATCCCATGGATTGCATTTCCCACTGCTCTCTTCGCGCAAATACTTCACGCATTTCTTCTACTTGACCCTCACTTGGCTATGGCTTATTTTCCATTACATATTATATGCCCCTCTTGCCATGTTCACTTTGCATGATATGCTCATTACTATGCCTTTGCCATGCATTTGTGACCCACGCTTTGCATTAAACATGATGATTGATTCTAATACTTGTATGTGTATTTGCAAGCTTGGTGGAGATATTGCTTGTTCTTGCCATATTTGCTTTATGCCCCATGCCTATGATTATACTATGATCTTGCTTTGTGTTCGTGCTTGCGATATGTCACGTGCATTGCCTATGCCTATTATTTGCTCACATGACATGATTGCCACAATTTCCTCTAGTATGTTGCATCTTCACACTACTAGCTTGCACGACTTGTTTCCTATGATTGCTTGCCTTGTTGCATCACTGATGACTCATACTTGCTCACTTCATGCGGTTGATGACAACCATCTACATGCTTTGCACATGATTATTATTGCTTCTTGTCATATCTCTCCATATGTTGCATCTGTCATGCTAGATGATTTGACATGTATTGAGTGCAACAATGCCCCTAATCTTCATAATGAGTTTGCCCCCATAGCATTCTCGCATATATTTGGAGATTTGGACATATTTTTTGTGAAGCATGCTTGTCTTACCTCTTTGCACCATATACCTAGTGCCATGAATATTTCCATTGTTGCATCATATTATTCACGCACTTGTGCTTCTAATGGTTATGTGCAAGAGAAGAGAACCATCATGATGGATGATGTGTTTATCTACCATGCGCATACATTCTTTGTTTTGTTATGTGCATGTGTAGGATACTTGGACCTCATGTCAACTTCCACGTCACATGAGTTGACAATCCGCGCTGTTGAGAGCGAACCACCTCCTACCACGACGATTCTACATCGCACTTGCTTGTACTTCGGCATTGTGAAGGACGCACAAGCACATGCTTTCAAGGTGATATCCTTCTCTTTTGAGAACCCCCAAACCATGAGACTTGGACCACTTGATTGCACACTTGTTAGAGATCTTGCTTCGACTTGTCATTTTCACTATTCCATGCATCATGATATATATGCCTTGTGTGTTGCATCCAATTCTTGGATTACTTGCTCCTCTTATATGTTTGGTTGCAACAATGTCATCACTTCACATATGCCATGTCCCATTAATTGCTACATGCTTGCCTTGACTGCCTCACACATGATGAACAATTGCTCTTGCTATTTTGTCGAGTGCCACACGATATTCACTACACCCAATGCACATTATGCTTGGGTTGTCTTGCACTTGACACATGTGTTTAGATGCTTCATTTTATTTGGTGTTGTGAATGATTCCTATGCCTACCATAGACCTTTCATTGAGCAATTTGTGAATGCTTTCTATGAACTTGAGGTAGATGCTTCTTCACTTGTCCAACATATTTGCATCAATACCTCACATTTACATGCTTGTCCCCATGATATCCTTGATTATGCTCAATTTATGTGCTTACATGCCATGTCACGATCCTTTGTCAAACCATATGCTTTGCATGATGACGACACTTGTTTTGTGAATAACCTCTTGAATGCTTGGTTTTGCACTAACGCTAACCACATTTGTTTTTCCAAGTGTTTGTTGTCCTTGCTCATTTTGAAGGAATCACTAGACTGTGCGACATTGGAGAGTGCCCATTTTGAGCTTCAAGATAACGAGAACTTGGTGATCGACCACTCCTACAAGGCGACGCCATCTCTTTCCCATGGTGATTTGGATTTTGATCCGAGGTCGGATCTTTCCCAAGGGAGGGGAGATGATGCGGAGCATCCTATGGACATCACCATGTCAAGAGTCCGTTTGGCAAGTGACACGTGCGACATCTACTTCACATACATAAAGGTACTGTCAGAACGGTACAGACGAGGAGGAGGAGTGCGAGAGCAAGTGTACAACTACACCATTGCGAGGGAAGTGTGGAAGCAAAGACGGAAGAAGACGGGGCTACGGAGTCTATAGTGGCCGGACGTCCGACGTGCCACCGGACGTCTGACACTCTACAGCGCCCGGACGGCCGGCGTCCACCGGACGTCCGACACACCCTCAACCAGCCGCAGACCGAGCCCTGCGACCGGGCGACCGACGCTGACCGGACGTCCGACGCCACCTGTCCCGAGAAGAATCACCGGATGTTCGACGCGCGCCAGACGTCCGGACCATCCCGAGCAACCGGACGTCCGACCCCCACCGGTCATCCGGTACCTGCCTGGGCGCAGCCGCGGGCCTTTGGCCTTGTATCCCTCTCCCACTTACCCCTTCGTGGCTTAGACTATAAATAGACCACCTCCACCTCCTTTGTAAGGTTAGCATTGGTTTAGCTCATACTTAGAGATAGTGCTTCGCTCATCCACATCGGATCTACTCCTTGTGAGAGACCGCGGCCTCTTCGGAGAAGATCCCTTTGGATTCAACACCTCCTTTTGGAGAAGAACATCAAGACCTCCTCACGGAGAAGACCGGCTACCTTTGTATCGTCCGTTGTTGACTTCGGATCTTGTATCTCACCTTTGTGTTCATCGATCTAGCGCATGTGTGATCTATTCTTGTTGGTTGAGTGATTCTCTCGTGTTTCCTCTTGTGTTTTCCCTTGTTTTTCCCTCATGTTCTTCGCGTTCTTGGACGGGATCCGCTCCTTTCGTGAAAGATCGGCCCCTAGGGTTCCTACCCTACATCAACAGCCTCCTGAGGAGAGGTGTTCTTGTGCTTGGAGAACTTGTGTGGTTGGGGATGATCTGGATCTCCTCCTTTAGTTGCCCGTTGCCTCCCTATGGTGGTGGATAGTCCTATATATAGAGGCCCGTGTCCTCTTCCCAAATATTAGGCGGGAAGGGATCCCACAATGGCCAGTTTAAAGGGGGACATCTAGTACAAGCTATCCTGACAAAAGTAGTCTTCGCCTGCTAAAGGCTCTGGTGGTGACGTCGTCTTGGGCTCCACGGTGACCTCCTTCCTGCTATCCTGCTGGTCTTGGTCTTGTTGCACCAATATGGAAACCTTTGCCTAATGCCTCGGGACTCCTCGCCTGCGCTTGCCTCTTTAGCACCAAAGAGGAAATGAGGACACTGCGCGCGCTGGCGCCTGCCTGGCTCCAGTCATCATGGCTTGCGTCACAGGACCTCGCGAGGTGTCCCTTGCCTTGATCTCTCCACCCCTCGCGAGCCATCCTTGTGAGGCCGCCCCTGAAGAGGTCTTGCGTCGTCCGCCTCGCGAGGCTTGGCCCCTCGCGAGGGTCATGAGTGTTTGCTGGTGAAGATGGGTCGTACAGGGCCGCTGGTGGAGCCACGCCGCGGGCCGCAGGCAGGAAAGTCTGGGGACCCCCGTTCCCAGAACACCGACAGATATCCCCCCTAAGAGGGATGAACTATCCTTGGGTTTTTCGATGATGACTTCATGTAGGTGTTGAAGATGTAGATGCTCAGTGTTGATGTAGATCATTTGGAGCAATCCATTTGAGTGACTTGCACTTTCGGTACCTACAGGGGTTAGTCCCACAAGGAATACACAAGGATATCCATAGACATAGAGTGTAATACACATATGATGATGTCCATGAAAGCATTAGGTTACCTTGTCCCTTGTCTTACCAACAAGAGGGTTTATGACTCCTTGAACTAGTGCAAGATATGAAAGTTGATTGCACTTGTCCTTGCCAAAATGAATACGAGTGAATTATGTTGGCGGAATCACCCTCAAGAACTCTCTAGTTCTTCTTCTTTGGGACCCACATCAACTTGATGGGAATCTTTGGAGTTGTAGTTGTACTTGATGAAGTAGAACTTCATGTAGTCTTGGGAACCCACTTGACCAAGGCCTTTAGAGCTTCCTCAAATAATCGGTCTCTTCTTGAAGCTTGTCCTTGCCTTTTAGCTTGTCGTCTTGTGGTGGAAGATCATCTTGATCTTGTGTTCCCTTGAAAGAAGTGGGATCATACTTCTCTTGTTTAGGAACAAACTTCGTCTTGGGGTATTGATCTTCCTCCCACTCAACTCCATTGGCATTGAACTCACGTTCAAAACCAACACCTTGATTCTTCTGGTGCCTTCCTTGCTTGCATACAATTTCCTCAAATTGCTTACCTCTGACAAGGCTTTTGTAAACACCTTTCTTTATAATTCACTTCAATGAGCTATTTTCTTTCTCAAGTGTAATTTGAATAAGAGAATCATTAGTGGAATCAAGAGAACCACTAGAAGCAACAATATTGGATTTAGCATGATTCTTGTTACTAATAGAAGAAGAATCTTTCTTGCTCTTGTTGCTAGATTTTACTAGTGGCATGTAAGTAGACAAGAGTTAACGCTTGGCAATGTAAGAAGAACTTTTCCTATGAAGATCATCATTGATTGCTTTTAAGAACCCATGCTCTTGCTCTAAATTAAGCTTTTCAAAGCGTAACTTCTCATGAGTCTTCAAAAGCTCTCGATGATCCTCTAAGGTAGTTTCATGAGGTAACTTAAGAGTGTTTAGTTCTTTAGTTAGACACCCAATCTCCTTATCATTGTCATTCGCATCATCTTGATTAGCATGATTAATAGCAATTTCATCATAGTTTTGATCACTAGTGTTGTCAACGAGTAAATTATCATCACCTAGCAATCATCTTCAGCACTATTGAAATCAACATACTCGGGGTGTGATACCTTTGTGCCTTTAGCCATGAAGCATATTCCAATTCCTTCATTTGGTGAGTCAAATTTGTCATGGGAGAATATTAAAAAAATGTCATAGGAGTTGGTTGACACAAGTGCTAGACCGGCAACACATTCATCTTGAGTATATTCGGAGTCGGAGTGATAACTTCTCTCGGAGTAGTTGTCGGAGTCAGAACCGGATACCCATTCACCAACATGAGCTTGATGTCTTTGTCTTGTGTAGCTCTTTGATGACTTGTCCTTCCTTTTTCAATCCTTGCTTCTACGAGAGGGTCTTCGTTCGCAACGATCATCTCTACTCCTTCTCTCTCTCGGTGGTGATTCCTCTCTTTTACTTCTCCTTTTAAGTGAGTCTTCTCTTCTTTTGTACAGAGCCGTACACTCATTGGAGTAGTGTCCGGGTCTTCCACAATTGTAGGAATTGCGATCACAACTAGAAGATCTTTTGTCATTGTAGGACCTTGACTTGGAACTTCTCTCTTTGCTTCTACGCTTGTAGAACTTGTTGAAGTTCTTCACCATTAAGCTCAATTCTTCATTGAAGACTTGTTTCTCACTTGATGTTGTAGGAGCATCACATGAAGCTTTGTAAGTACCACTAGACTTGTTGTGAAGCTCTTCCTTATCCTTGAGTGACATCTCATGAGCAACAATTCTACCAATGACTTCCGTTGGCTTGAGATCTTTGTAACTGGGCATCATTTGGATCAAGGTGCACACGGTGTCATATTTTCCATCCAAGGCTCTTAGGATCTTCTTGATGATGAATCTGTTGGTCATCTCTTCACTTCCTAAGCCGGCAATCTCATTTGTGATGAGAGCAAGCCTAGTGTACATCTCAGCGGCTCCTTCACCATTCTTCATTTTGAACTTGTCAAGTTGACTTTGAAGCACATCCAATTTGGATTCCTTGAAGGACTCGGTACCTTCGGGCAGATCACCAAAGTATCCCAAATTTCCTTTGCATTCTCAAGGCGGCTTTTTTGTTGAATTCTTCGGGGCACAATCCGTTGAAGAGGATATCGCATGCTTGAGCATTGTATTGCAACATCTTCAATTCTTCTACAAACGCTTCATGATCCGGTTCTCTTTCATCCTCGAAGTATGCACCTTGCAAACCAATACACACAATAGCCCAAACAGCGGAGTTATGACCAAGAATATGCATTTTTATCATATGCTTCCAACTAATAAAATTTGTACCATCAAAGTAAGAACCTCTGCGGTGGTAATTTCCCTCGCTAGACGCCATACTCTCCTAGGTTGTTAAACCAACGCTATGATTACCAAAGCTATGGAAATCAAAGCAAATGGAGACCAAAGCTCTGACACCACTTGTAGGATCGAAAGTAGGTCTAGAGGGGGGTGATTAGACTACTTGACCAAATGAAAATCTAGCCTTTTCCCAATTTTATGTCTTGGCAGGTTTTAGCAACATAGCACAAGTCAAGCAATTAACCTACACCTGCAATTCTAAGAGTGTAGAAGTGGAAAGAAAAACATTGCATATGAAATTAAAGGGAAGGGTTTGGAGAGGGCAAATGCAACGTAGACACGGAGATTTTTGGCGTGGTTCCGATAGGTGGTGCTATCGTATGTCTAGATTGATGGAGACTTCAACCCACGAAGGGTAATGGTTGCGCAAGTCTATGGAGGGCTCCACCCACGAAGGGTGCACGAAGAATAAACCTTATCTATCCCACCATGGCCATCGCCCATGAAGGACTTGCCTCACTCGGGTAGATCTTCACGAAGTAGGAAATCTCCTTGCCCAAACAAACTCCTCTGTTCAACTCCACAATCTTGTCAGAGGCTCCCAAGTGACACCTAACCAATCTAGGAGACACCACTCTCCAAAAGGTAATAGATGGTGTGTTTATGATTAACTCCTTGCTCTTGTGCTTCAAATGATAGTCTCCCCAACACTCAACTCTCTCACATAGATTTGGATATGGTGGAAAAATTATTTGAGTCGAAAGCAACTTGGGGACGGCTAGAGATCAAGATTCTTGTGGCTGGATTGGAATGTCTTGGTCTCAACACATGAGTAGGTGGTTCTCTCTCAGAAAATGAGTAGTGGAAGTGTAGGCACGTTCTGATAGCTCTCTCTTGAATAGAGAAGGGGGTGGAGGGGTATATATAGCCTCCACACAAAATTCAACTATTACACATATTTGACCCAACAAGGTCAGACCGAATAGGAGAACTCGGTGAGCCCGATTTAGTTAAAAATGTGAACATTAAGAATCTCGGTGGGACCAACATGAGCAATTCAGTGGGACCGATGTGCTAGGGCTTGGGCAAAATCCGGTGTGACCGATTGCATGAACTCGGTGTGACCTATTGCATGAACTCAATGAGACCAATTTCAGCAATGACTTAACAGAGAGTTGGTCAGGCAAACTCGGTGGGACAGATCTATCATTTCGGTAGGACCAAAACGTTACGAGGGGAAACAAAGAGTTTACATTGCGAACTCGGTGGGACCGATCGCTCATTTCAGTAAGACTGAAATGTTATGAAGGGAAACACAGAGTTTGCAATGCCATCTTGGTGAGACCGAGATCCATATCGGTGAGGCCGAATTGTCTAGGGTTTCTGGCAATGGCTATGTCAAAAGAACTCGATGGCGTCGGATAGATCAAATTGGGGGGCCAAGTTTGGCTTTGGGTTTTGGACATATTTGGAAATGAGAAAGTGGCTGAGGGTTATGGAGCAATATCACTAATCACTCTGAGCAAGTAGACCATTAAGCAACACCTCATCCCCTTTTAATAGTATTGGCTTTCCTATTGTAGCGACTCGATCCCAATGGATAGAAGTCTCTGTGCTTAAGTGTCATCCCTGGATCGGTATGCTGACACACACAGTACTCGAGGAATTATAACAAAATTCAATTACACACTTATTACATCGAGGTCCTCATAAAGAGTGATTATTACAATAATATGGATGAAGGCCATCTAATAAAATTACTGCAGAAGCTTCGAAGGTAAATGAGTATATCCAACTCCATAGCAAAACTGAGTGCAAGACAACGACCTATCGCACGTTATTCCTCGTCTTAAAATTCTGCAACATGAGACGTTGCAGCAGTGTAGGTCGGCACATTGAATATGTCGGCTATCACTACATGCATATTTGGCTGGTGGAGGCTCTAAGTTTAACATTTGCATAAAGGTAATCTTTTCGTACAACAAAGGAATAGATTTTATTTACTACCAAGTTTATGCCAGTATTGAGAAAGTATCCCCAACTCGATCCCAAAATTATCAAGTAACAGTAGTAATAATAATAATAATATCCCAACAAAATTTATTAAGTAAAGTGATGAGATCAACCAATAACTCAAATACGAGATACTCAAGATGTCCATAACCGGCGACACGGCTAATCATGATTAGTCTGTACACTCTGCAGAGGTTTGCATACTTTTCCCCACAAGACTCGACCGCATCCATGATCGAATGATCGAGACATAGCCTTTCTGAAGAGGTCCCCTTAACCGATAGATAGGTCGATACACCTAAAATTCCCCTACATCTGCTAGCCCATCATGGAAAGGTTTCCCACAATTTACTTAACTATGCCAGAGCCCATAATGGCTTGTGGCTGCACACGAAAGTTTCTGAGCATGAATAATCTTATGATCCCTTTGAGCCTGGGTGGCATTCCATAGGATGATCACACGGATACCCCGGGATCTCCTAGGACAACACTGGATTCCCCAAGTGCCACAACCAATCCACCCAGATGTGTATTAAAGTAGCCACCTGATAACCCACAAGTATAGGGGATCATAACAGTTTTTGAGGGTAGAGTATTCAACACAAATTTATTGATTCGACACAAGGGGAGCCAAAGAATATTCTCAAGTATTAGCAGGTGAGTTGTTAATTCAACCACACCTGGATAACTTAATATCTGCAGCAAAGTAATATGATAGTAGTGGTAACAGTAGCAAAAGTAATATTTTTGGTATTTGTAGTGATTGTAACAGTAGCAGCGGAAAAGTAAATAAGCGAAGAACAATATATGAAAAGCTTGTAGGCATTGGATCGGTGATGGAGAATTATGTCGGATGCCATCGATCATGTAACAGTCATAACCTAGGGTGACACAGAACTAGCTCCAGTTCATCAATGTAATGTAGGCATGTTTTCCAAATATAGTCATACGTGCTTATGGAAAAGAACTTGCATGACATATTTTGTCCTACCCTCCTATGGCAGCGGGGTCCTATTGGAAACTAAGGGATATTAAGGCCTCCTTTTAATAGAGTACCGGACCAAAGCATTAACACATAGTGAATACATGAACTCCTCAAACTACGGTCATCATCGGTAAGTATCCCGATTATTGTCACTTTGGGGTTAACGGATCATAACACATAATAGGTGACTATAGACTTGCAAGATAGGATCAAGAACTCTCATATATTGATGAAAACATAATAGGTCCAGATCCGAAATAATGGCACTCGGGCCCTAGTGACAAACATTAAGCATAGCAAAGTCATAGCAACATCAATCTCAGAACATAGTGGATACTAGGGATCAAACCCTAACAAAACTAACTCGATTACATGATAAATCTTATCCAACCCATCATCGTCCAGCAAGCCTACGATGGAATTACTCATGCACGGCGGTGAGCACCATGAAATTGGTGATGGAGGAAGGTTGATGATGATGATGGCGACGGATTCCCCTCTCCGGAGCCCCCAACGGACTCCAGATCAGCCCTCCCGAGAGAGTTTAGGGCTTGGCAGCGGCTCCGTATCGTAAAATGTGATGAATCCTTCTCCCTGGTTTTTTCTCCCCGAAAGTGAATATATGGAGTCAAGGTTGAGGTCGGTGGAGCGTCAGGGGGCCCACGAGGCAGGGGGCGGGCCCAGGGGCGTAGGGCGTGCCCCCACCCTCGTGGACAGGTGGTGGGCCCCCTGACATGGATCTTTCTTCCAGTATTTTTTATACATTCCAAAATAATTCTCCATTGATTTTCAGGTCATTCTGAGAACTTTTATTTGTGCACAAAAATAACACCATGGCAATTCTGCTGAAAACAGCGTCAGTCCGGGTTAGTTCCATTCAAATCGTGCAAGTTAGAGTCCAAAACAAGGGCAAAAGTGTTTGGAAAGGAAGATAAACGGATATGTATCAACTCCCCCAAGCTTAAACCTTTTCTTCTCCTCAAGAAATTTAGTTGATAAACTGAAAGTGATAAAGAAAAACTTTTACAAACTTGGTTTACTCTTGTGGTTGTAAATATGTAAAGCCAGCATTCAGGTTTTCAGCAAAAATTATGAACTAGCCATATTCACAATAACACTTAGGTCTCATGTTTACTCATATCAATGACATAATCAACTAGCGAGCAATAATAATAAATCTCGAATGACAACACTTTCTCAAAACAATCATAATATCATATGACAAGATGGTATCTCGCTAGCCCTTTCTGAGACCGCAAAACATAAATGCAGAGCACCTTTAAAGATAAAGGACTGACTAGACTTTGTAATTCATGGTAAAAGAGATCTAGTCAAGTCATACTCAATGTAAACTAACAGTAATGGATGCAAATGATAGTGGTGCTCTCCAATTGGTGCTCTCCAACTGGTGCTTTTTAATAAGAGGATGATGACTCAACATAAAAGTAAATAGATAGGCCCTTCGCAGAGGGAAGCAGGGATTTGTAGAGGTGCCAGAGCTCAGTCTTGAAGTAGATATGAATAATAATTTGAGCGGTATACTTTCATTGTCAACATAACAACCGAGAGATCTCGATATCTTCCATGCTACACACATTATAGGCGGTTCCCAAACAGAATGGCAAAGTTTATACCCCCCCTCCACCAACAAGCATCAATCCATGGCTTGCTCGAAACAACGAGTGCCTCCAACTAACAAGAGTCCCGGGGGAGTTTTGTTCGAAGTTTTTTTGATTTGATTTGCATAAAGCATGGGACTGGGCATCCCGGTGACTAGCCATTTTCTCGTGAGTGAGGAGCGGAGTCCACTCCTCTTGAGAAAAACCCGCCTAGCATGGAAGATACAGACAACCCTAGCTGATACATGAGCTATTTGAGCATACAAAACAGAATGTTTATTTGAAGGTTTAGAGTTTGGCACATACCAATTTACTTGGAACGGCACGTAGATACCGTATATAGGTAGGTATGGTGAACTCATATGGAACAACTTTGGGGTTTATGAAATTGGATGCACAAGCAGTATTCCCGCTTAGTACAAGTGAAGGCTAGAAAAAGACCAAGAAGCGACCAGCTAGAGAGCGACAACAGTCATGAACATGCATTAAAATTAATCAACACTGAATGCGAGCATGAGTAGGATATAATGCACCATGAACATAAATATCGTAGATGCTATGTTAATTTTGTTTCAACTACATGTGTGAACATGTGCCAAGTCAAGCCACTCGAATCGTTCAAAAGAGGATACCACCCTATCATACCACATCACAACCATTTTAATAGCATGTTGGCACGCAAGGTAAACCATTACAAGGTCCTAGCTAATTAAGCATGGCATAAGCAACTATACTCTCTAATTTTCATCACAAACATGCTTCTTTCATAATAGGCTGAATCAGGAACAATGAACTAATCATATTTACAAAAACAAAAGAGGTCGAGTTCAAACCAGCTTTTCTCATCTCAATAAGTTCATCATATAATCATCATTATTGCCTTTTACTTGCACGACTAAATAGTGTGGATAATAATAATAGTGCACGTGCATTGGACTAAGCTGGAATCTGCAAGCATTCAATTCAAGAGAGAATACAAGGTAATATGGGCGCTTTGTTAGATCAACCATAATGCATATAAGAGCCACTCAACAATTTAATCATGATCTTCTCCTCTCGACCCCCAAAGGAAAGAAAAGAAACAAAACTATTTACACGGGAAAGCTCCCAACAAGCAAAAGAAGAACAAGAAATCTTTTTGGGTTTTATTTTTAATTACTACTACTACATCATGAAAAGTAAACTAACTAAAAAGCTACAACTAATTTTTGTTTTGTTTTTCTTAAAGTTTATCAAACACACAAGAAGAAAGCATAAAAAGGGAAATAAACTAACATGGATGATACAATGAAAAAGTATGAGCACGGACAACTAGCATGAGTGTGTGAACATGAGTGTAATGTCGGTGAGAAATACGTACTCCCCCAAGCTTAGGCTTTTGGCCTAAGTTGGTATATGGCCCTGGTTGGCCTGGCGGATATCCGAAGTTGAAGTTGGGGTCGTACTGAGAAGGATCCCCCTGGTGCCACTGGTTGGCAATCTCCTCCGGATTCCACTGATAAATAGACTGCCGGTGAGGATCAAATTGTGGTTCCGGGTCTGGCTCTGTAGCTGATGTGGGGTTTCGGTAGGCGTAAATGGCCTCCGGCGGAACAAGGTACTTGTTGTTCGCGTTGGTCGTGGAGGAAGGCGGTGAGGCCTCCGCGGTGCGAGGGAGATTATACTTGGGATTCTTGTTCTCTTCACTTTGTTTATCCTTTGAGCTTCGGCTCGATGAGCCCCTCAAAAATATCTTCATCTTTTAAAAAAAAATCTGAAATTTTTAGTAACTTCAAAATAAAAAGTGAACCAAACTCAACAAAATTGATAGCAACTACTCCTACAAGTGCCTAGAGGCAATATATTGCATTAAAACTACTTTTGACCATATAAATTTGACATGCAAGCTCAAGAACAGGGTCACCTAAGCAGCAAAAAATTGCAATAAATAAAGCACTAGAACAAAAACTAATTGGACCATTGGAGGAGTCACATATCAAACAACAATCCCCCAAAGTAGTTTTGTGAATGGAGCTTTGAGCAAGGAGATCGAAAATGGCAGCAAAATGAGCTAGAACTCGTGCTTGAGCTGGTTAGTGATTTTTTTGGGAGGAAGAAGGAGTGTGTGGTGGCTGGAATAAGTGGAGGGGAGCCACCATGGGCCCAAGAGGAAGGGGCGTGCTCAGGGGGGTGGGCGCGCCCTGGACCCTCGTGGCCAGGTGCTTGCTCCCCCTGATGAGTTCTTAGTGCCAGATATCTTCAAATATTCCAGAAAAAATCATATTAAAATTTCAGGGCATTTGGAGAAGTTTCATTTTCGGGGTATTTTTTATCGCTTGGATAATTTAGGAAACAGACAGAAAAATACTATTTTTGCTTTATTTAATATAAATAGCAGAAAGTAAAAAGAGGGTACAGAGAGTTGTGTTTTCTAAATTCATCCATCTCGTGCTCATCAAAAGGAATCCACTAACAAGGTTGATCAGGTCTTGTTAACAAGCTCATTTCGAATAGCATGAAACCGGAGAATTTTCAAACAACACTAGGTTACCTCAACGGGATATGCATGTCCCCAACAATAAGAATATCATATTTTTCTTGACAGTAGGAAGAAGAAATTCAAAACCTCCAACAGTAATTGTTGAAATTTTTCCAATAGAATTGATATTGTAGACTTGAGGTTGTTTCCTCAGAAAGTGTACTGTATGCTCATTACCATTAACATGAAAAGTTACATTGCCTTTGGTGCAATCAATAACAGCTCCTGCAGTATTCGAAAAGGGTCTTCCAAGAATAATAGACATACTATCGTCATCGGGAATATCAAGAATAATAAAGTCTGTTAAAATAGTAACGTTTGCAACCACAACAGGCACATCCTCACAAATACCGACAGGTATAGCAGTTGATTTATCAGCCATTTGCATAGATATTTCAGTAGGTGTCAACTTATTCAAATCAAGTCTACGATATAAAGAGAGAGGCATAACACTAACACCGGCTCCAAGATCACATAAAGCAGTTTTAACATAGTTTCTTTTAATGGAGCATGGTATAGTTGGTACTCAGGGATCTCCTAGTTTCTTTTGTATTCCACCCTTAAAAGTATAATTAGAAAGCATGGTGGAAATTTCATCTTCCGGTATCTTTCTTTTATTAGTAACAATATCTTTCATATACTTAGCATAAGGGTTCATTTTAAGCATATCAGTCAAACGCATACGCAAAAAGATAGGTCTAATCATTTCAGCAAAGCGCTCAAAATCCTCATCATCCTTTTTCTTGGATGGTTTAGGAGGAAAAGGCATGGGTTTCTGAACCCATGGTTCTCTTTCTTTACCGTGCTTCCTAGCAACAAAGTCTCTCTTATCATAACATTGATTCTTTGATTGTGGGTTATCAAGATCAACAACAGGTTCAATTTCTACATCATTATTATTACTAGGTTGATCATCAGCATGAACATCATCATTAACATTATCACTAGGTTCATGTTCATTACCAGATTGTGTTTCAGCATCAGAAATAGAAATATCATTGGGATTCTCAGGTGTGTCTACAACAGGTTCACTAGAAGCATGCAAAGTCCTATCATTTTTCTTTTTCTTCCTCTTAGAAGGACTAGGTGGATTAATGTTATTTCTCTAAGAATCCTGCTCAATTCTCTTAGGGTGGCCCTCAGGATACAAAGGCTCCTGAGTCACTTTACCTCCTCTAGTTGCAACTCTAACAGCAAAGTCATTATTCTTACTATTCAATTCACTGAGCAAATCATTCTGAGCTTTAAGTACTTGTTCTACTTGAGTGGTAACCATAGAAACATGTTTACTAATAAGTTTAAGTTCACCTTTAACACTAGCCATATAATCACTCAAGTGTTGAATCATATAAGCATTATGTTTCAATTGTCTACCAACATAAGCATTGAAGTTTTCTTGTTTAACAATAAAATCATCAAACTCATCTAAGCATTGGCTAGCCGACTTATTACGAGGAATATCACCTTCGTCAAATCTATAGAGAGAATTTACCTTTACAACCTGTGTTGAGTTATCGATACCGTGTGTTTCTTCAATAGGTGATGAATTAAGACCATGTAGTTCTTCAACAGGAGGTAAATTCTTAACCTTCAACTTTTATACCTTTTTCGTTCATAGATTTCTTTGCCTCTTGCATATCTTCAGGACTGAGAAATAGAATACCCCCTCTCTTCGGAGTTGTCTTAGGAGTTGGTTCAGGAAGTGTCCAATTATTTTCATTATTCAACATATTATTCAATAGAATTTCATCTTGATCAACAGTTCTTTCCCTGAAAACACAACTAGCACAACTATCTAGGTGGTCTCTGGAAGCATTGGTTAGTCCATTATAAAAGATATCAAGTATTTCATTTTTCTTGAGAGGATGATCAGGAAAAGCATTAAGTAATTGGAGAAGCCCCCCCCCCCAAGCTTGTGGGAGACTCTTTTCTTCAATTTGCACAAAATTATATATTTCCCTTAAAGCAGCTTGTTTCTTATGAGCAGGGAAATATTTAGCAGAGAAGTAATAAATGATGAGGACATCAATACCATTGTTACACCCACAGCCCCTGCTGCTATACATACTGGACCAATTACTAGAACTCGCGCACACCAATTGAATTATCAGGTACTTTCGATTCTGGGTAACGATTCTAATGTTCATGAGAATATGATGCTGCCTAAATTGGATATATTTGTCTTGCTTACAAATTAAGGGCCTAGCTTGGACAAGAAAGAGAACCTTGGAACAAGTTCAAGCGTGGAGATGATGGCATGCGCATGGGGATCCAGAACGGAGTTACAAGTGATGATTTCAGGACTTTGAAGCCACCATAAGGAGTGCATGAAGCCTTGGACGAAATATACAAGATGCCACTTCATAAATTTCGTCCAGAGGGTATTTTAGGTGCTGCGTCACCTTATTATTGGGCCAGCCCATGTATTTCGAAATACTTAAGTATAGGCTGCTTTTAGAGTCCGTATCTGTGGGGAAACAAGAGTTAGGGTTGGTTTAGGACCCCTCCTCCAAGGGCTATGAAATTCCCCCCTCTTCCTCCATATATACAGCCCTTAGGGCATCGTTTAGACTTTGGGTTTTGTTTAGATTAAAAGTTCGCCGTAGCTGCAACTTCGCGTACTTCGTTTGTGTCCAACGACCAGACCAAGACGTCACAGAACCCCACCTTGATCAATAAAGTTTTCATCTTATATTCGCAATATCCAGAATGCAATCTCAGTTTCTTGCTTGTTCTTTGTTTGCTCGCAGGAAACAGGCCCTCGTGGTCAGGTTGATCATGCTCCGACGTGGTCAATAACCCCTCGGAGTTGGTTTAGCGATTGCTAAGGCGCGACGTCCTCGCACATTCATAGTCGGATCGTCAAAGTCGACTTCCTCTAAAACGATAGCCACTATCTCATCGAAAGACGGGACACCTTTGCCCCTATCAAGTGGTATCAGATTCCCAGGTTGCTCGATGAGATTTTACAGTTTTTCGTAGTTTAGGTCGAGTCTGTTCTTTATACCTATAGTCCACGAAAAAGCCAAAAAAGAATTTAGGGTTAGGTCATCATATCTGAACCAATCTGAGCCTTTGCATAGTCCTTTTAGAGTTTTGCTTTGTTGAATTTGCGGTTGCATCATCGTGTCGAGTTGTTGGTCTTAGCGTCTAGTCCCTTAGAGTTTCGAGTTCTGTTCACAGGTTGTCACGCCGCCGCCGCACCATCGTCATCATCATTACCATATACCACCACCCCACCATATACATCGCCGCTACCATATACAACCACCAATTCGAGTCCACATATACCATTGCCATATACCACCACCAATCCAAGTCTAGATATACCATTGCCATATTCCACCACCAATCCGAGTCCAGATATACCACCATAGTCTGAGTTCCCCCAGATTCATCTCCGCCAGCAGTCCTAGTCCGAATCTAGTATTTGTTGCTTTGTTTTCGGGTTCCAGATCACGCCATACTCCGAGTCGTGACAGAGTAGGACTCCCGAGATTACGTGCTACCCGCAGAAGAAAAATAGTTCCAAACTCAAAAAAAAACTAAGTCCGGAAAATTCTGGCTAGGCAGTTTTTAGACCATTTGTAGACTTTTTTGAAAAAAAATTGTTGCGGAGCAAAAAAAAAAGGAAAAAAGTGCAAAAAAAGTGAAAAACAATTCAGAGTGTGCTCCTCCATTGTTTACGTGCAGCGCCGTGATTTTGTTAGTGTTCTAGGCTCGCGTCTCTAGCACGGTCTAGCCTAGGACTAGCACAGTACCGTCGTTGAGTGTTTATTCAACTTTGCATCTCTGAATTGATTATTGCTGACCCTTTTTGCTACCATATTATAAGCCTTCCCAGCTCCACATACATCTACGTCGTGCATTTGACTCTCCCTGGTAATCGCTCTATCCAAGCTTTGAGAGTTTTGACTACGACGGTTGCCAATCACCACCTGCTGCTGGGTAAGAACGGGTAAGAATTTGATATTTGCTTGACGGATTTGTGACACCACCACCACCTCTTGTTAGTAGTCTATAGGATCATATTCTTGTGTGTTTCTATTGTTGCTAACCATGGCAGGATCACAAGCCGACGAGACTGACTGGGAGAACATGACGAATAAGGAGTTGCATGATAAATTTCAGCAAATCATAATTGGACAGGAGCAAGATGTGCTAAACAGATTTGAAGAGGCCATGGAGAAGATAGATGGCATGGAGAAGACGTTCGAAACAAAGCTCGATAACAGGTTTAATGAATTGCTCGCGCGTCTTCCACCACCACCACCATCTGCACCTAACGCACCTCTACAACAACAACAACAACAACAACAACAACAACAACGACTACCTCCACATCGCGAAACAGCCCTCCGCCGAGCGAGCCGTCTCCCTCTTGCACCTGGCCAAACTGTTGGTGCTGGTGTTGATACTTCTGTGGCTCCTGCTGCTGATGCACAGGAGGATGATTTTGCGGGAGATTACGAGGATGAGGTTGATCAAAATTATAACTACGTGCCACCACCAGCACAGCAACCACCTGGTCGTCCACATGCAAACAATGGCAATGGTAGGGCTCACCCTCAGGTACGAGATCATGAACATCTCCCTAAACTAAAATTGAATATTCCACCATTTGAGGGTAGATATGTTCCTGATATATATCTTACTTGGGAGTTAGAAAATGAACAATGATTTACATGTTTACAATATCCTGAGGAGAGACGTGTTCCTGCTGCTGTTTGTGCATTCACTAGTTTTGCATGTCTTTGGTGGTCTAAGCATTGTAGATTATATCCTATTCCAACTACTTGGGCTGCTTTGAAAACTGCTATGCATACTCGTTGGGTTCCACCATATTATCAACGTGAATTACTTCAAAAATTGCAGCGTTTAAGACAAGGAAAAAATTCTGTAGAAGAATATTATCATGAATTACAAACTGGCATGATTAGATGTGGTATTGTTGAGGAGAATGAAGCTATGCTTCCATGTTTTATGGGTGGATTAAATAGAGAGATTCAGACCATTCTAGAGTATAAGGAGTATACTAATATCACTCGTTTATTCCATCTTGCTTGTAAAGCTGAACGTGAAGTGTAGGATCGACAGGCATTAGCACGAACTAACTTTTCTGTAGGTCGATCTTCATCATGGATACCACGTGCATCCTCTACTTCCACTACACCAACAACTCCATCAGGTGCCACCTCCAGCCGTGATACAAGAAAGCAGGCACAACCACCACTATCTGCCAAGACCACACCTCCCAAGCCTGCGCAGAGTTCTTCTTCTTTCATGGCATCAACATGGCACACAAGTGATATTATTTGTCGTCATTGTAAGGGAAGAGGACATTTTGCGAGAGAATGCAAATCTCAGCATGTGATGATTGCTACTGAGGATGGTCGGTATGAGTCTGCTAGTGACTATGATGAGGAGACTATCGCTCTTATTACACGTGAAGAACGCGGTGGAGATGATTCTGATCATGAGACGCAATACATGGCTCCTGAAGATGCTGACATGTATGAATGTTTAGTTGCTCAACGTGTTTTGAGTGTGCAGGTCACACAAGCTGAGCAAAATCAGAGGCATAATTTGTTCCATACAAAGGGAGTTGTGAAGGAACGTTCTGTTCGTGTCATCATCGATGGAGGGAGCTGCAATAACTTGGCTAGCATGGAGATGGTGGAGAAGCTATCACTCACCAGAAGACCACATCCACATCCTTACTACATCCAATGGTTCCACAACAGTGGCAAGGTTAAGGTAACACGTATTGTTCGTGTGCATTTTAGTATCTCTACATATGCAGATTATGTTGATTGTGATGTGGTACCTATGCAAGCATGTTCCTTATTACTTGGTAGACCATGGCAATTTGATAAAAATTCTATACACCATGGTAGAAACAATCAGTATACTCTTGTTCATAAGGATAAAAATATTACTTTGCTTCCTATGACTCCTGATTCCATTTTGAAAGATGATATTAATAGAGCTATAAAAGCAAAACAGGAGAAAAATAAAAGTGAAAATCAGATTGTGGCAAAAGACTTTGAGCAACAAATGCAGCCTAATAATAAACCATCTAGTGTTGCTTCTGAAATTAAATTGAAAAGTGCATGTTTAATTGCCACCAAATCTGATATTGATGATTTAGGTTTTAGCAAATCTGTTTGCTATGCTTTTGTGTGCAAAGAGGCATTATTTTCATTCGAGGACGTGCCTTCTTCTTTGCCTCCTGCTGTCACTAACATTTTGCAGGAGTTCGCTGACGTATTTCCACAAGACGTGCCACCGGGATTACCACCTATTCGAGGGATTGAGCATCAAATTGACTTAATTCCCGGTGCATCATTACCCAACCGTGCACCATAACGTACCAATCCAGGGGAGACGAAGGAGATTATGTGTCAAGTACAAGAACTGCTCGACAAAGGTTATATACGTGAATCCCTTAGTCCTTGTGTTGTTCCTATCATTTTAGTGCCGAAAAAGGATGGTACGTCACGTATGTGTGTTGATTGTAGAGGCATTAATAATATTACTATTCGTTATCATCATCCTATTCCTAGGCTAGATGATATGCTTGATGAATTGAGTGGCTCTATAAAATTCTCCAAAGTTGATTTGCGTAGTGGATACCATCAAATTCGTATGAAATTGGGAGATGAATGGAAAACAACATTTAAAACTAAGTTTGGATTATATGTGTGGTTAGTCATGCCTTTTGGGTTAACTAATGCACCTAGTACTTTCATGAGGTTAATGAACGAAGTTTTACGTGCTTTCATCGGACGATTTGTGGTAGTTTACTTTGATGACATATTGATTTATAGCAAATCTTTGGAGGAACATTTGGAACATTTACGTGTTGTTTTTATTGCTCTACGTGATGCACGTTTGTTTGGTAACCTTGGAAAGTGCACCTTTTGCACCTATGTTGTTACTCCATAGGGAATTGAAGTTGATAAAGCCAAGATTGAAGCTATTGAGAGTTGGCCGCAGCCCAGAACGGTCACACAAGTGAGGAGTTTCCTTGGCCTCGCTGGTTTCGATAGGCGTTTTGTGAGAGATTTCAGCACCATTGCTGCACCTCTCAACGAGCTTACAAAGAAGGATGTGCCTTTTGTTTGGGGTACCGCACAGGAAGAAGCCTTCACTGTATTGAAAGATAAGTTGACACATGCTCCTTTACTCCAACTTCCTGATTTTAATAAGACTTTTGAGCTTGAATGTGATGCTAGTGGAATTGGATTAGGAGGTGTGTTATTACAAGATGGCAAACCTGTTGCATACTTTTCTGAAAAATTGAGTGGGCCTAGTCTGAACTATTCTACTTATGACAAAGAATTATATGCTCTCATTCGGACCTTAGAAACATGGCAACATGATTTATGGCCCAAGGAATTTGTTATACATTCTGATCATGAATCTTTGAAACACATTAAAAGGCAAGCAAAACTGAACCGTAGACATGCTAAACGGGTTGAACTCATTGAGACTTTTCCTTATGTCATTAAACACAAGAAGGGTAAAGAAAATGTTATTGCTGATGTATTGTCTCGTCATTATACTATGCTTTCACAACTTGACTTGAAAATATTTGGTTTCGAGACCATCAACGATCAATATGTGCATGATGCTGAATTTAAAGATGTATTGTAGAATTGTAAGGAAGGGAGAACTTGGAACAAGTTCGTTCTTAACGATGGATTTGTGTTTCGTGCTAACAGGCTATGAATTCTAGCTAGCTCTGTTCGTCTTTTGTTGTTGCAGCAGGCGCATGGAGGAGGATTAATGGAACCTTTGGCTTCAAGAAGACAGAGGATATACTTGCTACACATTTCGTTTGGCCAAAGATGAGACGGGATATTGAGCGTTTTGTTGCTCGCTGCACTACATGTCAAAAAGCTAAGTCACGACTCAATCCTCATGGTTTATATATGCCTTTGCCTGTACCTAGTGTTCCTTGGGAGGATATTGTTGGGGAACGTAGTAATTTCATAAAATTTCCTACGCACATGCAAGATCATGGTGATGATATAGCAATGAGGGGAGAGTGTTGTCTACGTACCCTCGTAGACCGAAGCGGAAGCGTTGACGCAACGTAGAGGAAGTAGTCGTATGTCCTCCGGTTCAACCGATCCAAGTACCGTTACTCCGGCACCTCCGAGTTCTTGACACGCGTACAGCTCGATGACGCACCCTCGATCTCCGATCCAGCAGAGGCGCCGAGGGGGAGTTCCGTCAGCATGACGGCATGGTGACGATCTTGATGTTCTCCTGTTGCAGGGCTTCGCCTAAGCACCGCTACAATATGACCGAGGTGTAATATCATGGAGGGGGGCACCGCACACGGCTAAGGAACGATCAATGATCAACTTGTGTGTTCTAGGGTGCCCCCCTACCCCCGTATATAAAGGAGGGAGGGAGGAGGTGGCCGGCCCTACGGGGGGCGCGCCATGAGGAGGGGGAAACCTACTCCAAGTAGGTTTCCCTCTCTTTTCCTTATCTTATTTGGAGGGGGAAGGAAAGAGTACTAGTATTAGGAAGTAGTACTAGTAGTAGTAATAGGAAGAGGGGGAAGGAGAAAGGAAAGGGGGGGCCGGCCCCCCTCCCCAATTCGGATTGGGCTTGGGGGGCGCGCCCCCTTCCCTTGCTCCTTCTCTCTTCTTCCTACATGGGCCCAATAAGGCCCATATACCTCCCGGGGGTTCCGGTAACCTCCCGGGGCTCCAAACTTCTCCGAAACCTTTCCGGTGTCCAAATATATCCGTCCAATATATCAATCTTTATGTCTCGACCATTTCGAGACTCCTCGTCATGTCCGCAATCATATCCGGGACTCCGAACAACCTTCGGTACATCAAAATACATAAACTCATAATATAACTGTCATCGAAACCTTAAGCGTGCGGACCCTACGGTTCGAGAACGATGTAGACATGACTGAGACACATCTCTGGTCAATAACCAATAGCGGGACCTGGATGCCCATATTGGTTCCTACATATTCTACGAAGATCTTTATCGGTCAAACCGCATAACAACATACGTTGTTCCCTTTGTCATCGGTATGTTACTTGTCCGAGATTCGATCGTCGGTATCCAATACCTAGTTCAATATCGTTATCGACAAGTCTCTTTACTCGTTCTGTAATACTTCATCTTATAACTAACTCATTAGTTACATGCTTGCAAGGCTTAGGTGATGAGCATTGCCGAGAGGGCCCAGAGATACCTCTCCGACAATCGGAGTGACAAAACCTAATCTCGAATTATGCTAACTCAACATGTACCTTCGGAGACACCTGTAGTACTCCTTTATAATCACCCAGTTACGTTGTGACGTTTGGTAGTACCCAAAGTGTTCCTCCGGTAAATGGGAGTTACACAATTCTCATAGTTACAGGAACATGTATAAGTCATGAAGGAAGCAATAGCAGAATACTAAACGATCAAGTGCTAAGCTAACGGGATGGGTCATGTCAATCACCTCATTCTCCTAATGATGTGATCCCATTAATCAAATGACAACACATGTCAATGGTTAGGAAACATAACCATCTTTGATTAATGAGCTAGTCAAGTAGAGGCATACTAGTGACTATATGTTTGTCTATGTATTCACACATGTATCATGTTTCCGGTTAATACAATTCTAGCATGAATAATAAACATTTATCATGAAATGAGGAAATAAATAATAACTTTATTATTGCCTCTAGGGCATATTTCCTTCAGTCTCCCACTTGCACTAGAGTCAATAATCTAGATTACATAGTAATGATTCTAACACCCATGGAGTCTTGGTGTTGATCATGTTTTGCTCGTGAGAGAGGCTTAGTCAACGGGTCTGCAACATTCAGATCCGTATGTATCTTGCAAATCTCTATGTCTCCCACTTGGACTTGATCCCGAATGGAATTGAAGCGTCTCTTGACGTGCTTGGTCCTCTTGTGAAATCTGGATTCCTTTGCCAAGGCAATTGCACCAGTATTGTCACAGAAGATCTTCATTGGTCCCGATGCACTAGGTATGACACCTAGATCGGAAATGAACTCCTTCATCCAGACTCCTTCATTTGCTGCTTCAGAAGCAGCTATGTACTCCGCTTCACATGTAGATCCCGCCCCGACGCTTTGTTTAGAACTGTACCAACTTACAGCTCCACCGTTTAATAAAAACACGTATCCGGTCTGCGATTTAGAATCGTCCGGATTAGTGTCAAAGCTTGCATCGACGTAACCATTTACGACTAGCTCTTTGTCACCTCCATATACGAGAAACATATCCTTAGTCCTTTTCAGGTATTTCAGGATGTTCTTGACCACTGTCCAGTGATCCACTCCTGGATTACTTTGGTACCTACCTGCCAAGCTTATTGCTAAGCATACGTCAGGTCTGGTACACAACATTGCATACATGATAGAGCCTATGGCTGAAGCATAGGGAACATCTTTCATTTTCTCTCTATCTTCTGCTGTGGTCGGGCATTGAGTTTGACTCAACTTTACACCTTGTAGCACAGGCAAGAATCCTTTCTTTGCCTGATCCATTTTGAACTTTTTCAAAATTTTGTCAAGGTATGTACTTTGTGAAAGTCCTATTAAGCGTCTTGATCTATCTCTATAGATCTTGATGCCCAATATGTAAGCAGCTTTACCGAGGTCTTTCATAGAAAAACTTTTATTCAAGTATCCCTTTATGCTATCCAGAAATTCTATATCATTTCCAATTAATAATATGTCATCAACATATAAAACTAGAAATGCTACATAGCTCCCACTCACTTTCTTGTAAATACAGGCTTCTCCAAAAGTCTGTATAAAACCATATGCTTTGATCA
This sequence comes from Triticum aestivum, assembly GCF_018294505.1. NCBI lineage: Eukaryota > Viridiplantae > Streptophyta > Magnoliopsida > Poales > Poaceae > Triticum > Triticum aestivum. The sequence goes on along the minus strand of NC_057797.1, from coordinate 340,716,684 downwards.
CACTATCAAAACGTTTATTCCAACTCCGAGATGCTTGCACCAGTCCATAAATGGAACGTTGGAGCTTGCACACTTTGTCAGCACTTTTTGGATCAACAAAACCTTCAGGTTGCATCATATACAACTCTTCTTCTAGAAATCCATTCAAGAATGCAGTCTTGACATCCATTTGCCAAATTTCATAATCATGAAATGCAGCAATAGCCAACATGATTCGGACAGACTTAAGCATCGCTACGGGTGAGAAAGTCTCATCGTAGTCAACCCCTTGAACTTGTCGAAAACCTTTTGCAACAAGTCGAGCTTTGTAGACAGTAACATTACCATCAGCGTCAGTCTTCTTCTTAAAGATCCATTTATTCTCAATGGCTTGCCGATCATCGGGCAAGTCAACCGAAGTCCATACTTTGTTTTCATACATGGATCCTATCTCAGATTTCATGGCCTCTAGCCATTTTGCGGAATCTGGGCTCATCATCGCTTCCTCATAGTTCGTAGGTTCATCATGGTCTAGTAACATGACTTCCAGAATAGGATTTCCGTACCACTCTGGTGCGGATCTTACTCTGGTAGACCTACGAGGTTCAGTAGAAACTTGATCTGAAGTTTCATGATCAATATCATTAGCTTCCTCACTAATTGGTGTAATTGTCACAGGAACCGGTTCTTGTGATGAACTACTTTCCAATAAGGGAGTAGATACAGTTATCTCATCAAGTTCTACTTTCCTCCCACTCACTTCTTTCGAGAGAAACTCCTTCTCTAGAAAGGATCCGATTTTAGCAACGAAAATCTTGCCTTTAGATCTGTGATAGAAGGTGTACCCAATTGTCTCCTTTGGGTATCCTATGAAGACACATTTCTCCGATTTGGGTTCGAGCTTATCTGGTTGAAGTTTCTTCATATAAGCATCGCAGCCCCAAACTTTGAGAAACGATAACTTTGGTTTCTTGCCAAACCACAGTTCATAAGGCGTCGTCTCAACGGATTTTGATGGTGCCCTATTTAACGTGAATGCGGCCATCTCTAAAGCATAACCCCAAAACGATAGCGGTAAATCGGTAAGAGACATCATAGATCGCACCATATCAAGTAAAGTATGATTACGACGTTCGGACACACCATTTCGCTGTGGTGTTCCAGGTGGCGTGAGTTGCAAAACTATTCCACATTGTTTCAAATGTAAACCAAACTCGTAACTCAAATATTCTCCTCCACGATCAGATCGTAGAAACTTTATTTTCTTGTTACGATGATTTTCTACTTCACTCTGAAATTCTTTGAACTTTTCAAATGTTTCAGACTTGTGCTTCATCAAGTAGATATACCCATATCTGCTCAAATCATCTGTGAAGGTGAGGAAATAACGATATCCGCCACGAGCCTCAACATTCATCGGACCACATACATCTGTATGTATGATTTCCAACAAATCTGTTGCTCTCTCCATAGATCTGGAGAACGGTGTTTTGGTCATCTTGCCCATGAGGCACGGTTCGCAAGTACCAAGTGATTCATAATCAAGTGATTCCAGAAGTCCATCAGTATGGAGTTTCTTCATGCGTTTTACACCGATATGACCTAAACGGCAGTGCCACAAATATGTTGCACTATCATTATCAACTCTGCATCTTTTGGCTTCAACATTATGAATATGTGTATCATTACTATCGAGATTTAATAAAAATAGACCACTCTTCAAGGGTGCATGACCATAAAAGATATTACTCATATAAATAGAACAACCATTATTCTCTGATTTAAATGAATAACCGTCTCGCATCAAACAAGATCCAGATAAAATGTTCATGCTCAACGCAGGCACCAAATAACAATTATTCAGGTCTAAAACTAATCCCGATGGTAGATGTAGAGGTAGCGTGCCGACCGTGATCACATCGACTTTGGAACCATTTCCCACGCGCATTGTCACCTTGTTCTTAGCTAATCTTCGCTTAATCCATAGTCCCTGTTTCGAGTTGCAACTGTTAGCAACAGAACCAGTATCAAATACCCAGGTGCTACTGCGAGCATTAGTAAGGTACACATCAATAACATGTATATCACATATACCTTTGTTCACTTTGCCATCCTTCTTATCCGCCAAATACTCGGGGCAGTTCCGCTTCTAGTGTCCAGTCTGCTTGCAGTAGAAGCACTCAATTTCAGGCTTAGGTCCAGACTTGGGTTTCTTCACTTGAGCAGCAACTTGTTTGTCGTTCCTTTTGAAGTTCCCCTTCTTCTTCCCTTTGCCCCTTTTCTTGAAACCAGTGGTCTTGTTGACCATCAACACTTGATGCTCCTTTTTGATTTCTACCTCCGCGGCTTTCAGCATCGCGAAGAGCTCGGGAATAGTCTTGTTCATCCCTTGCATATTATAGTTCATCACAAAGCTCTTGTAGCTTGGTGGCAGTGATTGGAGAATTCTGTCAATGACGCTATCATCCGGAAGATTAACTCCCAGTTGAATCAAGTGATTATTATACCCAGAGATTTTGAGTATATGCTCACTGACAGAACTATTCTCCTCCATCTTGCAGCTGTAGAACTTATTGGAGACTTCATATCTCTCAATCCGGGCATTTGCTTGAAATATTAACTTCAACTCCTGGAACATCTCATATGCCCCATGACGTTCAAAACGTCGTTGAAGACCCGGTTCTAAGCCGTAAAGCATGGCACACTGAACTATAGAGTAGTCATCAGCTTTGCTCTGCCAGACGTTCTTAACGTCGTCAGTTGCATCAGCAGCAGGCCTGGCACCCAGCGGTGCTTCCAGGACGTAACTCTTCTGTGCAGCAATGAGGATAATCCTCAGGTTATGGACCCATTCCGTGTAATTGCTACCATCATCTTTCAACTTTGCTTTCTCAAGGAACGCATTAAAATTCAACGGAACAATAGCACGAGCCATCTATCTACATACAAACATAGACAAGCAAAATACTATCAGGTACTAAGTTCATGATAAATTTAAGTTCAATTAATCATATTACTAAAGAACTCCCACTTAGACAGACATCTATCTAGTCATCTAAGTGATTACGTGATCCAAATCAACTAAACCATGTCCGATCATCACGTGAGATGGAGTAGTTTCAATGGTGAACATCTCTATGTTGATCATATCTACTATATGATTCACGCTCGACCTTTCGGTCCCCGTGTTTCGAGGCCATATCTGTATATGCTAGGCTCGTCAAGTATAACCTGAGTATTCCGCGTGTGCAACTGTTTTGCACCCGTTGTATTTGAACGTAGAGCCTATCACACCCGATCATCACGTGGTGTCTCAGCACGAAGAACTTTTGCAACGGTGCATACTCAGGGAGAACACTTCTTGATAATTAGTGAGAGATCATCTTAAAATGCTACCGTCAAACAAAGCAAGATAAGATGCAAAAAGGATAAACATCACATGCAATCAATATAAGTGATATGATATGGCCATCATCATATTGTGCTTGTGATCTCCATCTTCGACGCACCGTCGTGATCACCATCGTCACCGGCGCGACACCTTGATCTCCATCGTAGCATCGTTATCGTTACGCCATCTATTGCTTCTACGACTATCGCTACCGCTTAGAGATAAAGTAAAGCAATTACAGGGCGTTTGCATTTCATACAATAAAGCGACAACCATATGGCTCCTGCCAGTTGCCGATAACTTCGGTTACAAAACATGATCATCTCATACAATAAAATATAGCATCATGTCTTGGCCATATCACATCACAACATGCCCTGCAAAAACAAGTTAGACGTCCTCTACTTTGTTGTTGCAAATTTTACGTGGCTGCTACGGGCTTAAGCAAGAACCAATCTCACCTACGCATCAAAACCACAACGATAGTTTGTCAAATAGACTCCGTTTTAACCTTCACAAGGACCGGGCGTAGCCACACTCGGTTCAACTAAAGTGAGAGAGACAGACACCCGCCAGCCACCTTTAAGCACGAGTGCTCGTAACGGTGAAACCAGTCTCGCGTAAGCGTACGCGTAATGTCGGTCCGGGCCGCTTCATCTCACAATACCGCTGAACCAAAGTATGACATGCTGGTAGGCAGTATGACTTATATCGTCCACAACTTACTTGTGTTCTACTCGTGCATATAACATCAACGCATAAAACCTAGGCTCTGATGCCACTGTTGGGGAACGTAGTAATTTCAAAAAATTTCCTACGCACATGCAAGATCATGGTGATGATATAGCAACGAGGGGAGAGTGTTGTCTACGTACCCTCGTAGACTGAAGCGGAAGCGTTGACGCAACATAGTGGAAGTAGTCGTACGTCCTCCGGTTCAACCGATCCAAGTACCGTTACTCCGGCACCTCCGAGTTCTTGACACGCGTACAGCTCGATGACGCACCCTCGATCTCTGATCCAGCAGAGGCGCCGAGGGGGAGTTCCGTCAGCACGACGGCGTGGTGACGATCTTGATGTTCTCCTGTTGCAGGGCTTCGCCTAAGCACCGCTACAATATGACCGAGGTGTAATATCGTGGAGGGGGGCACCGCACACGGCTAAGGAACGATCAATGATCAACTTGTGTGTTCTAGGGTGCCCCCCTACCCCCGTATATAAAGGAGAGAGGGAGGAGGTGGCCGGCCCTAGGGGGGCGCGCCATGAGGAGGGGGAAACCTACTCCAAGTAGGTTTCCCTCTCTTTTCCTTATCTTATTTGGAGGGGGAAGGAAAGAGTACTAGTATTAGGAAGTAGTACTAGTAGTAGTAATAGGAAGAGGGGGAAGGAGAAAGGAAAGGGGGGCCGGCCCCCCTCCCCAATTCGGATTGGGCTTGGGGGGGGGGGCGCCCCCTTCCCTTGCTCCTACTCTCTTCTTCCTACATGGGCCCAATAAGGCCCATATACCTCCCGGGGGGTTCCGGTAACCTCCCGGGGCTCCAAACTTCTCCGGAACCTTTCCGGTGTCCAAATATATCCGTCCAATATATCAATCTTTATGTCTCGACCATTTCGAGACTCCTCGTCATGTCCGCAATCATATCCGGACTCCGAACAACCTGCGATACATCAAAATACATAAACTCATAATATAACTGTCATCGAAACCTTAAGCGTGCGGACCCTACGGTTCGAGAACGATGTAGACATGACTGAGACACATCTCTGGTCAATAACCAATAGCGGGACCTGGATTCCCATATTGGTTCCTACATATTCTACGAAGATCTTTATCGGTCAAACCGCATAACAACATACATTGTTCCCTTTGTCATCGGTATGTTACTTGTCCGAGATTCGATCGTCTGTATCCAATACCTAGTTCAATCTCGTTATCGACAAGTCTCTTTACTCGTTCTGTAATACTTCATCTTATAACTAACTCATTAGTTACATGCTTGCAAGGCTTAGGTGATGAGCATTGCCGAGAGGGCCCAGAGATACCTCTCTGACAATCGGAGTGACAAAACCTAATCTCGAATTATGCTAACTCAACATGTACCTTCGGAGACACCTGTAGTACTCCTTTATAATCACCCAGTTACGTTGTGACGTTTGGTAGTACCCAAAGTGTTCCTCCAGTAAACGGGAGCTACACAATTCTCATAGTTACAGGAACATGTATAAGTCATGAAGGAAGCAATAGCAGAATACTAAACGATCAAGTGCTAAGCTAACGGGATGGGTCATGTCAATCACCTCATTCTCCTAATGATGTGATCCCATTAATCAAATGACAACACATGTCAATGGTTAGGAAACATAACCATCTTTGATTAATGAGCTAGTCAAGTAGAGGCATACTAGTGACTATATGTTTGTCTATGTATTCACACATGTATCATGTTTCCGGTTAATACAATTCTAGCATGAATAATAAACATTTATCATGAAATGAGGAAATAAATAATAACTTTATTATTGCCTCTAGGGCATATTTCCTTCAGATATATCTATGGAGTTTGTTTTAGGTTTACCTCGAACAAAGAAGGGGAGGGATAGCATATTTGTTGTCGTGGATAGGTTCTCGAAAATGGCACACTTTATACCATGTCATAAAAGTGATGATGCTGTTAATGTTGCTGATTTGTTCTTTTGTGAAATTATCCGCTTGCATGGTGTGCCAAATACTATTGTTTCAGATCATGATACTAAATTTGTTAGCCACTTTTGGAGATGTTTATGGGCAAAGTTGGGGACTAAGCTGCTTTTTAGTACTACTGGTCACCCCCAAACTGATGGAGAAACTGAAGTAGTCAATAGAACATTGTCTACTATGCTTAGGGCTGTTTTGATAACAAGAAAATGTGGGAAGAATGCTTGCCTCATATTGAATTTTCTTATAATCGTTCATTGCATTCTACTACTAAGATGTGCCCTTTTTAAATTGTGCATGGTTTCCTACCTCGTGCACCTATTGATTTGTTGCCTCTTCCATCTTCGGAGAAGGTTAATTTTGATGCTAAAGAACATGCTGAATTAGTTTTAAAAATGCATGAGTTAACCAAGGAAAACATTGAGCGTATGAATGCTAAATATAAACTTGCCGGAGATAAGGATAGAAAACATGTTGTGTTTGCACCTGGAGATCTTGTTTGATTACATTTGCGTAAGGATAGATTTCCTAATTTGCGCAAATCAAAGCTAATGCCACGTGCTGATGGTCCTTTTAAGGTGTTAGAGTAAACAAATGATAATGTACATAGACTTGAGCTGCCTGCAGATTTTGGGGTTAGTCCCACTTTTAACATTGCAGATTTGAAGCCTTATTTGGGTGAGGACGATGAACTTTCGTCAAGGACGACTTCATTTCAAGAAGGGGAGGATGATGAGGACATCAATACCATTGTTACACCCACAGCCCCTACTGCTATACATACTGGACCAATTACTAGAGCTCGCGCACGCCAATTGAATTATCAGGTACTTTCGTTTCTTGGTAACGGTTCTAATGTTCATGAGAATATGATGCTGCCTAAATTGGATACATTTGTCTTGCTTACAAATGAAGGGCCTAGCTTGGACAAGAAAGATGAACCTTGGAACAAGTTCAAGCGTGGAGATGATGGCATGCGCAAGGGGATCCAGAACGGAGTTACAAGTGATGATTTCAGGACTTTGAAGCCACCATAAGGAGTGCATGAAGCCTTAGATGAAATATACAAGATGCCACTTCATAAATTTCGTCCAGAGGCTATTTTAGGTGTTGCGTCACCTTATTATTGGGCCAAGCCCATGTATTTTCGAAATACTTAAGTATAGGCTGTTTTTAGAGTCCGTGTGTGTGGGGAAACAAGAGTTAGGGTTGGTTTCGGACCCCTCCTCCAAGGGCCACCAAATTCCCCCCTCTTCCTCCATATATACAGCCCTTAGGGCATCGTTTAGACTTTGGGTTTTGTTTAGATTAAAAGTTCGCCGTAGCTGCAACTTCGCGTACTTCGTTTGTGTCCAACGACCAGACCAAGACGTCACAGAACCCCACCTTGATCAATAAAGTTTTCATCTTATATTTGCAATATCCAGATTGCAATCTCAGTTTCTTGCTTGTTCTTCGTTTGCTCGCAGGAAACAGGCCCTCGTGGTCAGGTTGATCGTGTTTCGGCGTGGTCAATAACCCCTCGGAGTTGGTTTAGCGATTGCTAAGGCGCGACGTCCTCGCACGTTCGTAGTCGGATCGTCAAAGTCGACTTCCTCTAAAACGATAGCCACTATCTCATCGAAAGACGGGACACCTTTGCCCCTATCAATAAATCATATCCTAGGGACTACACACACAACCAGGATCAAGAGAATTAAACCATATCTTAGCATCACCCTTTAATGAGAATAGAAATATTTTAAGTATATAGTAGTAGCGATTTTTCTCATTATTTGTAACATCCCAAATTTTCAATTTGGAATGTTATACACTAGATCATCATTGCATATCATACTTTATTTGCTTTTGGTTTGATCCTCGAAATTCTATGCAACTCAATGACCCACGGAGAGAGTTGGGGATTTCGCTATTTTCATATTTGAGTTTTCTCAAATTTTGAGAATAGGATCATTTGATTTTAATTATTTTATCATCAATTATTTCTATTACAAAAATATGAGAGAGGGAATAAAATGACTTTCCCAAAATAAAGAAATATTGATGATTTAGTAATAAAATCAAATAAGATTTTATTTCGGAGTTTTGTGTTATTTTATTTGAATTTAGGAAAAATGCGCGTTATTCAAAATTGCATTTAGGTCCCAAATAAATGTTCACTTTGTCCGGCTTGATTTTAGAAACCGGCGAAAATTTATTTCGGGATTTTTGGAGTCCGTTTAGTATTTCTTTTATTTGTTTTTTTTGCGCGAAATATTAAAAAAACGCAACCGACCTACGGGCCTTGTCCGACCCGAACAATAGGCCCGTCCAGGCTTTATAAGCCAGGGAGCCTAGCCCGGAAACTCCCAAACCCTAGCGCCCCTGGCCCGCCGCCCTAGCGCCGCCTTCGCCGCGCCGCGCCACCACCGACCGTCGCGCCGCCGCCCGCCGCCCCGCCGCCCCGCGTCGCCGCCGACCGCCGCCGCCGCCGGAGCACCGCCGCCGCCCGCCAGATCCGTCGCCGGAGTTGCCGGAGGTAGTTTTTTTTAGTCACCAGTTTTTCCCAAAAAAACCGTTCGGTTTTTCTGACGGTTTTGTTCATTTTTTTAGTTTCAGTTTTTTTAAATAGATCGGTTTTCCCGATTTATTTAAATAGCGAACATTCGTTCGTTCATTCGTTCTAGCGAATGTTCGTCATTTTTCTTTTCTCGGATTAAATCTGTGATTTTTCTGATCGTGATTTCTGATTCGATTTTCGTTTTAGTATAACTTTTCGCTCGTTTATCGAAATCAGGCGATTCAAGCGCCTGGAGTTTCGTCTCGAAACCCTCTATCCGTTTAACCAACTCAAACAAGTTTTTGCTTCTGTAAAATTTGACCTAGATCCAGATTAGTAGAATGAAGGTTGTTTGTTTCGCCGTTTGACTTTCGTTGCTTTGTTTGATTTGATTCTTTTTGCAAACTGGAGTTCTTAAGTTGAACCTTCTGGTTAGATCTCTTATTTGAGTTTTACCTGTGCATTAGTTGAGTAAATATTGTATGCTTGTTTGTTTGTCTATGATAGAATATCCGGAGTGCGCCGCCTGTTACTTCGAATCTCTAGGTTTCACGGATCATCAGCAAGGCAAGTAACACTTTGATCATTCTTTCCAACTACCCAGTTTTATTGCATTAGATCAATCCTCACACATTGCATGATTAGGATCTAATTAAACTGTGGGTTTGGGAAGTAGTTGAGGTAGTACCTATTACCTGTTGTATTATCAAACCTTTGGGAGTTACTTCTACATTTGCCTATTATGCCATGCTATGCTAGTAGACGTGGATTGGGTGAGTGAATATCCATGACAAATGTGAGTTTGTTAATTAATGGTTTATCTAAGCTGGAAACTTAAACACACATCTGGGTAGATTGAGGTACCTGGGTATTCCAGGTTTGCCTGTTTTCTTTTGGACTGCCACCCAGGCCCAAAGGGATCATGACATTTTTCATACTAGAAACTTCCGTGTGCAGCCACAAGCTATTATGGGCTCTAGCATAGTTGATTAAGTCGTGCGAACTCTTACAGGGTAGACTAGCAGATGTAGGGGAAAGTAGGTGTAACGGTCTATCCATCGTAAGGTGCTAGCGCTTCTGAAAGACTATGTCTCGGTCATCCGTTTCTCAAACACCATGTAGTGCGAGAAACCAAACGGAGGCGAGCGAGTCTTGTGGGGAAAAGTGCGCAAAGCTCTGCAGAGTGTATAAACTAATCATGGTTAGCCGTGTCCCCGGTTATGGACATCTTGAGTATCTAGTACTTGGATTATCATGTGAATCTCAACACGTTACTATAAAATTAAGTTTAACAGGTTTGTTTAATGATGTTTAATTGGGATTGAGGATGCTGTCAACCATTCTCAATGTTTAACAACTACCATGATAGTTGAATAAAATTTATTCCTTTGCAGTAGGGAAAAATTTGCTTTACGCAAAACTGTAACCATAGAGCTTTCCACCAGCCAAATATGCATATAGTATAGCTGTTTCATTCCATTACTCTCTATGTGTTACTTTGCCAGCATATTCCATGTGCTGACCCATTTTCGGGCTGCAACATTAATGTTGCAGATTTTTCAGACGACAACTAAGGAGTTTTAGGTCATGGTTCTATACTCAGTGATGCCGTTGGAGTTGATGGACTCACTTATCTTCTAATCCTTCCGCTGTTATCGTTATTAGATGGCCTTAAGCTATATTTATTGTAATAAGTTCTCTATTGAGACACTCGATGTAATAAGTGTGTGATTGCTACTCTGTTATAAATCCTTCAAGTACTGTGTGGTGTCAGCATTACTGATCCAGGGATGACACCTGAGCACAGAGATCAGACTGTTTGAGGTCTGGTCACTACAAAGATGGTATCAGAGCACACGCTGACTGTAGGACACGACCACTAAGCTAAAGACCTAGATCACTACTCACTCTCTTCTCTTCTGACCTCTCATCGTTTCTACTCTTTAGGATGGTGGATGCAAGGAACAAGTTCACGCAACCGGATGAAGATACACCCTTTGGACGTCACTTGAAGGAAGTCACTATATACCTGAACATATGAGTACCAAGCTTCACCGGAACCTACAACGCCACTTTACCTGAAGAAGAGCGCTGGATGGTTCAAGTTCAAGTTCCAAGAAGGACGTTCATACCAGTCACTGAGCCCATAAAGTTTTTCTTTGATGCACCAACTTGGAGTCTAGGGAAGAGCATGGCATCTCACATCGCCATGGGACGCATTGGAGAAGTCTACCGCAATGATCTCAAGGATACTATCTACCAGATTTGTGGGCGCCGAGATGAGCACTGGGAGATGATAAGCACCAGAAAGGATAGATCAATTGCAGATTTTATCCAGGAGTTAAACCAACACATTCGATGTCAGGAGAACCAGATGTGCGCCGACATGATAGACCTGAAGAAGGCAAGGACAAGAATCAAGGAACTGGAGGAAGAACTCAAGGCTACACGTGAAGATTATGAAGAGGAAATAGAAGTATTACTGGATAAGAATGCCGACCTAACAATGAAGATCGGGATATTTATGGGAGGCCCTACACCAGTGGATGAAGACGAAGAACCCAAGGAGATTCGCCCGGAAGACTACATCATCATCGACGACACCGACTCAGATCCAGATGATAGCGATGATGACTATGTTGATGAAGCCGGAGCAGATATCATGGTGTCTACAACCGAAGAATATTTCTAGTAGACCACCTCATCAGTAGTATTAGTCCACCATGTAAATACAGTAGTCCGAGCACTTTTGCGATAGTTAGATCGATTGTATGCCCTTGTTTGATTGAATGACGTGAATTGTTTGTTTTTGCCTCATGTGCATATGGGTAGTGTTTTCTCTTTAGACCCCCTCTATTCTTAAATGTCATCTTTTCTAAACCCTCAGATGCCTCCGAGACGTGACCTCGGATTTACCTTCCCACCGGAGCTCACCCAGTTGATCCAGCAACAGAACACATTGATGCAGTTGCTAGTCCAGAATCAGAATCAAGGGAACAACAACAACAACAACCCACCACCACCACCTGTTGATCACTTAGCCCGTTTTCTTAGGTTGAATCCACCGGTGTTTTCCAGTAGCACCGAGCCGATAGTAGCAGATGATTGGCTCCGCAAGACAGCTAGAGAGTTGACCATAGCCGGATGCACAGATGCGGAGAAGGTGAAGTTTGCCGCACATCAGCTTGAAGGACCCGCAGCATCATGGTGGGAGAATTTCACAGCCACTTTCCCTGTCGACACTGTCACATGGGACCAGTTTCAGCAGGCTTTTCGAACTGCCCATATTTCAGCAGGAGCTATGGCCTTGAAGAAGCGAGAGTTTCGCAACTTGCGCCAAGGAGGACGGACAGTTGGCCAGTATGTGGAGAACTTTAGTAAATTAGCATGTTATGCCCCAGATGACGTTGCTACTGATGCAGCTAAGCAGGAGAAGTTTCTGGAAGGACTAAATGATGAGTTGAGCATGCAGTTGATGGTAGCAACCTTCAACAACTACCAGGAGTTGGTAGATCGTGCTCTTATGATTGAAGGGAAGCAGCAACAAATTGAAAATCACAAGAGGAAGTATGCACAAGGAAAGTACAATTCAGGAGCTCAGCAGAAGCCATGATTTACCCCTAGACCAGGAGGACATTTTCAGCATACCCAGGGAGGAGGTAGCTCGCACAATCACAATGGCACCAAGAATGGCAATGGTAATGGAGGAAGCAACGGCCAGAACCGTACCAACCCATCAACCCCAGCCAAGAAAGACCTGAGCCAAGTCACTTGCTTTAAGTGTCAGAAGACTGGACATTATGCCAATGAATGTCCTGAAGGCCAGAATGGCAATGGAAGCTCTGGGAAGAAGCCGAACCCTTTCAACAGGGGACAGGTGAACCACGTTAACATGGAGGAGGTTGAAGAGCAGCCGAATGCAGTAATAGGTAAGTTTTTGGTTAAGTCATTTACTGCACTCGTGCTTTTTGATACTGGTGCATCGCATTCATACATATCAAGGGGGTTTGTGGATAAGTATAACCTGCCCACTAAGGTTCTTAGAACACCTATGCTACTAAGCTCACCAGGAGCGGAATATATGGCCAATCAAGGATGTTTCCAAGTGCCATTAAGTATAGGAAGACATATTTTCCCAACGGATTTAATTATTCTGGAATCCCAAGGTTTGGATGTAATTCTCGGTATGGATTGGCTGTCGATGTATGGGGGAAACATCGATTGCGCCAGTAAGACAATTTTGCTTACGACGCTAGAAGGAAGAAGGATCAAGTATGTATCCGGGCATGCGCCAAATAGGACACAAGTAAATTCCTTATCAGGAGTTGTGCAGGAGGAAGTACCAGTGGTAAGTGATTTCCCTGACGTATTTCCAGAAGAGTTGCCAGGCATGCCACCGGATAGAGATATTGAGTTTTTGATTGAGCTTTTGCCAGGCACAAGACCAATATCGAAGAGACCATACAGGATGCCCGCAAAGGATTTAGTGGAGATTAAGAAGCAGATTAAGGAGTTACTGGATAAAGGTTACATTCTCCCAAGTTCGTCGCCTTGGGGATCACCAGTACTTCTAGTGGAGAAAAAGGATGGATCGTTAAGGATGGTTGTTGATTATCGTGGGTTGAATGAAGTAACGATTAAGAACAAGTACCCACTACCAATGATCAATGATCTGTTTGATCGATTGCAAGGAGCTAAAGTGTTTTCCAAGATCGATTTGCGATCAGGGTACCATCAATTGAATATTCGGGAGCAAGACATACCTAAGACAGCATTCACCACAAGATATGGGCTGTATGAGTACACTGTTATGTCATTTGGTCTGACTAATGCATCTGCATATTTTATGAACATGATGAACAAAGTGTTTATGGAGTTTTTGGATAAGTTTGTCGTAGTGTTCATTGATGATATCCTTGTTTACTCGAAGAATGAGGAGGAGCATAACGAACATTTGCGTTTGGTACTTGGTAAGCTCAGAGAACACCAGTTATATGCCAAGTTTAGCAAATGTGAGTTTTGGTTGAAAGAAGTTGGATTTCTCGGACACATTATATCCGGAGAAGGTATAGCAGTAGATCCCACTAAGGTTGATACCATGACAAATTGGGAAGCCCCAACAAAAGTTGGAGAGATCCAAAGTTTTCTTGGACTCACAGGATACTACCGGAGATTCATTGAGAATTTCTCAAAGTTTGCGAAGCCTATGACGGAGTTGTTGAAAAAGGATACCAAGTTCATATGGACTGAGGAGTGTGAGGCTAGTTTCCAGGAGTTGAAGAAATGTTTGGTTACCTCACCAATATTGATTTTGCCAGATCAGACCAAGGATTATGAGGTGTATTGCGACGCTTCACGTCGAGGACTTGGAGCAGTGCTTATGCAGGAAGGAAGAGTGGTTTCCTATGCCTCACGACAGCTTAAGCCGCATGAGTTAAATTATGCTACGCATGATTTGGAGTTAGCAGCCGTAGTGCATGCATTGAAAACATGGAGACGTTTCCTCATTGGAAATCATTGTGAGGTGCACACGGATCACAAGAGTTTGAAATACATTTTCACGTAGAAGGAGTTAATCCTCAGACAAAGGAGATGGTTGGAGCTCATCAAGTATTATTATATGAGATTGCATTACCATCCCAGAAAGGCTAATGTAGTATCTGACGCATTGATCCATAAGAGCCATGTCAATACACTAATGACGGGAGAAATACCAAAGGAGTTAGCCGAGGATCTTCGTGAGCTATGTTTGTGAAAGTGCTAGTGATCGACTAGAGGGGGGTGAATAGGCGATTTTTATGAAAGTCTTCAAAACATGGAAGTTTCGAAGACAAACGATAGAAATAAACCTATTACCATGCAGCGGAAGGTAGACTACACTAGGCAAACCATAGTCAAGTATTCAATGAAGTGAAAGCACAATGACTAATAGCAGCTAGGCAGTAAGGATCAGGTAGGAAGAAATTGTGAAGCCAATCAGAACAAGCAGTCACTCAGTGAAGACAAAAGATAATGCAATCATAAAATGACTTCACAAGGACCAACAGTAAGTAAAGGGAAGGGAAGGATGAAACCAGTGACTCATTGAAGACAATGATTTGTTGGACCAGTTCCAACTGCTGTGACAGTTGTACGTCTGGTTAGGGCGGCTAGGTATTTAAACCTGAGGCCACACAGTCCCGGACACCCAGTCCTGAACACGCAGCTCAGGACACCCAGTCCTCACCGTATTCCCCTTGAGCTAAGGTCACACAGACCTCGCCCAATCACTCTGGTAAGTCTTCAAGGTAGACTTCCAAACCTTCACAGACTTCGTTCACCGGCGATCCACAATGACTCTTGGATGCTCAGAACACGACGCCTAACCGGCTGGAGGATTCACAGTCCTCAAGTATAATAAGTCTTCAGATCACACAGACAGGAAGACTTAAGTGATGCCTAACACTCTTTGGCTCTGGGTGTTTAGGGTTTTATCCTCGCAAGGAATTCTCTCTCAAAGGCTTCGAGGTGGGTTGCTCTCAAACGACAAAAGCCGTACTCTAACTCTGAGCAGCCAACCGTTTATGGTTGTAGGGGGTGGGCTATTTATAGCCACTGGGCAACCCGACCTGATTTGTGCGAAATGACCCTGGGTCACTAAGGAACTGACATGTGTTCCAACGGTAAGATTTCAAACACACACGGCAACTTTACTTGGGCTACAAGCAAAGCTGACTTATCCAACTCTGGACAAGATTTGCTCTCATAGTCTTCACTCGAAGACATAGGATTTTGGTTAAGCATCAGTTCAGTCATTCTGACTGGTTCTCTTGGACCCCACTTAACAGTACGGTGGTTCCTATGACTCAACAAAGAAAAACACAGAACGACGAAACTGCCAAGTCTTCGCGCTCCATAGTCTTCACGCGATATCTTCTCCTATCATAGTCTTCAATGTGAATGTCTTCACATACTACCTCTGACTTCAATGTCTTCATACATTTTTAGGGGTCATCTCTGGTAGGAAAACCAAATCAATGAGGGACTTCTACCTGTGTTATCCTGCAATTCTCACAAACACATTAGTCCCTCAACTAGGTTTGTTGTCAATACTCCAAAACCAACTAGGGGTGGCACTAGATGCACTTACAATCTGCCCCTTTTTGGTGATTGATGACAAACTAGTTGAAGTTTTCAATGGGGAATAGAATATGTGAAATTGTAAAGGATAGGTTACTGTCTTCATAAGTGGCAAAGGCTCCCCCTGAAGATGTGTATATAAGTAATTTGCTTTTGGTATGCAAATGCACATGGCAGGTTGTACTTGTGGAGATCCTCTTCAACTTATGATGACAATTCATCATGCATGAAAAGTATGTGAAGATAATGACATGCATAATGAAAAATGGACGTCTGCAAAATGATCTAAGTGCGGGATTTATCGTCGCACATGCGGAATTTATCATCGCATCACAGAAAAGCAAATAAGTAGCAGACGACCATCGAGTTTAAGTGTTACAACTCAAAGAACCAAATGTATCAAAATGCGAGAGTTGTAAACACTAGGTAAAATATAAAGCAACCGCCCATATGGACCCGCTTGAAGACTATCAAACTCATATGCTTCTCCCCCTTTTGTCAGTAAGGACCAAAAAGGTTTGAAGACATAGAGCATCTACTCGTTCCCATGAGGAGTAGGTGAAGCAGCAGGGTCGTCGGAGTTGGTTGGCGGTGTAGACGAACTCCGTGCAATGGTGATTCGCGCTGAAGGTGGTGAAGTAGCATTGTCTTCATCATCGATGACACGTGCATTCACTGTTGCAGCAGAGGAGGAGAACTCAGAGTCTTCAAGAGATGGGGTACGTCACAACACAGTCCTTCTTGGAGGTGTTGAGTCAAACTTGAAGCGTTCAGAGAAGCCATCCTCTTGAAGATCATCTTCAGAACACATAAGCGTTAGCCCTTTCCATGTACGCCGACAGGTTTCATGGGCAACAGAGGCATTCTTGGTGGCAAGGTTGCGAATGCGGTTGACATCCACCAAGAGGCTTCGCATCTGACGCTTAAGCCAGTCGTGATGTTTGTCCTGTTTCTGATGCAGCGCGATGAGAAGCTCTCGGTCGTTGAGGACACAAGATCGTCTTTGAGGCCTTTGCGCAATGGTGCTACCAGTGGCATCAGTTTGAGCACGAGGGGCACGTGTGTTTCCAGCAAGGGGATAAACATGAGACACTGCTAGAATTCCTTCAATGGGCTGGGTGAAGCTTTGGTGATTAGCATTGTGAAGATAAATGGGATCCTTAGCAGGCTCTGGGTAAATGGCTTCAACTGACAGATCAACCTCGGGCAAGAATATAAGATGATTGCGCGCAGACGGCTGATAGTTGAAGGTTGAGTGACGCTTGATCAGACGCATGACCCAGGGAGCATAGAATTTCAACCCAAAGATGTCGGAGCCAGATGCAGCCAGCTGCCTCATGAAGAAGTCTTGAGCATTGAAGCTGATGCCATTGAAGATATAGAAAACCGAAGTCTTCATTGCTCCTTCAAGCTTCGCTACAGGTGAGTGTCCTTTGACAGGCCATAGAGTCTTCCTGATGATGTGGTAGATGGTGCGAGGCAAGTACTCTAGGTCTTCAACAAAGAACTCCTTAGGAGATTCAGCATCTGGAGGCAAAGGCTTCGTCATGCTCAGCATTTGACTCATGTTGGGTTCTGGCTTCTGAAAGATGATGTCCAAGGCATCTTGATGTTGTTGACAACATGGTTCATAGTATTCACCAGGAGTGTGCAGGCCTGTGAGCTCAATGATGTCAAGAGCTTTAGCTTCATGATGGACATTGCCTGTCATCCACTCAAGGACCCAAGTCTTCGGATCCCTATTGTAGCCTCGAATATGAAGAGTGGCATAGAATTGAAGCAACAATTCTTTATTCCAGTGCTCCTTGTCAGTGATGAACTGCAGTAGACCAACATCTCGGAAACAGTCCAATGCTTCTTCGAGGCAGCGCAGACCAGCTATAGCTTCAGAGTCAAGGCGCATATGTGGAAATATGCGCCCTTGATTGTATAGGACACAAGAATAATAGCTGCGCTGCTGATAGCTCCAAAACCGATCTGAGGTAATGCGCGGTTTGGTATAAGGGTTCATGGAGCTGTTGAAGAAGGTATTATGTGCCACGAAGCCATTCGCATTGAAGACCCCAGGTGAAGTGGCAGTGCCTGGGAAACGTTGAAGTCTTGGCTTGGGCTTTTGGACTTGAGGCCTGTGCTCGACGTGGTACTCAAATTGTGGACCAGCAGCAAGCGGAGGAGTCAGAATGGGCCATCGAACCATAACTTGCTGACCACGATCAAATGCCAGCTCCATTGTGTGAGGTCTTGGAGGGGGAACATGGGCATTGGCATTGTCTTCATGGGCTTCAGGGGCCACATTGATTTCAGGTGCATGCTCCACATCTGCTTCAGCCATGACTACGTCATTGGCTTCATTGGTGTTGGTGGTGGCAGCCTTAGGATTCTCAACCTCCACTTCAGAAGCTGGAGGGTCAGTCACGTTCTCCTCGAGAACAACATCTTGGTGAGACGGGGTGTAGCAACTCTTGGGGCTTCTTCTTCATCGGCTGATGCAGCCGGAACATCTTCAGCCAGTTTGGCTTCAGATTTAGAGACAGTCACAGTAGGAGTGGCATCTAGAAACACTTGACGTGCAACAGATTGGTGGTGCACTTCTCCTTCTAGAACGCTCGAAAGAGGGACTTGAGGCCTTGGTCCTTTGCGAAGCCTGCGTAATGCTGGCGACGCCTTTGGAGATGGAGTTGGCTGGGCCTCAAAGTCATCTTCTTCTTCTTGCCGGGGTGGTGTGACTTTTTGTTGGGGAGTACTCGGGGTGTCTTGTTGTTGTGGGTGATCAGCCCACGATGCATCTTGAGCAATTGGCGTCAGAGGACGACCAATGCTGATGAGTTCGCTGTTCGTGAGAACAGGAAATGATACCAAGTTGTGCTTGATCTGAGGAAGAACTACATCATCTTCAACATTGTCATGGTGACCAATGTCTTCAGCAGCGGTGGGGTCAACTGCTGGAATATCTTCAGCTTCATGAGCCTCTGTGGAAGCAGGCTCATGAACAATCAGTTGGCGCTCTTGGTGTGTAGATGCAGGGCGAACCATTGAGATAGGTTCAACAACTAAGGGCTCTGTGGAAGCAGCCCGATCCTTCTTGGTTTTGCGCTTCTTCTTGGAGGGAGCAGCATCAAAGACTTTAGGATTTTTCCTCTTTCTGGCTTCAGCCTCATCAGTCCTCGTCTTCTTTAGTTCTGAAGTGGTTGACCTGACCTTTGGCTTCGAGCCAGTCATGCTGGCTGGGAAGACAATGGGATGTGCTTCCTGCCTTGGTGCTTCGGGTTCGGACACAGCTGGCTTCTTCTTCCTCTTTGCAGCCATCCTGGGATCGATGCCAGGACGACCAAGAGCTTTGTGCTTCTCAGCCTCATTATAGTCTTGCACACACTTGTCAGCCAGGTTCTTCATGCGCTCACGAGAACCTTTAGCTTCTTCACGCTTCTTGAGAAAGGCTTCTTTGAGCTCGTACAACATGATCTTGAAGTTTTTGACATCTTGCACACTGAGCTTTGCCATGTGCTTCTTGAACTGAGCTTTCTCATAGTCAATTTTGTGCTTCAGCTCAACTATGCACTGAGCTAGAGCTAGCTCAGAAGCAATGGCGCCAGAGAAGGCGACACTGAGGCCAATTGGAAGTTGCAGATCCTCAAAGCTGAGATTGGGGGTTTGAAACTACTCATCAATGAAGTTATGGATGATTGCCACATCAAAGAGAGGAAAATCATTGAAGATTTCTGCTTCTTCTTTGCTCTTGATCAGTTGCTCAAGAGCGTCATCTGCTAGATCTTCATCGCTGGACAGATCAATGGCGTCGTTGCACAGAATAGCAGCAGCAGTCAGTTCTTGGCTGGTGTGTTGCAAAGGCATCTTTACTCTCGAGGGCTTGGAGATGCGTGACAAATCTTCAGACTGCACACTGTCTTCAGGAGGTGCAGTAGCCAGTGGCTTCGCCCATGAGATTTTTGGTGCTTAGGCAGACTTTGAAGCTTTAGGCTTCTTCAGTTTCTTTGGCTTCGGCGGTGCAGGCGCTTCATCAGATTCAGCGTCATCTGCAGGCTCATCCACGGCTGTCCCTTGAACCTTGATATGAGTGATGAGACCTTCCAGGTTGTAGAAGGGCCCAACAAGATTGGGTTCAGCTTCGCGGGTGCCATCAGCACAGGGAGCAGAAGGACCAGGGTTGAAGTCTAGTCCCCATGGCTTCTTGTTTTGCTTAGCCGAATTCTTGGCAAACTGGAAGTTGCGCTTGAACAGATTGTCGTCACGACACCATAGCAATGACGATGGGTGTGCATCCGCAGGCTGTGGTCCACAGACCATGCAAGGATAGAAGCCTTGTTCAATGGCTTCATCTCTGGACCTGGGTTGAAGATTTCTATATAGGATGTCTCCCCATGGTCGCTTGATGGCATTCTTCTCAGCATATTCCTGGGTCACAAACCTGTACTTGAACCATTGTTCTGCCCAATATCTTTGAATCCATTGGATTCGGGTCTTGCGCTGATTGTAATCCTCTTTAGGATCTGTCTTGTAAAGCTCTGAGAGGTCATCAGGCAAATCTCTTGACGTTCCCCCACGACGCTGTTTGCCACCCTTCCTTACTGATTTCTCTACAGCCATGAACTTCAAACTGAGTGGCTTCAACATGTTCAAAGGCTTCAAAGGCTTTCGCTTGCTGGACAAACAGGAACTGGCTTCGGGAGAGTTAATGTGATGCTGTAAGAATTCTGCAAACGAATGCAGACTATGAGAACCAAGGGATTCTCCCACGGACATGTACCTATGACAGCATTAGAGATGCGAGGGAAGGGGAAGAGGTCATATGCATTCTCAGAAGATTTTGAAGATAAATCAGTTTAGAAGACATTGACCTCATCGTGCGAAGACATTCACTTATATGTTGAGAGTTGGTTCCAGATTTGTACGAATCCGTGAATAAGTACAAGTGAGGTATCTAACTAGATATGAAGCTTAAGTGAATAGACTAGGCAGTATGAGATGCAGACAGGATAGATCTAACATTGTATAGGCAGAAACCTATTTTGGTAAACAGGATGAATCTTTGAGGATCGAAAGGATGGCAAAAATAGAGTTGTATTTATCATGTGAAGAACTGCTAGATGGGAAGAGTAGGAGACTGACCAGTTCAATCCACCGTGCCCTAACTTGGCGACGGATGACACCTACGGCAGCAGCAGAGAGGACGATGTCCGCGGCCGGCGTGAGGACGGCGTCGGAGAAGTCACGGCAGCTATGCGCTTCGTCGCCGGCGTCGTCGAGAGCTAGCGGTGGCGCTAGGGTTTTGACGAGGTGGAGAGGTGGAAGAAGGTTTTCTTGACCGCAGGGGACATGTATTTATAGGGACATGGACGGCATAGTGTTATTACACAGGTGCCCCTGGCGATTCACATCTGAAGGACAGGTGGCCATCATGCAACATATCGGAGGTTGTTCCACGTTCCCACGCACGCCTGGATTGTCGGGTGGTCGTTCCCACTTCTCTGGGTTTCAGGTGAAGGAATTAGCATTGAAAACAGACATAATGTTTGTCTCTGTATCTTCTGCTGACAAGGACGCATAGAAGATATTCGACAGTTTCAATAGAATGCATATGATTTGGAGAGATAGAGTTTGAGATAGAAAGCATAGAGAGGTTAGGGTTCGATCACATTCACTTAGTTCAAAAGATTCAACAAGAAGACATAGCTATAAGTGAATGTTGTAGAGGATAGAACACTAGTATATATATAGATGAGAAAGACAATCAGATCAACATAGTGAAGATAATCATGAAGACAAGTTGAGATTGAAGCCAAACCAAATGTGAAGACATACCAAACGTAACGCCCTGAGTGAAACACTTCAAACAAAAAAATTTGGTGGTGGCGTTAGCCACCGTATAGGAAGTATTAGACTCAGACACGGCGCACAATTATCTGGCGCTCCGAAGTCAAATTCCACATTAATGTATTCACACTTAGAATGTAAGTCTTCATTGATTGAAGATATACATTACTTCGTGTGTTGCAAATCTAAGTCATCAATATGCATAAGTGTTAGGGTGTGTGCCTGATCACAGGACATTTGAGGATTCCAAGATATTTAGCTCACACCGTAACTTGCAAAACCTCTTCTCATCCAAGGGCTTGGTGAAGATATCTGCCAATTGCTCTTCAGTGTTGACGTGTATGATATCAGTATCTTCCTTCACAACATGATCTCTGAGAAAGTGATGACGAATTTCAATGTGCTTTGTCTTCGAGTGCTGAACTGGGTTGTTGGAAATCTTGATGGTGCTTTCATTGTCGCAGTAGAGTGGCACTTGATTCAGATGAATGCCATAATCTTTGAGTGTTTGCTTCATCCATAGAAGTTGAGCGCAACAAGATCCAACAACAATGTATTTAGATTCAGAAGTGGAGAGAGATACACAGTTCTGCTTCTTTGAAGACCAACATACAAGTGATCGTCCCAGAAAATGACATGTGCCTGATGTAGACTTGCGATCCACCTTGTCACCAGCATAATCAGCATCCGAGAATCCAACCAGATCAAACTCTGAGCCCTTTGGATACCATAATCCTAGTGTTGGGGTGTGAGCCAAATATCTAAGAATTCGCTTCACAGCTAGGTGATGCGATTCCTTTGGTGCCGCTTGGAATCGGGCACACATGCAAACACTAAGCATGATATCTGGCCAAGATGCACATAGATAAAGTAAAGAACCAATCATGGAGCGGTATACCTTTTTATCGAACTCTTTACCATTGTCGTCGGGACCCAGATGATGTTTGGCTGGCATTGGCGTCGTGAAGCCTTTGCAGTCTTGCATCCCAAATTTCTTCTGGCAATCTTTGAGGTACTTCTCTTGAGATATGAAGATGTCGTTGCGTTGTTGACGTATTTGAAGACCAAGGAAGAACTTCAACTCACCCATCATGGACATCTGATATTGCTCTTGCATCATATATCCAAACTCTTCAGTGTATTTCTGATTGGTGCAGCCGAAGATAATGTCATCCACATATATTTGGCACACAAACAATTCACCATCATATGTCTTCGTGAAGAGAGTGGGGTCGAGGGAACCAAGTTTGAAGCCTTTGCTCTTCAGCAAGTATTTGAGTGTGTCATACCAAGCCCGAGGGGCTTGTTTGAGGCCATACAGCGCCTTGTTGAGCTTGTACACCATGTCAGGATGTTTTGGATCTTCAAAGCCAGGCGGTTGTGCAACATACACTTCTTCGTCAATCTTGCCATTGAGAAAAGCGCTCTTCACATCCATTTGATACAGAAGAATGTTATGATGATTTGCATAGGCCAGCAGTATGAATATGGCTTCAAGTCTAGCCACAGGAGCAAATGTTTCATCGAAGTCAATCCCTTCAACTTGAGTGTACCCTTGAGCAACGAGACAAGCTTTGTTTCTGACAACTTGACCAGGCTCATCTTGCTTGTTGAGATATATCCATTTGGTGCCTATTATATTGTGCTTGTGAGGATCAGGACGCTTAACCAGTTCCCATACATTATTCAGCTCAAACTGTTGAAGCTCTTCTTACATAGCTTGAATCCATTCAGGTTCCATGAAGGCTTCTTCAACTTTCTTGGGTTCAGATATTGAGACAAATGCGAAGTGCCCACAGAAATTTGCTAGCTGTGTTGTCCCTGAACGAGTGAGTGGACCTGGTGCATTGATGCTATCAATTATTCTCTCAATCTGTACTTCATTTGCAACACAAGGATGTACAGGACGAAGATTTTGCTCTTGCTGATCATTGTCATTGTTAGAAGGATTGTCTTCAGGCTGACCATTGTCTTCAGTTTGATCATTGTCTTCAGGTTGATCAGGTGCGGAGATGATAAGTTCCTCTTCAGGCTGAGCTTCAGAAGGTATGATTTCTCCAGTTCCCATAAGTTTGATTGATTCACTGGATGGAACTTCATCTAGCACATCTGGCAGGTGCTCTTTTTGTGAGCCGTTAGTTTCATCGAACCACACATCCACTGTTTCAACCACTATAATGAAAGAGGTTGAAGACTCTGTAGGAGTGCGAATCCTTTCCATATCCAAGCATAAAACCTTCATGTGCTTTTGGTGCAAATTTTGAAGTGTGATGTGGATCCTTGATCCAGCACCTGGCACCAAATACTCTGAAGTAACTGACATTTGGCTTCTTGCCAGTAAGGAGCTCATAGGATGTCTTGTTGAGAAGCTTGTGAAGATAAACACGGTTGATGATATGGCATGCAGTATCAATGGCTTCAGGCCAGAACTTTCTTGGAGTCTTGTATTCATCAAGCATCGTCCGGGCCATCTCAATAAGTGTTTTGTTCTTGCGTTCCATGACGCCATTCTGCTGTGGTGTGTATGGAGCTGAGAATTCATGTGTAATGCCCAAAGTATCAAGATAAGTGTCTAGACCAGTGTTCTTGAATTCAGTGCCGTTATCACTTCTGATGTGCTTGATCTTGACGCCATAGTTGTTCATGGCTCGATTGGCGAAGCGTCTGAAGACATCCTGCACTTCAGTCATGTAGAGGATTATATGCACCCAAGTATATCTTGAATAATCATCAACAATGACAAAGCCATAGAGACAAGCAGTAGTAGTAAGATTTGAGTAATGAGTGGGACCGAAAAGATCCATGTGGAGCAGTTCGAAGGGTTGAGTCGTTGTCATGATTGTCTTCGAGGTATGCTTGGCCCTCGTCATCTTTCCTGCTTCACAGGCACCGCATAAGTGATCCTTCTTGAACTTGACGCCCTCGATGGCTATGACATGCTTCTTCCTTGCAATGGTGTGGAGGTTCCTCATGCCAGCATGCCCTAGCCTCCGACGCCAGAGCCAGCATTCAGAAGCTTTTGCTAGAAGACATACGACAAGTTGTGGTCCTGCTGAGAAATCTACCATGTACAAATCATCTTTCTGATACCCTTCAAACACTAGAGACTTGTCAGATTCCATTAGAACAAGGCAACGATATTTTCCAAACATCACAATCATGTTTAAATCACAAAGCATTGAGATAGACATTAAGTTGAAACAAGGGATTCAACAAGCATGACTTTATCCATGTGTTGATCCTTTGAGATGTCAACTCTACCTAGACCCAATACCTTGCTTTTACCAGTGTCAGCAAATGTGATGTGACTTTTGTCAGATGGACGTAAGGTTGAGTCCATGAGAAGACTTCGCTTGCCAGTCATGTGATTAGTACACCCACTATCAATAATCCATTCTGAAGCAGCTGGTGTCGTACCCTACAGTGCAGTTAGGGGGATAGGCTTCACGAAGAGAATTGTGAAGCATAAACATTTGACGAGCAAGTGGATTATGAAAGCTTAGATCGAGGTTAGGACTGATAGGGCAAGTGGCAAGCGACTCAGGAACAAAATACATAGTAAGACCATTTGGGCATTTGATCTTGCGCCCTACAAGATGTTTAAGGTCCCCAGCAATAGCTTCAGACGATTTTGGTTTTCGGCTGGAGACCTTTCCCTGCAAAAGAGAGTTAAGCTTTCTTAGCCACCCACATCTTCAAGGGTGGCTTCGAAGCAATGAGTCTAAGTGCAGCATCTGAGAACTTTGGCTTTGGAGCCCTAGCAAAAAGTCTTGCAGGTGGGCAATAGTACTCATAAGAATAAGCCGAATAGTTCTTGGTCTTATGAACATGGCGGTTTGATGAAACGCGCTCATATTCATAGGCCTGAGTATGACTTCCCTGCAAAACATTTGCGTTAGTGCGACTCAGGTGAGTCCTCTATCTATATGAAGCCTTTGGACCGTATGAAGCCTGTGGTCTGGGGTTTGTCTTCTTCATGTGTGGTGTCATGATGACATTCACAGGAAGATTCTCCAAACATCTTTTCAGCACCCAGACTTTCTTCATAGGCGGCCCATTCCTGCAGTTAGTACTAATGTACCTGGCAAACACTTCACCATTCTGATTCTTAAACAGTTTATAGTTTGCATCAAAGGATTCATCAATAACAATGGGATTAGCACAAGTGAAGCCAGATAGGCTGGATGGATCCGCTGAAGGTTCCTTTGTAGCAACCCATGTGGTTTTGGGGTACTGCTCAGGTTTCTAGTAAGAGCCATCAGCATTCATTTTCCTTTCGAACCCAACACCCTCTTTCCTAGGGTTTCGGTTCAGGATCTGCCTTTTGAGGACATCACATAGTGTCTGATGCCCTTTGAGACTTTTGTACATCCCTGTTTCAAGCAATGTGTTCAACCTAGCATTCTCATCAGCAATAGCAGTGGTATCCTCAGCAAAGGGGTTAGTTACCACATCAACAGTTGAAGATATTGCAATGGTAGCAGCAGTAGAACACCCAGCAACAGAAGTAGTGTTGTCACGCTCGATGCATTTAAGACATGGTGGTTCAAATCCTTCCTGAGCTGAACTAATCTGTTCGGCGCGAAGTGACTCGTTTTCCTTTTGAAGATCTTCATGAGCCGCTCTCAATTTCTCAAGATCTTGCTTCCTTTGAAGATAATCATAGGAAAGCTTTTCATGAGTTGTTGAGAGCGTTTCATGACGACTTTCAAGTTCCTCATACTTAACGTGAAGATTTTTTATGTCTTCAATTAAGGACTGAGATCGAGTCATTTCAGCGTCTAACAGATCATCGCTTTTGTCTAACAGTTTTTGAATATGTTCCATAGCTCTCTGTTATTCAGTTGCAATTTTAGCAAGTGTTTTGTAGCTGGGTTTGGAACCACAATCAGAGTCATCTTCACTAGATGTTTGATAGTGAGTAGTGCGTGTGTTTACCTTGGCACCGCGTGCCATGAAGCAGTAGGTAGGAGTGGAGTAGTCCTTGTCAGTTGCATCGGTGTCGGTGACGGAGTCATTGTCTTCAGTGTTGAAGATGGACTTGGCAACGTATGCTGTAGCCAGACTCACAACGCCAGAATCGGACTCCTCCTCAGACTCCACCTCCGCCTCCTCAGAAGCGGACTCCTCCTCTGAATCCATTTCCTTGCCAACAAACGCACGTGCCTTGCCAGATGAGCTCTTCTTGTGTGATGAAGACTTTGAGGAGGACTTGGAAGAAGACTTTGAGTATTTCTTCTTCTTCTTGTCATCAGAATCATACTCCTTGCTCTATTTTTTCTTCTTGTTCTCATTGTCCCACTGCGGACACTCAGAGATGTAGTGGCCAGGTTTCTTGCACTTGTGGCATGTTTTCTTCTTGTAGTCATGAGCAGAAGCTTCATAATTCCTTGAGCTTGATCGTGAGGACTTTCTGAAGCCTTTCTTCTTGGTGAATTTTTGGAACTTCTTCACAAGCATAGCAAGCTCCTGTCCAATGTCTTCAGGATCATCAGAACTGCTGTCAGATTCTTCTTCAGATGAGGAGACAGCTTTTGCCTTCAAGGCACGAGTTCACCCATAGTTGGGACCGTAGATATCTCTTTTCTCAGAAAGCTGAAACTCGTGTGTGTTGAGCCTCTCAAGTATGTCAGACAGATCGAGTGTCTTGAAGTCAGGACGTTCTTGAATCATCAGGGCTAGGGTGTCAAACGAGCTATCAAGTGATCTCAGGAGTGTCTTGACGACTTCATGCTTGGTGATCTCAGTGGCGCCGAGGGCTTGAAGCTCATTTGTGATGTAAGTGAGTCGATCAAACGTGAGCTGGACATTCTCATTGTCATTTCTCTTGAAGCGGTTGAAGAGTTTGCGAAGGAGTCTGATTCTCTGATCTCTCTAGGTTGAGACGCATTCGTTGACCTTGGAGAGCCAGTCCCAAACTAGCTTAGATGTTTCCAAAGCACTCACGCGCCATACTATCCTTTGGTCAGATGACCACAGATGATGTTCTTGGTAGTGGAGTCCAGTTGAACGAACTTCTTGACATCAGCAGCGGTGACACCTTCACCAACCTTGGGAACGCCATTCTTGACGACATACCATAGGTCGACATCATTGGCTTCAAGATGCATGCGCATCTTATTCTTCCAGTAGGGATATTCAGTTGACATCAGCAGCTCTGATACCAATTGAAAGTGCTAGTGATCGACTAGAGGGGGGGTGAATAGGCGATTTTTATGAAAGTCTTCAAAACATGGAAGTTCCGAAGACAAACGATAGAAATAAACCTATTACCATGCAGCGGAAGGTAGACTACACTAGGCAAACCATAGTCAAGTATTCAATGAAGTGAAAGCACAATGACTAATAGCAGCTAGGCAGTAAGGATCAGGTAGGAAGATATTGTGAAGCCAATCAGAACAAGCAGTCACTCAGTGAAGACAAAAGATAATGCAATCATAAAATGACTTCACAAGGACCAACAGTAAGTAAAGGGAAGGGAAGGATGAAACCAGTGACTCATTGAAGACAATGATTTGTTGGACCAGTTCCAACTGCTATGACAGTTGTACGTCTGGTTAGGGCGGCTAGGTATTTAAACCTGAGGACACACAGTCCCGGACACCCAGTCCTGAACACGCAACTCAGGACACCCAGTCCTCACCATATTCCCCTTGAGCTAAGGTCACACAGACCTCGCCCAATCACTCTGGTAAGTCTTCAAGGTAGACTTCCAAACCTTCACAGACTTCGTTCACCGGCGATCCACAATGACTCTTGAATGCTTAGAACGCGACGCCTAACTGGCTTGAGGATTCATAGTCCTCAAGTGTAATAAGTCTTCAGATCATACAGACAGGAAGACTTAAGTGATGCCTAACACTCTTTGGCTCTGGGTGTTTAGGGCTTTATCCTCGCAAGGAATTCTCTCTCAAAGGCTTCGAGGTGGGTTGCTCTCAGACGACAAAATCCGTACTCTAACTCTGAGCAGCCAACCATTTATGGTTGTAGGGGGTGGGCTATTTATAGCCACTGGGCAACCCGACCTGATTTGTTCGAAATGACCCTGGGTCGCTAAGGAACTGACATGTGTTCCAACGATCAGATTTCAAACACACACGGCAACTTTACTTGGGCTACAAGCAAAGCTGACGTGTCCAACTCCGGACAAGATTTGCTCTCATAGTCTTCACTCGAAGACATAGGATTTTGGTTAAGCATCACTTCAGTCATTCTGACTGGTTCTCTTGGACCCCACTTAACAGTAAAGTGGTTCCTATGACTCAACAAAGGAAAACACAGAACGACGAAACTGCTAAGTCTTCGCGCTCCATAGTCTTCACGCGATGTCTTCTCTTATCATAGTCTTCAATGTGAATGTCTTAACATACCACCTCTGACTTCAATGTCTTCATACATTTTTAGGGGTCATCTCTGGTAGGAAAACCGAATCAATGAGGGACTTCTACCTGTGTTATCCTGCAATTCTCACAAACACATTATTCCCTCAACTAGGTTTGTCGTCAATACTCCAAAACCAACTAGGGGTGGAACTAGATGCACTTACAGTTTGGAAATAGTTCCGAGAGGCTATGTAGCAGCATTGGAGATTCAGTCAACTTTGATGGACAGAATCAGAGAAGCTCAGAAAACTGACAAGGATATTGCCTTTATAAAGGAGAAAATGAGCGAAGGAAAGGCTAAAGGATTTCGTGAGGATGAGCACAACACTCTATGGTTTGAAGACCGTGTTTATGTGCCAAATGACTCGGAGATCAGGAAGTTGATTCTGCAAGAGGCACACGACTCACCATATTCGATTCACCCAGGAAATACCAAGATGTATTTGGATTTGAAAGATACTTTCTGGTGGACCGGAATGAAGAAAGATATTGCGGAGTATGTAGCAGTTTGTGATGTATGTTAGAGAGTAAAGGCAGAGCATCAGAAGCCAGCAGGATTGTTACAGCCATTGTCGATACCCGAATGGAAGTGGGATAAGTTAGGCATGGATTTTATCACGGGATTACCCAGGACTCGTTCAGGCTATGACTCGATTTGGGTTGTAGTTGATCGGTTGACGAAAGTAGCTCATTTCATCCCGGTAAAGACCACTTACACCAGTGCTAAGTTGGCAAAGATATACATGAACAGGATTGTATGCTTACATGGAGTTCCGAGGAGTATAGTATCAGATAGAGGAACCCAGTTTACCTCAAAGTTCTGGAACAAGTTGCACGAAACTTTGGGTACCAGGCTAGAGTTGAGCACAACTTTTCATCCGCAGACAGATGGACAGACCGAGAGAGTCAATCAGATTTTGGAGGATATGCTGAGAGCCTGTGCGCTAGATTATGGATCTAGTTGGGATGACAATTTGCCATATGTAGAATTCTCTTACAACAACAGCTATCAATCCAGTTTAAAGATGGCCCCTTTCGAGGCCTTGTACGGAAGGACGTGCAGGACACCGTTGTCGTGGGATGAAGTTGGAGACCGCCAGTTGCTTGGGCCTGATTTGATTAAGGAATCTAAATAGAAGGTGAAGTTGATTCGCGATAGGCTTAAGGTAGCCCAGTCCAGGCAGAAAAGCTACGCAGATTCTAAACGCAAGGAGACGGTTTATGAAGTCGGAGACCGAGTTTATCTTCGAATATCCCCACTTCGGGGAATAAAGAGCTTTGGTGTTAAGGGAAAGTTAGCGCCACGATTTGTAGGACCATACCGAGTATTGGAACGCATGGGAGAAGTGGCCTACAAGTTGGAAATGCCCAAAGGATTGTCAGGAGTTCATGACGTGTTCCACGTTTCTTAGTTGAAGAAGTGCCACGCGGAGATGGCTGACATACCCTAGAGAGACACAGTGCCATTGGAAGCAATTCAGTTGGATAACAATTTGACCTATGAAGAGAAACCAGTTAAGATTTTCGAGTTTGCCAGCTGAGTCACCCGCAGCAAGGTTATCAAGTTTTGTAAAGTTCAGTGGAACCACCACACGGAGGATGAAGCCACCTGGGAGCGAGAGGAGGATTTTCTCAAGGACCACCCTCACCTATTTTCTAGCCAACCTGAATCTCAAGGGCGAGATTCATTTTAAGGGGGGTAGGTTTGTAACATCCCAAATTTTCAATTTGGAATGTTATACACTAGATCATCATTGCATATCATACTTTATTTTCTTTTGGTTTGATCCTAGAAATTCTACGCAACTCAAGGACCCACGGAGAGAGTTGGGGATTTCGTTATTTTCATATTTGAGTTTTCTCAAATTTTGAGAATAGGATCATTTGATTTTAATTATTTTATCATCAATTATTTCTATTACAAAAATATGAGAGAGGGAATAAAATGACTTTCCCAAAATAAAGAAATATTGAGGATCTAATAATAAAATAAAATAAGATATTGTTTCGGAGTTTTGTGTTATTTTATTTGAATTTAGGAAAAATGCACGTTTTTCAAAATTGCATTTGGGCCCCAAATAAACATTCACTTTGTCCGGCTTGATTTTATAAACCGGGGAAAATTTATTTCGGGATTTTTGGAGTCCGTTTAGTATTTGTTTTATTTGTTTTTCTTCGAGAAATATTTTTTTAAAAAAATGCAACCGACCTATGGGCCGTGTCCGACCCGGACACTAGGCCCGTCCAGGCTTTATAAGCCGGGGAGCCCAGCCCGGGAACTCCCAAACCCTAGTGCCCCAGCCCCGCCGCCCTAGCGCCGCCGCCGCCGCCTTTGCCGCCCCGCGCCGCCGCGCCGCCACTGACCGCCGCCCCGCGCCGCCGCCGCTGCCCCCGCATCGCCGCTGACCGTCGCCACCGCCGGAGCACCGCCGCCGCCCGCCGGATCCGTCGCCGGAGTTGCCGGAGGTAGTTTTTTTAGTCGCCGGGTTTTCCCGAAAAACCGTTCGCTTTTTCCGACGGTTTTATTCGTTTTTTTAGTTTCGGTTTTTTAAATATATCGGTTTTTCCGATTTATTTAAATAGCGAGCGTTCGTTCATTCGTTCGTTCTAGTGAACATTCGTCATTTTTCTTTTCTCGGATTAAATCTGCGATTTTTCTGATCGCGATTTCTGATCCGATTTTCGTTTTAGTATAACTTTTCACTCGTTTATCAGAATCAGGCGATTCAAGCGCCTGGAGTTTCATCTCGAAACCCTCTATCCATTTAACCAACTCAAACAAGTTTTTGCTTCTGTAAAATTTCACCTAGATCTAGATTAGTAGAATGAAGGTTGTTTCTTTCGCCGTTTGACTTTCGTTGCTTCGTTTGATTTGATTCTTTTTGCAAACCGGTGTTCTTAAGTTGAACCTTCTGGTTAGATATCTTATTTGAGTTTTACCTGTGCATTAGTTGAGTACTTATTGTATACTTGTTTGTTTGTCTGTGATAGAATACCCGGAGTGCGCCGCCTGTTACTTCGAATCTCTAGGTTTCACGGATCATCAGCAAGGCAAGTAACACTTTGATCATGCTTTCCAACTACCCATTTTTATTGCATTAGATCAATCCTCACACATTGCATGATTAGGATCTAATTAAACTGTGGAGTTGGGAAGTAGTTTAGGTAGTACCTATTACCTGTTGTATTATCAAACCTTTGGGAGTTACTTCTACGTTTGCCTATTATGCCATGCTATGCTAGTAGACGTGGATTGGGTGAGTGAACATCCATGACAGATGTGAGTTTGTTAATTAATGGTTTATCTAAGGTGGCAACTTAAACACACATCTGGGTGGATTGAGGTACCTGGGTATTCCTGGATTGCCTGTTTTTCTTTATGGACCGCCACCCAGGCCCAAAGGGATCATGAGATTTTTCATACTAGAAACTTCCGTGTGCAACCACAAACTATTATGGGCTCTAGCATAGTTGATTAAGTCGTGCAAACTCTTACAGGGTAGACTAGCAGATGTAGGGGAAAGTAGGTGTAACGGTCTATCCATTGTAAGGTGCTAGCGCTTCTGAAAGACTATGTCTCGGTCATCCGTTTGACAAACACCATGTAGTGCGAGAAACCAAACGGAGGCGATCGAGTCTTGTGGGGAAAAGTGCGCAGACCTCTGCAGATTGTATAAACTAATCATGGTTAGCCGTGTCCCCGGTTATGGACATCTTGAGTATCTAGTACTTGGATTATCATGTGAATCTCAACATGTTACTATAAAATTAAGTTTGACGGGTTTGTTTAATAATGTTTAATTGGGATTGAGGATCCTGTCAACCATTCTCAATGTTTAACAACTACCATGATAGTTAAATAAAATTTATTCCTTGAAGTAGGGAAAAAATTGCTTTACGCAAAACTATAACCATAGAGCTTTCCACCAGCCAAATATGCATATAGTATAGCTGTTTCATTCCATTACACTCTATGTGTTACTTTGCCAGCATATTCCATGTGCTGACCCATTTTCGGGCTGCAACGTTAACGTTGCAGATTTTTCAGACGACGATTAAGGAGTTTTAGGTCGTGGTTCTATACTCAGTGATGTCGTTGGAGTTGATGGACTCACTTATCTTCCAAGCCTTCCGCTGTTATCGTTATTAGATGGCCTTAAGCCATATTTATTGTAATAAGTTCTCTATTGAGACACTCGATGTAATAAGTGGGCGATTGCTACTCTGTTATAAATCCTTCAAGTAATGTGTGGTGTCAGCATTACTGATCCAGGGATGACACCTGAGCACAGAAATCAGACTGTTTGAGGTCTGGTCGCTACATTATTAGTGAAGAAGGTGGCTATATCATTTAATTTAGTAAGATGTGCCACAACGGTTTCAGGTTCATAACCATAGAAAGGATAAGATTCAACCAAAGTAATTATATCAGGGTCGACAGAGAATTCATAATCCTTATCTGTCGTGGAATTGTCACGGCAGATGTCCTAGCGAAAGGACTTAGTCATAAGGGGTTAATCGGGACAAAGGACACGAGAGGTTTTATACTAGTTCGGCCCCTTACGACGAAGGTAAAAGCCTATGTCTAGATGTGTTTGGAATTGCTGGGGGTTTGAAGACCAGGGAGCGAATATGCTTGTCTTGGCTTTGAGTTGTTGTCTCCTCCCCTAAGATTCCTCCGGGTCGTCCCCTTATATACGCGGGTTGAAGCCTGGCGGCCTACAGAGTCCCGGTCGGCTTACAAAACGTGTCCGGCATGGTGACTTCTTTTACATGCCTTTATTTACAAGTCTTTCCTTACAATGGCGGTTTACAATATTGGGCCTTAAGCCGCCTCTGGGCTTAGGCTTTCTATAAGTCTTAATAAACTATCACCTTGAATGTTACTGGGCTTCTTTTGTAACCCACCATTGGGGCTGACCCGGCCCCTCCTGGGCGGGTCTTACCTGGTAGCTATATTCCCAACATTAGACCCCAGGTTGACTTTGAACTTTGTTCCTTGTCAATCTTCAATACTTATATGAAATCCATCTTCCTATCTCTGTAAAATTTCTGTAACCCGTCCTGACGTCATCTTTTGAAAACACAAAAAACTGTTATGATGTCATTCTCAACAGATCTTTATCTTTTAATGTCTTCCGAGAATCGAGGCGTCCATTCAGTTGGATAGTCATTATTTGGGTCTTCCTTGATTTTCGCGCCCGCCTGTTTGCTTATCCCCTTATAAATAGGCACGCCTCGGTCTTTCTCATTCTTCTCTCTTCTTTGTCTTCTTCCTCTCACAACCCTCCCGCTCCTCGAGCTCCACCGCCATCGCGCTTCACCTCTGTCTCCGTCGACCTTGGCCAATGCATCAACCGGAATCGGTCCAGAGAACGGCAGCGACCTCCGCAGAAGATCCGTGGTTGTAAGTGCTCACCTTCCTGCTGCTCAGATCCGCATTAGGGTTTCTAGGTTTCTGCATGTTCTTCATAGTTCATCACGGTTTCCTTGTAGTTCTTCCACTACGGCTTCTTCTTGATCCAAAGAGAACAAGTGTTCACGCGGTAGTTGTTTTGTGCCCATCCTCGATACCAACAGATCCATTTCTCTGGTTCAAAGGCCTCATCAGA
This sequence comes from Triticum aestivum, assembly GCF_018294505.1. NCBI lineage: Eukaryota > Viridiplantae > Streptophyta > Magnoliopsida > Poales > Poaceae > Triticum > Triticum aestivum. Next base: position 340,682,135 of record NC_057797.1, on the reverse strand, counting down.
GCTCATGAACTCATCTGAGCTAGATTTTTAGGTCTAGAATATTTTCCATTTTGAATGACCCTTTGATCCAGAATAATATCAAGAAATTGGGAAACTTGTTTGCTTCAACACTTAGCCAATTCTGTCTCTGATTTCCTTCAAATGTCTGTAGTCATGGCAGCTTACGACGCCGGCTTAATTTTCCCTTATATGACATTAGCCCTTACTTAAGCCGCCATTACCTATTTGCACCATCATCATTTAACTGTTAATTTCACCATTGAATTGAACCGGTATGCTACTTTCTTTTCAGTTCATCTTTTAATCATCATGGCGTCAAAAGCGCCGACCGTCTGCAACTGGGTCCCTTCCACAGTAACTGAGTACAACTTGAAGGAATTCTTTACCATAGGATTTTTACTAGGGAAGAATGTTATGTCTTACCGTGCACCTGACCCGGACAAGGAATGGCCCAATCCCAAAGATGGTGAAGTCATTGTCTTTTCTGACCACATGAATCGGGGTTTTTCACCCCCCGGCTCAAAATTCTTTAGAGACGTCCTTCACTTTTTCAAACTTCATCCTCAAGACCTTGGGCCCAATTCCATATACAATATCTGCAATTTCCAAGTTCTCTGTGAGGTGTACCTTCACCAAGAACCGACAATGGAACTCTTTAGAGAGTATTTTTATCTGAACCGCCAGAACGAGTGTACCAATGGCCCTAGCTTGGAACTTGGAGGCATCTCAATTTAGCGCCGACAGGGCGCCGTCTTCCCCCTGATAGTCTTGCCGAGTCATCCCAAAGACTGGAATCAGACCTGGTTCTACTGTCAAGACACTTCACCAGCCAATGAGAAACCACTGCCGGGTTACCGCGCGGATCGTCTAGATTCCAAGTTTATGCTTCTTGACAAGCTTACTGCCGCCGAACGCAAGTAGCTTATTCCATCAATTAAAAGGATTAATGCCTTACTGGGGAACGGCTTAACCGGAGTTGATTTGACTCGTTGCTGGGTCTCGTGGCGGGTCATCCCTCTAAGCCTCCGATCTAAATTGAACAATATGGTGGAGGCCCAGATGACTCTCTTCTTCACAGCTCCATTCAACTAACTGAAGAAGATATTGTTTCAATGTCGACCCTTCTGGTGGATGGCAAATATGAAGACTGCAGTAAAGTCGGGTTAAACCCCTTCTGCAAACTTAGCCCGGCGCCAGAGATAAAGAATGATGAGGACATCAATACCATTGTTACACCCACAGCCCCTACTGTTACATATACTGGACCAATTACTAGAGCTCGCGCACGCCAATTAAATTACCAGGTACTTTCGTTTCTTGGTAATGATTCTAATGTTCATGAGATTATGATGCTGCCTAAATTGGATACATTTGTTTTGCTTACAAATGAAGGGCCTAGCTTGGAGAAGGATGAACATTGGAACAAGAACACGCATGAAGTTGATGGCATGCGCAAGGGGATCAAGAACGGAGTTGCAAGTGATGATTTCAGGACTTTGAAGCCGCCATAAGGAGTGCATGAAGCCTTGGACGAAATATACAAGATGCCACTTCATAATATTCGTCCATAGGCTATTCTAGGTGCTGCGTCACCTTATTAATGGGCCAGGCCCATGTAATTTCGAAATACTTAAGTACAGGCTATTTTTAGAGTCCGTATGTGTGGGGAAACAAGAGTTAGGGTTGGTTTCGGACCCCACCCTCAAGGGCCACGAAATTCCCCCCTCTTCCTCCATATATACAGCCCTTAGGGCGTCGTTTAGACTTTGGGTTTTGTTTAGATTAAAAGTTCGCCATAGCTGCAACTTCGCGTACTTCGTTTGTGTCCAACGACCAGACCAAGACGTCACAGAACCCCACCTTGATCAATAAAGCTTTCATCTTATATTCGCAATATCCCGATTGCAATCTCAGTTTCTTGCTTGTTCTTCGTTTGCTCGCAGGAAACAGACCCTCGTGGTCAGGTTGATCGTGCTCCGGCGTGGTCAATAACCCTCGGAAGTTGGTTTAGCGATTGCTAAGGCGCGACGTCTCGCACGTTCGTAGTCGGATCGTCAAGGTCGACTCCCACAGAAAACGATAGCCACCATCTCATCGAAACATCGGGACACCTTAGCCTCTATCAAGTGGTATCAGATTTCCAGGTTGCTCGGTGAGATTTTACAGTTTTTCGTAGATTAGATCGAGTCTGTTCTTCATACCTACAGTCCACGAAAAAGCCAGAAAAAAATTAGGGTTAGTTCATCATATCCGAACCAATCTGAGCCTTTGCATAATCTTTTTAGGGTTTTTGCTTTGTTGAATTTGCGGTTGCATCGTCGTGTCAAGTTGCTGGTCTTAGAGTCTAGTCTTTTAGAGTTTCGAGTTCTGGTCATAAGTTGTCACGCCGCCGCCGCACCATCATCATCGCCCATCTACCACTTTTGCTTATCCGCCACCGCTCTGAATCCATATCCATATACCACCACCAATCCGTATCCATATACCACCACCAATCTGTATCCATATACCACCACCGCTACCATATACCACCACCGCTGCCATATACCACAACCATATATCCACCACCAATCCGAGTTCTTCTCATATTAGGTTTGTTCTTGAGATCAACCTAAATTCTGATTCGTGTTTCCTTGCCTGCGTAGGTCTCGGAAAAAAAAGTCTGGAGACCCCCGGGCAGTTTTAGGCCAAAATTTTCACGGGAAATTTTTTTCCCTATCCTATTTTTAGGCTTTTCCGAGTCTTTTGAGCCACGTGCCATCATAGTGATTTTTTGTCGCACTTTTTCGTCGTCGCTGCCCTGATTTCCGAAAAAAGTGAAAAAATTCGTGCCCATCCTATCAGTTTGACGAGGGAAGAGTTTTGAGACACTCGCCATTATAGTGATTTTTCGCAAAAAAAAGAGGAGCGCAAAAAAAAGGAGCGCAAAAAAAGAGCGAAAAAAAAGAGTTCCAGAGTGTGCTTTTCCCTTATTTACGTGCAGCGCCGTGATTTTGTTAGTGTTCTAGGCTCGCGTCTCTAGCACGGTCTAGCCTAGGACCAGCACAGTACCGTCGTTGAGCGTTTATTCAACTTTGCATCTCTGAATTGATTATTGCTGACCCTTTTTGCTACCATACTATAAGCCTTCCCAGCTCCACATACATCTACGTCGTGCGTTTGACTCTCCCTGGCAATCGCTCTATCCAAGCTTTTGAGAGTTTTGACTACAACGGTTGCCGATCACCGCCTGCTGCTGGGTAAGAACTGGTAAGAATTTGAGATTTGCTTGACGGATTTGTGACACCCGCCACCACCACCACTTGTTAGTAGTCTGTAGGATCATATTCTTGTGTGTTTCTATTGCTGCTAACCATGCCAGGATCACAAGCCGACGAGACTGACTGGGAGAACTTGACGAACAAGGAGCTTCATGATACGTTTCAGCAAATGATGAGTGGACAGGTGCAAGATGTGATAAACAGATTTGAAGAGGCCATGGAGAAGATAGATGGCATGGAGAAGACGTTTGAAACAAAGCTCGATAACAAGTTTGCTGAATTGCTTTCGCGTTTTCCACCACCACCACCGGCTGCTCCTGCCGCACCTCTGCAACAACAGCAACAACATCGACTACCTCCACGTCGGGAAACAGCCCTCCGCCGAGCGAGCCGTGTCCCTCTTCAGTCGGGCCAAACTGCTGGTGCTGCTGTTGATACTTCTGTGGCTCCTACTGCTGATGTGGAGGAGGATGATTATGTGGGAGATTATGAGGATGAGGTTGATCAAAATCAGAACTACGTGCCACCACCAGCACAGCAACCACCAGGTCGTCCACATGCAAATAATGGCAATGGTAGGGCTCACCCTCAGGTACGAGATCATGACCATCTCCCTAAACTAAAATTGAATATTCCACCATTTGAGGGTAGATATGTTCCTGATATATATCTTACTTGGGAGTTAGAAACTGAACAACGATTTACATGTTTACAATATCCCGAGGAGAGACGTGTTCCTGCTGCTGTTTGTGCATTCACTAGTTTTGCATGTGTTTGGTGGTCTGAGCATTGTAGATTATATCCTATTCCGGCTACTTGGGCTGCTTTGAAAACTGCTATGCGTACTCGTTGGGTTCCACCATATTATCAACGTGAATTACTTCAAAAATTGCAGCGCTTAAGACAGGGAAAAAATTCTGTAGAAGAATATTATCAGGAATTACAAACTGGCATGATTAGATGTGGTATTGTTGAGGAGAATGAAGCTATGCTTGCACGTTTTATGGGTGGATTAAATAGAGAGATTCAGACGATTCTAGAGTATAAGGAGTATACTAATATCACTCGTTTATTCCATCTTGCTTGTAAAGCTGAACGTGAAGTGCAGGATCGACAGGCATTGGCGCGGACTAACTTTTCTGCAGGTCGACCTTCATCATGGACACCACGTGCATCATCTACTTCCACACGTTCTGCTACACCGGCGCCTCCGTCGGCTGCCACCTCCAACCGTGATACAATAAAGCAGGCACAATCACCACTATCTGCCAAGAGCACACCTTCTGGGCCTGCAAAGAGCTCTTCTTCATCCATGGCATCAACAGGGCAAACACATGATATTATTTGTCGACGTTGCAAGGGTGGAGGTCATTATGCGAGAGAATGCCCATCTAAGCGTGTGATGATTGTTACTGAGGATGGTGGGTATGAGTCCGCTAGTGACTATGATGAGGAGACTTTGGCTCTTATTACACGTGAAGAACACGGTGGAGACGATTCTGATCATGAGACGCAATACATGGCTCCTGAAGATGCTGACAGGTATGAATGTTTAGTTGCTCAACGTGTTTTGAGTGTGCAGGTTACACAAGCTGAGCAAAATCAGAGGCATAATTTGTTCCATACAAAGGGAGTTGTGAAGGAACGTTCTGTTCGCGTGATCATAGATGGAGGGAGCTGCAATAACTTGGCTAGCATGGAGATGGTGGAGAAGCTATCTCTCACCACAAGACCACATCCACATCCTTACTACATCCAATGGTTCAACAACAGCGGCAAGGTTAAGGTAACACGTACTGTTCGTGTGCATTTTAGTATCTCTACATATGCTGATTATGTTGATTGTGATGTGGTACCTATGCAAGCATGTTCCTTATTACTTGGTAGACCATGGCAATTTGATAAAAATTCTGTACACCATGGTAGAAACAATCAGTATACTCTTGTTCATAATGATAAAAATATTACTTTGCTTCCTATGACTCCTGATTCCATTTTGAAAGATGATATTAATAGAGCTAATAAAGCAAAACAGGAGACAAATAAGAGTGAAAATCAGATTGTGGCAAAAGAATTTGAGCACCAAATGAAGCCTAATAATAAACCATCTACTGTTGTTTCTGAAATTAAATTGAAAAGTGCATGTTTACTTGCCACCAAATCTGATATTGATGAGCTAGATTTTAGCAAATCTGTTTGCTATGCTTTTGTGTGCAAAGAGGCATTATTTTCATTCGAGGACGTGCCTTCCTCTTTGCCCCCTGCTGTCACTAACATTTTGCAGGAGTTCGCTGACGTCTTTCCACAAGACGTGCCACCGGGATTACCACCTATTCGAGGGATTGAGCATCAAATTGACTTAATTCCCGGTGCTTCGCTACCCAACCGTGCACCATACCGTACCAATCCAGAGGAGACGAAGGAGATTATGCGTCAAGTACAAGAACTGCTCGACAAAGGTTATATACGCGAATCCCTTAGTCCTTGTGTTGTTCCTATCATTTTAGTGCCGAAAAAGGATGGTACGTCGCGTATGTGCGTTGATTGTAGAGGCATTAATAATATTACTATTCGTTATCGTCATCCTATTCCTAGGCTAGATGATATGCTTGATGAATTGAGTGGCTCTACAATATTCTCCAAAGTTGATTTGCGTAGTGGATACCATCAAATTCGTATGAAATTGGGTGATGAATGGAAAACAACATTTAAAACTAAGTTTGGATTATATGAGTGGTTAGTCATGCCTTTTGGGTTAACTAATGCACCTAGTACTTTCATGAGGTTAATGAACGAAGTTTTACGTGCTTTCATTGGACGATTTGTGGTAGTTTACTTTGATGACATATTGATTTATAGCAAATCTTTGGAGGAACATTTGGAACATTTACGTGCTGTTTTTATTGCTCTACGTGATGCACGTTTGTTTGGAAACCTTGGAAAGTGCACCTTTTGCACCGACCGAGTATCTTTTCTTGGCTATGTTGTTACTCCACAGGGAATTGAAGTTGATAAAGCCAAGATTGAAGCTATTGAGAGTTGGCCGCAGCCCAAAACGGTCACACAAGTGAGGAGTTTCCTTGGCCTCGCTGGTTTCTATAGGCGTTTTGTGAGAGATTTCAGCACCATTGCTGCACCTCTCAACGAGCTTACAAAGAAGGATGTGCCTTTTGTTTGGGGTACCGCACAGGAAGAAGCCTTCACGGTATTGAAAGATAAGTTGACACATGCTCCTTTACTCCAACTTCCTAATTTCAATAAGACTTTTGAGCTTGAATGTGATGCTAGTGGAATTGGATTAGGAGGTGTGTTATTACAAGATGGAAAACCTGTTGCATACTTTTCTGAAAAATTGAGTGGGCCTAGTCTGAACTATTCTACTTATGATAAAGAATTATATGCTCTTGTTCGGACCTTAGAAACATGGCAACATTATTTATGGCCCAAGGAATTTGTTATACATTCTGATCATGAATCTTTGAAACACATTAAAAGTCAAGCAAAACTGAACCGTAGACATGCTAAATGGGTTGAATTCATTGAGACTTTCCCTTATGTCATTAAACACAAGAAGGGTAAAGAAAATGTTATTGCTGATGCCTTGTCTCGTCGTTATACTATGCTTTCACAACTTGACTTTAAAATATTTGGTTTGGAGACCATCAAAGATCAATATGTTCATGATGCTGAATTTAAAGATGTATTGCAGAATTGTAAGGAAGGGAGAACTTGGAACAAGTTCGTTCTTAACGATGGATTTGTGTTTCGTGCTAACAAGCTATGCATTCCAGCTAGCTCCGTTCGTCTTTTGTTGTTGCAGGAGGCGCATGGAGGAGGATTAATGGGACACTTTGGCGTCAAGAAGACGGAGGATATACTTGCTACACATTTCTTTTGGCCAAAGATGAGACGGGATGTTGAGCGTTTTGTTGCTCGCTGCACTACATGTCAAAGAGCTAAGTCACGACTCAATCCTCATGGTTTATATATGCCTTTGCCTGTACCTAGTGTTCCTTGGGAGGATATATCTATGGACTTTGTTTTAGGTTTACCTCGAACAAAGAAGGGGAGGGATAGCATATTTGTTGTCGTGGATAGGTTCTCGAAAATGGCACACTTTATACCATGTCATAAAAGCGATGATGCTGTTAATGTTGCTGATTTGTTCTTTCGTGAAATTATTCGCTTACATGGTGTGCCAAATACTATTGTTTCAGATCGTGATACTAAATTTCTTAGCCACTTTTGGAGATGTTTATGGGCTAAGTTGGGGACTAAGCTGCTTTTTAGTACTACTTGTCACCCCCAAACTGATGGACAAACTGAAGTAGTCAATAGAACATTGTCTACTATGCTTAGGGCTGTTTTGAAGAATAACAAGAAAATGTGGGAAGAATGCTTGCCTCATATTGAATTTGCTTATAATCGTTCATTGCATTCTACTACTAAGATGTGCCCTTTTGAAATTGTGTATGGTTTCCTACCTCGTGCACCTATTGATTTGTTGCCTCTTCCATCTTCAGAGAAGGTTAATTTTGATGCTAAAGAACGTTCTGAATTGATTTTAAAAATGCATGAGTTAACTAAGGAAAACATTGAGCGTATGAATGCTAAATATAAACTTGCTGGAGATAAGGGTAGAAAACATGTTGTGTTTGCGCCTGGAGATCTTGTTTGGTTACATTTGCGTAAAGATAGATTTCCTAATCTGCGCAAATCAAAGCTAATGCCACGTGCTGATGGTCCTTTTAAGGTGTTAGAGAAAATAAATGATAATTCATATAAACTTGAGCTACCTGTAGATTTTGGGGTTAGTCCCACTTTTAACATTGCAGATTTGAAGCCTTATTTGGGTGAGGAAGATGCGCTTCCGTCGAGGACGACTTCATTTCAAGAAGGGGAGGATGATGAGGACATCAATACCATTGTTACACCCACAACCCCTACTGTTACATATACTGGACCAATTACTAGAGCTCGCGCACGCCAATTAAATTACCAGGTACTTCCGTTTCTTGGTAATGATTCTAATGTTCATGAGATTATGATGCTGCCTAAATTGGATACATTTGTTTTGCTTACAAATGAAGGGCCTAGCATGGAGAAGGATGAACATTGGAGCAAGAACACGCATGGAGTTGATGGCATGCGCAAGGGGATAAAGAACGGAGTTGCAAGTGATGATTTCAGGACTTTGAAGCCACCATAAGGAGTGCATGAAGCCTTGGACGAAATATACAAGATGCCACTTCATAATATTCGTCCATAGGCTATTCTAGGTGCTGCGTCACCTTATTAATGGGACAGGCCCATGTAATTTCGAAATACTTAAGTATAGGCTATTTTTAGAGTCCGTGTGTGTGGGGAAACAAGAGTTAGGGTTGGTTTCGGACACCACCCTCAAGGGCCACAAAATTCCCCCCTCTTCCTCCATATATACAGCCCTTAGGGCGTCGTTTAGACTTTGGGTTTTGTTTAGATTAAAAGTTCGCCATAGCTGCAACTTCGCGTACTTCGTTTGTGTCCAACGACTAGACCAAGACGTCACAGAACCCCACCTTGATCAATAAAGCTTTCATCTTATATTCGCAATATCCCGATTGCAATCTCAGTTTCTTGCTTGTTCTTCATTTGCTCGCAGGAAACAGACCCTCGTGGTCAGGTTGATCGTGCTCCGGCGTGGTCAATAACCCTCGGAAGTTGGTTTAGCGATTGCTAAGGTGCGACGTCTTGCACGTTCGTAGTCGGATCGTCAAGGTCGACTGCCACAGAAAACGATAGCCACCATCTCATCGAAACATCGGGACACCTTAGCCTCTATCAAAGAACCCCTGACCTCTTTCTGTTTGTATTTTCCTCTGAAGTTTTTTTAAATACTTGCATGACCTTTCATCTTGTTTTACTTGTTTACAGGCCAAATCTGACTTCTGGAAAGCCATGTATGAGCATGAAGCCGCCAAGAAGGCAAGAGACGCCGCCATAACTGCCAAGAAGACGACCCGGAGGTCCAAGAAGAAAAAGAGCACCGCTTAAGACCTGTTAAAGCTTGATGATGATACTTCTGAGTCGGAGGTAGCCCTTGACTCCCTTGGCCAGTTTTTTAACAACCTTATTGACACTGACTATTGCCAGGACGACATAGGGGCCAGTCAGGCCGTGGAAGAAGAGGTAACTATTTCCTCCGACTCAGCCCATTTGCCAAGACAGAAACTTCGACTGGTAACCCGGAAAGTAAGGTTTCCACACCCTTTGGCTTATTTGGACCCTCATTTTCCATTGAAACATGAGAGCCACCGTCAGGCCTGGAACGATGATGAACCGCCTTCCGTTCTTCAACAAACTCCTCAAAAACGCCAGAATTAGGTCTCTTTTATCTTCATCTTTTACTTTTCATTAATGGACCTGCTCCCTTGCATTACTAACTTTATTTTATCGTCTGCAGGAGGTGTCTCGCTCTTCTGGCGACTCATCTCAAACTCAATTTCCGGCTTTCAAGACTGCCCCTGGGTAAGGAAAAAATCATCTTTCCTCCGTGTCTTTCAAACTGCATCTTTGTTGATGTAGGGTAGGAACCATAGGGGCCGATCTTTCCCGAAAGGAGCGGATCCTGCGAAGAACACTGGGAAGAACGGAGAGAAATCACAAGGGGAAACACTCAAGAACAAGTCCAATCACACATCCACTAGACAATCAAACACACAAGATCCACAAGGTACATGAACAACAAAGGGAAAGATACAAGGTAAGGTTCATCTCCATGAGGAGGTCTCGAAGGGGGCCGCCCAAGAGGGGGTCTTGATGTTCTTCTCCAAAAGGAGGTCTTGAATCCGCTTGGGGGATCTTCTCCGAGGAGGCTCGAATCTCCGAGGAGAAGGTAACCAAGTGGATGAGCAAATCTCTCACACAAATATGAGCTAACCCTTTGCTAACCCTAGAAAGGAGGTGGGGGTGGTCTATATATAGTCTAAGCCACGAAGGGGTAAGTGGGAGAGAGATACAAGGCCAAAGGCCCGGCTGCGCACAGGCAGGGCGGTAGTACCGCTTCAGCGGTAGTACCGCTTGTACGTGCGGTAGTACCGGACTTGTGCTGCTCGATCACAGGAGTTTGTCGGGTTGAGCGGCAGTAGAGCGGAAGTTGGCCGGTAGTACAGCTTGTGGGCCTTCAGCGGTAGTACCGCTTGATGTGGGCGGTAGGACCGCTCGTCCTGGACTGGGCGGATCCTCTTCTTCCTTCTCTTCCATGCTTCTCTCACGGATGGTGTAGTTGTACACTTGTGCTCGCCCTCCTCCTCCTCATCCATGATATTCCGACAATACCTATGTATGCACAAGAGAGGAGTGTCAAGTAGTATACCATCCTCGAAGGGGTCAAACGAGCACGCATAAAGGAGATGATTCACCTTTGTGTATGTGAAGTAGACGTCGCACGTGTCGCTTGCTGAACGGACTCTTGACATGGTGATGTCCATAGGATGCTCCACATCATCCCCTCCCCCTTGGGAAAGATCCGACCTCAGATCGAAAACCAAATCACCATGGGAAAGAGATGGCTTCGCCGTGTAGAAGCGGACGTTCACCAAGTAGTCATCATCTTCAAGGTTGGAGTGGGCACTCTCCAATGTCGCACCGTCTAGTGATTCCTTCAAAATGAGCAAGGACAACAAACACTTGGAAAAATAAATGTGGTTAGCGTTAGTGCAAAACCAAGCATTCAAGAGGTGATTCACCAAACAAGTGTCGTCGTCATGCAAAGCATATGGTGTGACAAAGGATTGTGACGTGGCATGTAAGCATATCAATCTAGAACAAGCAAAGAAATCATGGGGACAAGCATGTGAATGTGAGGTAGTGATGCAAATATGTGTGACAAGATAAGAGGCATCTACCTCAAGTTCATAGTAAGCATTCACAAATTTCTCAATGAAAGGTCTATGGTAGGCATATGAATCATTCACAACACCAAATAAAATGAAGTGTCTAAACACATGGGTCAAGTGCAAGACAAACCAAGCATAATGTGCATGGGGTGTAGTGAATATAGTGTGGCACTCAACACAATATAAAAAGCAATTGTTCATCATGTGTGAGGCAATCAAGGCAAGCATGTAGCAGTCAATGGGACATGGCATATGTGAAGTGATGACATTGTTGCAACCAAACCTGTGATAGGAGCAAGTAATCCAAGAATTAGATGCAACACACAAGGCATATATATCATGATGCATGGAATGGTGAAAGTGACAAGTCGAAGCAAGATCTCTAACATGTGTGCAATCAAGTGATCCAAGATGAACAATAAGTCTCATGGTGCAACCAACACAAGTAGTATTATCCTCAATATCCATGCACATGGTTTGGGGGTTCTCAAAAGAGAAGGATATCACCTTGAAAGGACAATGCCGAAGTATAAGCAAGTGCGATGTAGAATCGTCGTGGTAGAAGGTGGTTCGCTCTCAAGAGCTCGGATTTTCAACTCACGTGACGTGGAAGTTGACACAACGTCCAAGTATCCTACACATGCACACAACAAAACAAAGAACGTATGCGCATGGTAGATAAACACATCATCCATCATGATGGTTCTCTTCTTTTGCATATAACCATTACAAGCACAAGTGCATGAACAATATGATGCAACAATGGCAATATTCATGGCACGAGGTATATGGTGCAAAGAATGAAGACAAGCATGCTTCACAAAAAATATGTCAAGATCTCCAAATATATACGAGAATGCTATGGGGGCAATCTCATTGGCAAGACTAAAATCATTGTTGTTCTCAATACATGGAAAATCATCTAGCATGAGAGAGGCAACATATGAAGATATATGACGGCAAGCAATAACAATCATGTGCAAAGCATGTAGATGGTTGTCATCAACCGCATGAAATGAGAAAGTATGAATCATCGGTGATGCAACAAGGTAAGCAATCATAGGAATCAAGTCGTGCAAGCTAGTAGTGCGAAGATGCAACATACTTGATGAACTCATGGCAATCATGTCATGTGAGCAAATAATAGTTATAGGCAATGTACATGACATATCGCAAGCACGAACGCAAAGCAAGACGAAAGTATCATCATAGGCATGGGGTACAAAGCAACCATGGCAATAACTAGCAATATCTCCACCAAGCTTGCAAATTCACATGCGAGTATGAGAATCAATCATCATGTGTAATGCAAAGCATGGGTCACAAATGCATTGCAAAGGTATAGGAATGAGCATATCATGGAAAGTGAACATGGCAAGATGGGCAAATGATATATAATGGACAATAACCCATAGCCAAGTGAGGGTCGTGTAGAAGAAATGCACGAAGTATTTGCACGAGGAGAGTGGTGGGAAAGACAATCCATGGTATCCCAAGTCATCATTGCTCTCTAGAGCTCGTTTTATCAACTCGTGGGATTGCGAGGTTGACAAGTATTCATGGGTGCCTACACAAAAGAGACACAAACCAAAGAAATTGTGCGCGTGGTAAATTTACACATCATCCATCATGATGTGTATGTGCACGTGTGAGTTAGCACAAGATAAGCATTGGTCAAAGAAATTTGATGCATGGTATAAGAACATCTCATCCATCATGAAAGAATAGTTATTGTGTATGACACAATGGGGTGCAAATTGAGCATACAAGTATATGGGACATCAATAGCATGTTTATTCATGGGGAGCATATTGTGCACACAAGTATTGGGATCATGCAATGAATGGGATGAATCAAAATCTCCTAAAATGTATGAGGAAACTATGGGGGTCTCCTCATGAGCAATAATGGAAACATCATATGGAGAAAATGGACAACATCCAAAACAATGCATATCCGAAGCTAGGTGTTCATGGCATGGCATATGAGATAAATGATGCAAAGGGAGCATATCAATATCATGACAAGAAAAACAAATGCCAATAACCATGGGCTTGTCATCTATGCCATAAGTGCTAATTGGGTTAATCTGAAAGGCATATGCATAGTCACTATGAAGAGATTGCAAATATGACATGTGGTTGATCTCATGCATAACATATGACAAGTCAAGCGGATTGGCAAACATGATGTGACCGAGAGAATTAGCACAAGAGATCCTATGTAACATGGAATCACAACTAATAGACTCCACATGGCAATCATCATACTGATCATAAATGGGTAAATCATTGCATGGGGAGGTCACACTAGCATGAAGCATGGAAATAGGTTGATCAACATCATGCAAGCAATCAATGTCATGATAGTCCACTAGTGGGACAAGAGCATCACCTTCACCTATGTTACCTTTGTCATTCCACTCACGTGGTGTAGGTGAGGTGGGTAAGACCGAATGGTGGTCAAGATCATCATTGTGATGGAACCATGCTGAGAGTGCATCATATTCCACCTTGGCCATCGGCTTGTCCAAAGGTAGGACGAAGTCATCTAGAATCGGCGCGTCATCATATAAGGGACCTAGCACCAAATTAGAAGACACAATAGAGGTAGAGGTCAAGTCGTTAGTGTTGAAAGTGGCCTCACATGACCTATCAACTATCTCACTCTCTCTATGTGGTGGTTCACTCACTCCCTCAAAATAGGTGCACTCAAACTCACATATGGTGGAGTCACTCATCTCACTCAAGTGGTGGGGGTTGTGTCTCTCCTCACATGTGGATTGTGGCAACACATATATGGGGCTAGTGGTGAAGTCACTCTCACTCTCAATATGGTGGCACAAGTCACTCAAGTCATCATACGTCGCCGTGGTCGAAGGGAAAATCCCATTCTCAACCATCTCGTTGTTGTCGCCGTGCATGAAGGCCGAAGATGGCACATCATCACTATCGCCTCCTAAGATGGAAGCATCATCCTTTCTCGTCACAATGTCGCTCGCCTCCAAAGCTTGGTCCTTGATGGTGTCCATAGTCGTAGTCGTCGCCGCACCATCTTGAAAAAGAGTCAAAGTAGACTCGGCATCATCAATGCCACAAAGAGGGATGGCGGTGAAGTAGAACTTGGGAGCATCGTCTTGGAGCTCGCCGGGCTTGGACATCATGGTGGTACTAGCATCATGCTCATTCTCATGGAGCTTGGTCGTCGCGAAGTGAGCTTGGGGTGGAGAAGCTTTGGCCTTCATGAGTTCTTGTTCCGCCTTGAGAGCACCAATGTAGTTGTCGTGGAGGGACTTGTAGTTCTCGAGGAAGATCGTCTTGGAGATGTCGTTGTGCAATCCCATCATGAAGTGGAACTTCATCGAAATGGGGTCGTCCATGCCAGCTTGTCGATAGGCAGTCTTCATCTCCTTGAAGTACGCGTCGATGGACTTGGATCCTTGGGTGGTGTTCTCCGGTTGGCGTAGAAGTTGTTCCATGTAGGTTGGAGGCACGAACTCTCGCCGCATAGCTCTCTTCGTCTTGGGCCAACTCATGTCGTAGGTCTTCGAAGGTGTGTGAAGCCACCATGTCGACGCATAGTCATGGAAGTTTCTTGTGGCACACTTCACTTAATCTTTGGGAGGAACTTGATGTAGCTTGAGGTAGTCGTCCATCAAACACTCCCACTCGAGATACTCCTCGGGTTCTAGAGTCCCATAGAAAGGAATCTCATGGTCGATGTCGAGGTTGTAGTAGCTCGTGGAAGTCGTGGACTTGAGCTTGGGGAGCTTCTCTTGAAGTGCTTGTGGGCGAAGATGCCGTATGTCCATAGGCAACGATGCCTTGAAGTCGCTTGGCGAAGATGCCAAGGGATATGGTGAAGTCATCGAGTGGTTGTTGGTGTTGAGCTCTTGACCTTCACGTTCGTGGTGGTGATGGCGTCGATGCCGATGAGACCTTGCCGGAGATGGTATCTTGGAAGCATGTGTACTTGAGCGTCTTCTCGAAGATGAGGAAGATCGCTTGTAGGACTTGATGAGGGATTTGATCTACTCCATTTGAGCTTGCATCTTGGTGTCGGTAGAGTTATTCGTGGCATCGAACTCCTCGTTGTTGTTGTAGACCGAAGTTGAAATGCCTTTCCTATCCATCACAAGACTCGAGTAGAGGTGAGTAGGAAATGAGATGAACAATACCAAGTTACCTTTTCCCAAAGTTGAGGATGTGTCTTGTTTCACTCAATGTGAGATGAAAGAATAGTGGAATTGGTACCGGACTTGTTCACTCACACCTACAAACTCAAGCTTTTGAGTAGCTCGGTGAGGATAGTGGCACAAAAATTTAATGCAAAATGTTAGCAAGAGTCAATAATGTTGAAAGAGATTCACAAATTCGCAATTGAATCTAGACCAATAGCAATATGTGGTACACGGAAACACACACACGGATAGATAAATGGGGTCGTGCAACCAAGGATGAGCACAAAATGTGGAATCCACGGAAAATGCTCATGTTGCACAACTCAAGAGAGACGCTAGCACGATTGCTCAATCGGCGGATACGACACTTGTGCACAACCTATGATATGCAAAATGTATCGACTTTCTATCCCAAGTATGCTATGTATGTATGGTTCCCGGTGTTATGATCCAAGATGATCGGATATGACAATGTGGTATGATGCTATGGCTATTGCTTACAAGCTTATTTGCTCTTTCTCTTTTGCTTAAAAGCTTATTCTCTTTTTTGTATGTCCACTTTGCGAAATGCACCAACCAAGATAGTAATTGTGTATATGCGGGAACAAACTTGAGACACAAGATATGATATGATGATACCAATATGATACCGATATGGTATGGTATGTATGTAATGGAAGGTGTAGACCACTAATGTGCACAAGTAACGTTGCCGGCAATACTCAAAGGCTAGTCTCGATAGGCAAGTGACGCAAAATAGGCTAGGGGTTATCAATGCAATGGCAAGGGAATTACAATGGAGGGATACCACGATACCAAGATGATATGGAGGTTACCATCCGTGGCGATGATGAGTGGCGGTGATCTTGATGGAGATACCAAGATGATGGAGACTCGTCCCTAAGTAGCCGAAACACCTTAGGAAACGGAAAACCGCGAACTCAAAATATCAAATGTCAAATGGTGGTAGCAGGATGCGGTGGTGGTTACGGGATTGCGGAAATGCAATGATGGGTTTTGCGAGTAGGCAATGCGGAAGTGGAGGGTAAGGTTGGCTATACATGGTGTCGGAGTTGGAAGCATGGTCCCTAAGTAGCCGAAACACCTTAGGAGACACAACTCACAACGCAAACAAAATTGGGTTAAGTAGGGGGTCGAAGAAGTGCATGGTTGGTAAGCCTATGTGGAAGTGGTGGTGGTGGTTGATGAAGAAGAAACCATCCCTAAGTAGCCTAGACACCTTAGTAAACTCAAATCACTCCTCAAGCAACCACTAATGCGATGGGGAACAAAATTGGTTAGGTTGCGGAAGTCGGTGGTGGTGTGGCGGATGATGTGGTGGAAGCCCTAGGCAAAGATGCCAAAGTTCCAAAAAATTCATGGAGTCAAATGGTGTTGAAACCTATATATATATATATATATATAGATATATATATATATATATATATATATATATGGATGAGGGATGTCAATAGCTACTCAACGAGCTAAAGAACACGAAAATCGGACTCCGGATGTGAAAGTTATGGTCGAAACGGCGAAACTCGAAACGCTGAAACTGGGAGGGGCGGAAGTACCGCTTGGAAGGGCGGTAGTACCGCATGTGGAGCTCAGCAGTAGTACCGCTTGGTGGGGCGGTAGTACTGCTCGTGTCGGGAAAATTCGCAGAACTGGATCAGGGCGAATTTTGGGGCAGAAAAGGATGATTTCGAGGTCAAAATTCGAGCGATTTCGTGGATGGAAAGTGGAGAAAATTGGGGAGATGCTAGATCTACTTGAAACCAAGCAAATCTATGGATCAAATCCAACAAAACTTCGTCAAACCAACAAATCACAAAAAAAAATCGGGCTATTTTTGGTGGGGATTTTCGAATTTAGGGAAGAACACAACAAAATTAGGCTAGAAAACAACGAGGGGAGGCTCCGAAATCATGATCAAAGTGGCTCATGATACCAAGATGATGTAGGGTAGGAACCTAGGGGCCTATCTTTCACGAAAGGAGCGGATCCCGCGAAGAACATGAAGAACACGGGGAATAACGGAGAGAAATCACAAGGGGAAACACTCAAGAACAAGTCCAATCACACATCCACTAGACAATCAAACACACAAGATCCACAAGGTACATGAACAACAAAGGGAAAGATACAAGGTAAGGTTCATCTCCATGAGGAGGTGTTGAAGGGGGCGTCCCAAGAGGGGGTCTTGATGTTCTTCTCCAAAAGGAGGTCTTGAATCCGCTTGGGGGATCTTCTCCGAGGAGGCTCGAATCTCCGAGGAGAAGGTAACCAAGTGGATGAGCAAAGCTCTCACAAAAATATGAGCTAATCCTTTGCTAACCTTAGAAAGGAGGTGGGGTGGTATATATATAGTCTAAGCTACGAAGGGGTAAATGGGAGAGAGATACAAGGCCAAAGGCCCGGCTGCGCACAGGCAGGGCGGTAGTACCGGTCCCTCGGGCGGTAGTACCGCTTGTACGGGCGGTAGTACCGGACTTGTGCCGCTCGATCACAGGAGTTTGTCGGGTTGAGCGGCAGTAGAGCAAAAGTTGGCCGATAGTACAGCTTGTGGGCCTTCAGCAGTAGTACCGCTTGATGTGGGTGGTAGTACCGCTCGTCCTGGACTGGGCGGATCCTCTTCCTCCTTCTCTTCCATGCTTCTCTCACGGATGGTGTAGTTATACACTTGTGCTCGCCCTCCTCCTCCTCGTCCATGATGTTCCGACAATACCTATGTATGCACATGAGAGGAGTGTCAAGTAGTATACCATCCTCGAAGGGGTCAAGTGAGCACGCATAAAGGAGATGATTCACCTTTGTGTATGTGAAGTAGATGTCACATGTGTCGCTTGCCGAACGGACTCTTGACATGGTGATGTCCATAGGATGCTCCGCATCATTTGTACTAACTGTCTCATAACATCTTTCGTAGTGGCCAAGCCAAGTCCAAGAAGGCCAAAGTAACAAAACCGGTGGAAGACCCGTCAGTCCTTGCTCCTGAACCAGCCATGCCAACTTCTCCCGCTCGAACTAAAGCACCAAAAGTCCCGGCTGCCAATGCTCAATTGGATCCTCCTGAGCCGTCAGCTGATGATACTGTTGTTAACCCCTCTACTGCCAGACCATCCAGTTTAGCTAATCCGCCATCATCTTCTGATCATGACGTTCTGGTCACTAGTAGACGTTATGTTGAATCGGGGACTCCTATTGTGTTAACCCGGCACACTGCTAAACAAGAAGCCCTGGAGAGACACAGAGTGCGCTTTGATATCTCTCACTACAGTCATCTGAGTGCTAATGACATTTTGTCCGGCTATCTCAGCCATGTTCATTCCACCCGTGAATCAGAGATTGAGATTGTCAAACAACTTCAGCTGAAATATGAGGTATGTTCTCCGGTTTACTTATACTCTGCCAGCCCCCAAGTATTCAGATGATGATCCTGAATGATCTGGAGACTTTATGATATAGATGGATATTTTCTCTCTAAGTTTTTCAAAAGTCCAATAAAATAGTGTAAACTTCACCTGTAGTCCCCAAGTGCCGGCTCAATTTACAAGAAATGAACCGGTACTTTAACTTCATAGCTGTCTTTTGCCGAACCAACAAATATTGTAATCCGGCTTAATCTGGAGAGACTTTCTGAATATCATGCATTAGTCCCCAAGTGCCAACTGCTGTTACTTTGTAAGGTACTTGGGACTTGAAATATATTAGAGTCATAAGAAATTGTTTTGGCAGACATTAGCCCCCAAGTGTCAAGTGGTATTGCAGTGCAAAGTACTTGAGACTTGAATCTTGAACTTTAGTTTAAACCTTGACACACCTGTGTATGTTTTGTAGAATGCACTATCTGAATTGGGTTCCTAATTAACTGACGCCAAGACCCAGCTGGCGGATCAAGAGGCAGAAGTCAAGTATGCTGATGCTAAACTTCAATTAAGTCTTGCTGAGACAGAAAAATTGAAAACCAGCTTGACTGCCAAAAGGAAATCCTAGGCTGAAGAAAAGACGTTGCTGACACAACGCGCCGAAAAAGCTGAAGAGGCTCTTGAGGAGGTTACCATGGAGCTGACCGGCTTAATGAACCGGGTGTCTCAAATGGTTTCCGCCATCTTTGGTAAGCCATCTGTACTGATCTTTTATACCTTCTTTTGACCCAGAATATAAACCGCCTCCTGACCCCTTGTTTAAAAAATATGTGCAGGCCCGCGAAGCAAGAATCCGAGCCAAGATAATGTGACTAAACTGAAGGCGATCTATACCTTAGTGGAGCAGTTGTACACTGGCGCTCAACGAGCACTTGCTGCTATCTCTCCTGCCAACCAAGGACCCAACCGGCTCAGTGATGTCTTGAAAAAATTGTCAATCTTACCCGCCAGGTTTTAAGAAGTCAAACGATCCTGTGCCAGAGCCGGAGCCTTGACTGCCCTGAGCCGCTGCAAAGCCTGGGTGCCAAATCTAGACCCGGCGGACGTAGCCAGGGGGTACCCTACCGTGAAGGAAGACAGGTCTCTATTTGAGCAGGATGACTTCGGTGCTTGCGTGAGGGGAGTTTGACCTCATGCCACCATTCTTGGAGATGAGATCAACATTGACAAATATCAGCCGGGTTTTGATTTGGAGAATAAGAAGATGGCGACTCCCTCTTACAAGGTGACAGACCTTACCCCACTGGTTCGTCAACATACGTTTGGTCCAGAAGTTGATCCGACTGGCCTAATTGATGATGAAGCAAAGTTCATTGCCGTGAACGGCTTTGACTGGTCCAATCCCAGCTTCCAATTAATAGAAGGAGGTGAACCGGTGAGGGAAGAGCGAGAACCATCTTTGTGGGATCTTTAAAGCCTTGTAATATATTTAGCTTGAAACAACTGCATATTTTGCCTATGCCATCGTGCATAAGATGCCGTGTGTGACTCTTTGCTTCCTGATGTGAATATATGCGTCACATTTATGGTTATCTCTGTAATATTTCGGCTCTGTTCCTATAGAAAAGGAAGAAACTGGCTTGGCGGTTTAGCACCGAACGGGTCAGAACACCCGGTATATAACCAATGGTTTATCATAGTAGAAGAAACAGAAACAGATGCGAAAATAAACAAGTTTGAAACAACCTTTGATTAACACAGAAACAACAGTTCGTAAATAATAGTCATACCTGTATTTTGTACCTCTGGACCACCGGTTTATATGACCCGGGTGATGAGGTTGATGATCCAGTCCTTTTGAGAAGTCAATGCTTCTGTACGCGTGATGACTATCATGCCTTGGCGGTTTATTGTCAAATAGTCAAACCTGTGAAAAGACCGTGCTCATTGTTTAAAATTGAGACAATAAAAGACCAATAAGGCAAATAACAGTTTGCAAACAATATAAATTAACCTTGTAACTAAAGGTTGGGGGTTTCTGATTCGAATACAATCAGTAAACCGGACCAAAGGGGTTAAGCTAAGATTCAAATACGATCATATAGCCCCCAGTGGCTTTGGCGTTGCACCGATCAAGAGGGTACCGACAACTATGTTCTCTTTGGTTCGAATACGACCTATGTTTGAACAGGAAGCCCCCAAATGATCTTGAGAGGTTTTTAATGACCCTGATTCAAATACGATCCAAGTCGGACCCAAAAGGGGTTAAGCTATGATTCAGATACGATCAAGGAGCCCCCTAGTGAGTTTGGCTTTGAGCCGATCAAGATGGTTACGAAAGCTATGTTCTCTTTGGTTCGAATACAACCTATGTTTGAACAAGAAGCCCCCAAGTGATCATGACGTTTACATCTAGATTCGAATACGATCATAAGCCGGACCATAAAGGTGAAGCTAAATTCAGATATGATCAGCTCCTTAATAGTCATGAAAAATAGTAAAGATATAGGACCTTTGAAGAGGAAAAAGGACAGAGGTCCTGCTTTATTACTTATCATAGATATACGACGTCAAAGTATGTAAATGATGAGAGCCGGTGGCTCAGGTGTAGTATGGACGAAGTTGAGCAATGTTCCACGGCCAGCGGGTCACCTCCTCCGACTTACGTGAGTCTTTGTGCTCTCGAACATCAATGAAGTAATATGACCCGTTGTTTAAGTTCTTGCTGACCACAAAGGGTCCTTCCCAAGGCGGGGATAGCATGTGTGCATCTGACAGATCCTACATGAGCCGAAGCACCAGGTCACCTTCTCGAAAAGTCCTAGACTTAACTCGGTGGCTGTGATAACGGCGCAGGTCCTGTTGATAAATTGTTGATCAAGCCGCTGCTAAGTCTCTCTCCTCATCTAACAAGTCAAGCGCATCCTGCCTGGCTTGTTCGTTATTAGCTTCAACATAAGCCGCCACACGAGGCAAGCATGACGGATGTCACTAGGCAGCACCGCTTCTGCTCCATAAACCATGAAGAAGGGTGTATAACCCATGGACCTGTTAGGAGTGGTGTTAGTACTCCACAGTACCGAGGGTAACTCCTCTACCCAGCAACCCGGCTTTTGTTGTAAGGGAACCATGAGCTGGGGCTTGAGACCTTTTAAGATTTCCTGATTTGCTCTCTCAGCCTGCCCGTTGATGAGGACATCAATACCATTGTTACACCCACAGCCCCTACTGCTACATATACGGGACCAATTACTAGAGCTCGCGCACGCCAATTAAATTATCAGGTACTTTCATTTCTTGGTAATGATTCTAATGTTCATGAGAATATGATGCTGCCTAAATTGGATACATTTGTTTTGCTTACAAATGAAGGGCCTAGCTTGGAGAAGGATGAACATTGGAGCAAGAACAAGCATGGAGATGATGCTATGCGCAAGGGGAACAAGAACGGAGTTACAAGTGATGATTTTAGGACTTTGAAGCCACCATAATGGGTGCATGAAGCCTTGGACGAAATATACAAGATGCCACTTCATAAATTTCGTCCCGAGGCTATTATAGGTGCTGCGTCACCTTTTTATTGGGCCAGGCCCATGTAATTTCGAAATACATAAGTATAGGCTATTTTTAGAGTCTGTATGTGTGGGGAAACCAGAGATAGGGTTGATTTCGGACCCCTCCACCAAGGGCCACGAAATTCCCCCTCTCTTCCTCCATATATACAACCTTAGGGCACCGTTTAGATTTTGGGTTTTGTTTAGATTAAAAGTTCGGCATAGCTGCAACTTCGCGTACTTCGTTTGTGTTCAACGACCAGACAAAGGCGTCACAGAACCCCACCTTGATCAATAAAGCTTTCATCTTATATTCGCAATATCCAGATTGCAATCTCAGTTTCTTGCTTGTTCTTCGTTTGCTCGCAGGAAACAGACCCTCGTGGTCAGGTTGATCGTGCTCCGGCGTGGTCAATAACCTCTTGGAGTTGGTTTAGCGATTGCTAAGGCGCGACGTCCTCGCACGTTCGTAGTCGGATCGTCAAAGTCGACTGCCACCAAAGCGATATCCATCATCTCATCGAAAGACGGGACACCTTTGCCTCTATCAAGTGGTATCAGATTTCCAGGTTGTTTGGTGAGATTTTACAGGTAGTTTAGATCGAGTCTGTTCTTCATACCTACAGTCCACGAAAAAGCCACAAAAAAAGATTAGGGTTAGTTCATCATATCCGAACCAATCTGAGCCTTTGCATAATCTTTTTAGGGTTTTGCTTTGTTGAATTTGCGGTTGCATCGTCGTGTCTAGTTGCTGGTCTTAGAGTCTAGTCTTTTAGAGTTTCGAGTTCTGGTCATAAGTTGTCACGCCGCCGCCGCACCATCGTCATCGCCCCTGCCATCTACCACCACCGCTTATCCGCCACTGCTTCGAATCCGTATCCATATACCACCACCGCTGTCATATACCACCACCGCTGCCGTCTACCAACATATACCCACCACCAATCCGAGTTCTTGTCATATTAGGTTTGTTTTCGAGATCCATCTAGATTCCGATCCGTGTTTCCTTGCCGGAGTAGGTTTCGAAAAAAAAGAGTCTGGAAACCACCCTCCGTTTAGGCCATTATAGGAAGTTTCTGAGTGTTTTGAGACAGGTGCCATTATAGGAAGTTTTTTTTGACCCGTTTCCAGTTTTTGGGTCCGGGCAGTCGAAAAAAAAATTGGTCAAAAAAATTTCGTGCCTATCCTGTCAGTTTGAGCTAGGAAGAGTTTTGAGACACTCGCCATTATAGTGATTTTTCGCAAAAAAAAAGAGCGAAAAAAAAATTCCAGAGTGTGCTTTTCCCTTGTTTACGTGCCGCGCCGTGATTTTGTTGGTGTTCTAGGCTCGCGTCTCTAGCACAGTCTAGCCTAGGACCAGCACAGTACCGTCGTTGAGCGTTTATTCAACTTTGCATCTCTGAATTGATTATTGCTGACCCTTTTTGCTACCATATTATAAGCCTTCCCAGCTCCACATACATCTACGTCGTGCGGTTGACTCTCCCTGGTAATCGCTCTATCCAAGCTTTGAGAGTTTTTGACTACAACGGTTGCCGATCACCGCCTGCTGCTGGGTAAGAACTGGTAAGAATTTGAGATTTGCTTGACGGATTTGTGACACCCACCACCACCTCTTGTTAGTAGTCTGTAGGATCATATTCTTGTGTGTTTCTATTGCTGCTAACCATGCCAGGATCACAAGCCGACGAGACTGACTGGGAGAACATGACGAATAAGGATATGCATGATAAATTTCAGCAAATGATGAGTGGACAGGTGCAAGATGTGCTAAACAGATTTGAAGAGGCCATGGAGAAGATAGATGGCATGGAGAAGACGCTCGAAACAAAGCTCGATAACAAGTTTAATGAATTGCTCGCGGGTCTTCCACCACCACCACCTGCTGCACCTAACGCACCTCTCCAACAACAACAACAACGACTACCTCCACGTCGTGAAACAGACCTCCGCCGAGCGAGCCGTGTTCCTCTTGCGTTTGGCCAAACTGTTGGTGCTGCTGTTGATACTTCTGTGGCTCCTGCTGCTGATGCGGAGGAGGATGATTATGTGGGAGATTACGAGGATGAGGTTGCTCAAAATCAGAACTACGTGCAACCACCTGCACCACAACCACCAGGTCGTCCACATGCAAATAATCACAATGGTAGGGCTTTCCCTCAGGTACGAGATCATGACCATCTTCCTAAACTAAAATTGAATATTCCACCTTTCGAGGGTAGATATGTTCCTGATATATATCTTACTTGGGAGTTAGAAACTGAACAACGATTTACATGTTTACAATATCCCGAGGAGAGACGGGTTGCCGCTGCTGTTTGTGCTTTCACTAGTTTTGCATGTGTATGGTGGTCTGAACATTGTAGATTATATCCTATTCCAACTACTTGGGTTGGTTTGAAAACTGCTATGCGTACTCGTTGGGTTCCACCATATTATCAACGTGAATTGCTTCAAAAATTACAGCGCTTAAGACAAGGAAAAAATTCTGTAGAAGAATATTATCAGGAATTACAAACTGGCATGATTAGATGTGGTATTGTTGAGGAGAATGAAGCTATGCTTGCACGCTTTCTGGGTGGATTAAATAGAGAGATTCAGACCATTCTAGACTATAAGGAGTATACTAATATCACTCGTTTATTCCATCTTGCTTGTAAAGCTGAACGTGAAGTGCAGGATCGACAAGCATTGGCGCGAACTAACTTTTCTGCAGGCCGACCTTCATCATGGACACCATGTGCATCTTCTACTTCAACTGCACCAGCACCTCCATCAGGTGCCACCTCCAGCCGTGATACAAGATAACAGGCACAACCACCATTATCTGCCAAGAGCACACCAGCGGGGCCTGCATAACGTTCTTCTTCTTCCATAGCATCAACAGGGCATACAAGTGATATTATTTGTCGTCGTTGTAAGGGAGGAGGTCATTATGCGAGAGAATGCAAATCTCCGCGTGTGATGATTGCTACCGCGGATGGTGGATATGAGTCCGCTAGTGACTATGATGAGGAGACTTTGGCTCTTATTACACGTGAAGAACATGGTGGAGATGATTCTGATCATGAGACGCAATACATGGCTCCTGAAGACGCTGACAGGTATGAATGTTTAGTTGCTCAACATGTTTTGAGTGTGCAGGTCACACAAGCTGAGCAAAATCAGAGGCACAATTTGTTCCATACCAAGGGAGTTGTGAAGGAACATTCTGTGCGCGTCATCATAGACGGAGGGAGCTGCAACAACTTGGCTAGCATGGAGATGGTGGAGAAGCTTTCTCTCACCACGAGACCACATCCACATCCTTACTACATCCAATGGTTCAACAACAGCGGCAAGGTTAAGGTAACTCATACTGTTCGTGTGCATTTTAGTATCTCTACATATGCTGATTATGTTGATTGTGATGTGCTACCTATGCAAGCATGTTCCTTATTACTTGGTAGACCATGGCAATTTGATAAAAATTCTATACATCATGGTAGAAACAATCACTATACTCTTGTTCATAAGGATAAAAATATTACTTTGCTTCCTATGACTCCTGATTCCATTTTGAAAGATGATATTAATAGAGCTAATAAAGAAAAACAGGAGAAGAATAAGAGTGAAAATCAGATTGTGGCAAAAGAATTTGAGCAACAAATGAAGCCTAATAATAAACCATCTAGTGTTGCTTTTGAAATTAAATTGAAAAGTGCATGTTTATTTGCCACCAAATCTGATATTGATGAGCTAGATTTCAGCAAATCTGTTTGCTATGCTTTTGTGTGCAAAGAGGCATTATTTTTATTCGAGGACATGCCTTCCTCTTTGCCTCCTGCTGTCACTAACATTTTGGAGGAGTTCGCTGACGTCTTTCCACAAGACGTGCCACCGGGATTACCGCCTATTCGAGGGATTGAGCATCAGATTGACTTAATTCCCGGTGCTTCACTGCCAAACCGTGCACCATACCGTACCAATCCAGAGGAGACGAAGGAGATTATGCATCAAGTACAAGAGCTTCTCGACAAAGGTTATATACGCGAATCCCTTAGTCCTTGTGCTGTTCCTATTATTCTAGTGCCGAAAAAGGATGGTACATCACGTATGTGTGTTGATTGTAGAGGCATTAACAATGTTACTATTCGTTATCGTCATCCTATTCCTAGGCTAGATGATATGCTTGATGAATTGAGTGGCTCTACAATATTCTCCAAAGTTGATTTGCGTAGTGGATACCATCAAATTCGTATGAAATTGGGAGATGAATGGAAAACAACATTTAAAACTAAGTTTGGATTATATGAGTGGTTTGTCATGCCTTTTGGGTTAACTAATGCACCTAGTACTTTCATGAGATTAATAAACGAAGTTTTACGTGTTTTCATTGGACGATTTGTGGTAGTTTACTTTGATGACATATTGATTTGTAGCAGATCTTTGGAAGAACATTTGGAACATTTACGTGCTGTTTTTATTGCTCTACGTGATGCACGTTTGTTTGGTAACCTTGGGAAGTGCACCTTTTGCACCGACCGAGTATCTTTTCTTGGCTATGTTGTTACTCCACAGGGAATTGAAGTTGATAAAGCCAAGATTGTAGCTATTGAGAGTTGGCCGCAGCCCAAAACGGTCACACAAGTGAGGAGTTTTCTTGGCCTCGCTGGATTCTATAGGCGTTTTGTGAGAGATTTCAGCACCATTGCTGCACCTCTCAATGAGCTTACAAAGAAAGATGTGTCTTTTCTTTGGGGTACCGCACAGGAAGAAGCCTTCTCGGTATTGAAAGATAAGTTGACACATGCTCCTTTACTCCAACTTCCTGATTTTAATAAGACTTTTGAGCTTGAATGTGATGCTAGTGGAATTGGATTAGGAGGTGTGTTATTACAAGATGGCAAACCTGTTGCATAATTTTCTGAAAAATTGAGTGGGCCTAGTCTGAATTATTCTACTTATGATAAAGAATTATATGCTCTTGTTCGGACTTTAGAAACATGGCAACATTATTTATGGCCCAAAGAATTTGTTATACATTCTGATCATGAAAGTTTGAAACATATTAAAAGTCAAGCTAAACTGAATCGTAGACATGCTAAATGGGTTGAATTCATTGAGACTTTCCCTTATGTCATTAAACACAAGAAGGGAAAAGAAAATGTTATTGCCGATGCATTGTCTCGTCGCTATACTATGCTTTCACAACTTGACTTCAAAATATTTGGTTTGGAGACCATCAAAGATCAATATGTGCATGATGCTGATTTTAAAGATGTAATGCAGAATTGTAAAGAAGGTAGAATGTGGAACAAGTTTGTCGTTAACGATGGATTTGTGTTTCGTGCTAACAAGCTATGCATTCCAGCTAGCTCCGTTCGTCTTTGGTTGTCACAGGAGGCGCATGGAGGAGGATTAATGGGACACTTTTGCGTGAAAAAGACGGAGGACGTACTTGCTACACATTTCTTTTGGACAAAGATGAGACGGGATGTTGAGCGTTTTATTGCTCGATGCACTACATGTCAAAAAGCTAAGTCACGACTCAATCCTCATGGTTTATATATGCCTTTGCCTGTACCTAGTGTTCCTTGGGAGGATATATCTATGGACTTTGTTTTAGGTTTACCTCGAACAAAGAAGGGGAGGGATAGTATATTTGTTGTCGTGGATAGATTCTCGAAAATGGCACACTTTATACCACGTCATAAAAGCGATGATGCTGTTAATGTTGCTGATTTGTTCTTTCGTGAAATTATTCGCTTGCATGGTGTGCCAAATATTATTGTTTCAGATCGTGATATTAAATTTCTTAGCCACTTTTGGAGATGTTTATGGGCTAAGTTGGGGACTAAACTGCTTTTTAGTACTACTTGTCACCCCCAAACTGATGGACAAACTGAAGTAGTCAATAGAACGTTGTCTACTATGCTTAGGGCTGTTTTGAAGAATAATAAGAAAATGTGGGAGGAATGCTTGCCTCATATTGAATTTGTTTATAATCGTTCATTGCATTCTACTACTAAGATGTGCCCTTTTGAAGTTGTGTATGGTTTCCTACCTCGTGCACCTATTGATTTGTTGCCTCTTCCATCTTCGGAGAAGGTTAATTTTGATGCTAAACAACATGCTGAATTGATTTTAAAAATGCATGAGTTAACTAAGGAAAACATTGAGCGTATGAATGCTAAATATAAACTTGCTGGAGATAAGGGTAGAAAACATGTTGTGTTTGCACCTGGAGATCTTGTTTGGTTACATTTGCGTAAGGATAGATTTCCTGATTTGCGCAAATCAAAGCTAATGCCACGTGCTGATGGTCCCTTTAAGGTGTTAGAGAAAATAAATGATAATGCATAGAAACTTGAGCTGCCTGCAGATTTTGGGGTAAGTCCCACTTTTAACATTGCAGATTTGAAGCCTTATTTGGGTGAGGAAGATGAGCTTCCATCGAGGACGACTTCATTTCAAGAAGGGGAGGATGATGAGGACATCAATACCATTGTTACACCCACAACCCCTACTGCTACATATACGGGACCAATTACTAGAGCTCGCGCACGCCAATTAAATTATCAGGTACTTTTGTTTCTTGGTAATGATTCTAATGTTCATGAGAATATGATGCTGCCTAAATTGGATACATTTGTTTTGCTTACAAATGAAGGGCCTAGCTTGGAGAAGGATGAACATTGGAGCAAGAACAAGCATGGAGATGATGCTATGCGCAAGGGGAACAAGAACGGAGGTACAAGTGATGATTTTAGGACTTTGAAGCCACCATAATGGGTGCATGAAGCCTTGGACGAAATATACAAGATGCCACTTCATAAATTTCGTCCCGAGGCTATTATAGGTGCTGCGTCACCTTTTTATTGGGCCAGGCCCATGTAATTTCGAAATACATAAGTATAGGCTATTTTTAGAGTTTGTATGTGTGGGGAAACCAGAGATAGGGTTGATTTCGGACCCCTCCACCCAGGGCCACGAAATTCCCCCTCTCTTCCTCCATATATACAGCCTTAGGGCACCGTTTAGACTTTGGGTTTTGTTTAGATTAAAAGTTCGCCATAGCTGCAACTTCGCGTACTTCGTTTGTGTTCAACGACCAGACAAAGGCGTCACAGAACCCCACCTTGATCAATAAAGCTTTCATCTTATATTCGCAATATCCAGATTGCAATCTCAGTTTCTTGCTTGTTCTTCGTTTGCTCGCAGGAAACAGACCCTCATGGTCAGGCTGATCGTGCTCCGGCGTGGTCAATAACCTCTCGGAGTTGGTTTAGCGATTGCTAAGGCGCGGCGTCCTCGCATGTTCGTAGTCGGATCGTCAAAGTCGACTGCCACCAAAGCGATATCCATCATCTCATCGAAAGACGGGACACCTTTGCCTCTATCACCCGTTAGATTGAGGGTGAGCTACAGAAGAAACATCCAGCCGGATGTGCTCTCTTTGACAAAACTCCTCCATAGCCCATTGGGACAAATTAGTGCCATTGTCAGTGATAATGCTGTGTGGAAAACCAAAGCGAAAAATCACCTTTTTCATGAACTGAACCGCTGTGGCTGCATCACACTTACTCACTGGCTCTGCCTCAACCCACTTTATGAATTTGTCAACTGCCACTAAAAGATGTGTCTTTTTATCCTTGGACCTTTTTAAAGGTCCAACCATGTCAAGCCACCAGAGTGCGAACGGCAAGTGATTGGAATCATCCACAATTCCTGAGCCGGCACATGCGCTCGTCGTGCAAATTTTTGACATCCATCACATCTACTGACCAGATCTTCTGCATCAGCGTGGGCCATCAACCAGTAAAAATCATGACGAAAAGCTTTGTCCACAAGAGATTTTGACCCGGTGTGATGACCACAATCCCCTTCATGGATCTCACAAAGTATTTCTTGGCCTTCTTCAGGAGAAACACACCGCTGAAATGCTCCAGTGACACTGCGATGGTATAATTCTCCGTCAGAAATCGTCATTGACTTGGACCGCCGGGTTATCTGTCGGGCCGGGGTCTCATCGTCTGGCAACTCGCCCCGGGTCATGTAAGCCAAGAACGGTATTGTCCAATCTGGAATGATGTGAAGAGCCGCCACAAACTGTGCCTCCGGGTCAGGAACGGCCAAATCTTCCTCTGTAGGTAACTTAACAGACGGGTTATGCAAAACATCCAAAAAGGTGTTAGGTGGCACCAGCTTACGCTGAGACTTCATTCTTTCTTCGGACAATGTGTTCCACTTGGTAACCCTTAAAATGTCCTGCAACAGCACCAACTTCATGGCGATAAGCCGCCATGAGAGGATCCTTGGAATCCCACTTGCCTGACACCTGTTGAGCCACCAAATCTGAATCGCCAAGGCACCGGCCCGACTCAGACTCATTTCTTTAGCCATTCGAAGACCATGGAGCAAGGCTTCATATTCTGTTGCGTCGTTAGTACAAGGAAACATCAACCGCAACACATAACAAAACTTGTCGCCTCGAGGGGAAGTTAAAACAACTCCATCCCCCGAGCCTTCCAACTGTCTGGACCCATCAAAGTGAATCGTCCAATATGTGTTGTCCGGTTTCTCCTCTGGCATCTGCATCTCTGTCCAGTCATTAATAAACTCAACCAGCGCTTGAGATTTGATCGCAATACGTGGCACATACTTCAACCCATGAGACCCAAGCTCAATGGCCCACTTCATGACTCGTCCAGTAGCTTCTCTGTTTTCAATGATGTCTCTCAAAGGAGCAGAGCTAACCACAGTGATTGAGTGACCCTGAAAGTAATGTTTGAGCTTCCAGCTTGCCATGAACACCCCATACACGAGCTTCTGCCAACGTGGATATCTTTGTTTAGATTCAATCAGCACCTCACTGACATAATAAACCGGCTGTTGGACCAAATGTTCCTTGCCGGCCTCCTTGCGTTCACCACAATGGACACACTAACAGCTCATGAGTTAGCAACTACATATAATAACAATGGCTCTTTCTCAACTGGAGCAGCAAGAACCGGGGGTTCAACAAGTTGTTTCTTCAAATCCACAAAAATAGAGTTAGCAGCATCACTCCAGACAAAGTCATCCACCTTTTTCATCATTTGATACAAAGGCATCACCTTCTCCCCTAACCGGCATAAGGCCGTGATGCGACCCGCTAGCCACTGAACGTCATTGATGCACAACGGTTTAGCCAGAGATGTGATTGCCTTGATCTTCTCCGGGTTAGCCTCAATACCTCTGTTAGACACCATAAAACCCAAAAGTTTGCAAGCTGGGACTCCGAAAACACACTTGGCCGGGTTAAGCATCATCTTGTAGACCCAGAGGTTATCAAAGGTCTCCTACAGATCTGTTACCAAGGTTTCCTCCTTTCTGGACTTCACCACTATATCATCCATATAAGCATGAACATTCAGCCCAATCTGATTGTGAAGGAAATTCTATACACACTGTTGATAAATTGCCTGGGCACTTTTAAGCCCTAAAGGCATAGACACGTAGCAGAAGGATCCAAACGGAGTGATGAAAGCTGTTTTCTCCTGGTCCTTAACTGTCGTCTTGATCTGATGATAACCTGAGTATGCATCCAAAAAACTCAAACGCTCACAACCCGTCGTAGCATCAATGATCTGATCAATACGAGGGAGATCAAAAGGGTCAGCCGGACAAGCCTTGTTCAAATCGGTGTAATCCACACACATACGCCAGGTGCCGTTCTTCTTGAGTACAAGCATCGGGTTAGCCAACCACTCTGGGTGAAAAACTTCCACAATGAACCCGACCGCCAAGAGTCGGGCCACCTCTTCTCCTATGGCCTTGCATCGGTCCTCGTTAAACCGCCAAAGGAACTGCCTGACCGGCTTAAACTTCGGATCAATGTTAAGAGTGTGCTCAGCGAGTTCTCTCGGGACATCCGGCATGTCAGAAGGCTTCCATGCAAAGATGTCCCGATTCTCACGGATGAACTCGATGAGCGCGCTTTCCTATTTTGGATCCAAGTTGGCACTGATGATGAACTGTTTGGATGAGTCGCCTGGCACAACATCAACCAACTTGGTGTCATCAACCGACTTGAACTTCAACACCGATTCATGTTCCGTAGTTGCCTTCTTCAAAGACGTCATGTCCGCAGGCTCATCGTTATCTTTATAAAACTTCAACTCCTCCGTCGCGCAAATAGACTCTGCATAAGAGGCATCACCTTCCTCACATTCCAGGGCTATTTTCCGGCTTCCATGTACTGTAATGGTGCCTTTATAACCCGACATCTTGAGCTGCATATATACATAACACGGCCGAGCCATGAACTTGGCATGAGCCGGCCGTCCAAACAGAGCATTATATGGACTTTTGATCTTAACCACCTCAAAAGTTAACTTCTCAGCCCTGGAAACATATTCATCCTCAAAGGCTACTTCCAGTTCAATCTTACCAACTGGGTATGCCAACTTGCCAGGCACAACACCGTGAAAAATAGTGTTGGATTGCTTAAGACTGTTATCAGTCAACCCCATCCGATGGAACGTCTCATAGTAGAGGATGTTGATGCTACTGCCTCCATCCGTGAGCACTTTAGTGAATTTATATCCACCAACCTGAGGTGCCACTACCAAGGCTAAGTGACCTGGATTATCAACCCGGGGAGGATGATCTTCTCTGCTCCACACAATAGGTTGTTCTGACCACCTCAAATAACGTGGAATCGCCGGCTCAACGGCATTGACAGCCCTCTTATGAAGCTTCTGGTCCCTCTTGCATCAACTAGTGGTAAATACATGGTACTGCCCACTATTCAACTATTTTGGGTTGCTCTGATATCCGGACTGTTGCTGCTGATTACCTTGGCCGGGTTGTGGATTATAGCCTCGCTGGTTACCCGGATGGCCCTGACCGTGAAAACCGCTTCCACCTGAACCGGCGCCCGGGCCATGAAAAGCCGCCTCTGCATGAACCGCCGCCAGGCCAGTGACTTCCATCAAATGTGTTGGAATTTTTAAATGCCTTCATGATTGTACAGTCCTTCCACAGATGGGTGGCTGGCTTCTCCCAGGTGCCGTCTCTTGGACAAGGTTCATTCAATAGTTGCTCGAGGGTGGGACCTGACCCGCCTAACCGAGGGGGTTGCCTACCCTTGCGCTGTTGGTTGTTGCCCTGTGCATTGGTGTTAGCCACAAATTCGTCAGCCTTACGTTTGTTACCTCCTTGGTTTGCCGGGTTATGCTGGTGACCCTTGCCGTTGCCGTTCTTCTTTCCCTTCCCTGTTTTTTCTTCATCAGACACGGGATCCTTGGTACTGTCAGAATCACCATACTTGACCAGAGCCGCCATCAACTGGCCCATGTCATTGCAGTCACGCTTGAGCCGCCCCGGCTTCTGCTTCAAAGGTTCAAAACGGCAATTTTTCACCAACATTAAGACTGCCGAGCCGGCATCCATCTTATCAGATGAATGCATTATCTCCTTGACCCGGCGCACCCAATGGGTTGTGGACTCACCTTCCTCTTTCTTACAATTAGTCAGGTCCACGATTGACATAGGTTGTTTGCATGTGTCCTTGAAGTTCTGAATGAACCAGGCTTTTAATTCCACCCATGAGCCGATGGAATTGGGGGGCAATCCTTTCAACCAAGTGTGAGCCGTTCCATCCAACATCATAGTGAAATACTTAGCCATTGTTGCATCGCTGACTTCCAACAGCTCCATTGCCATCTCATAACTCTCAATTCAGGCCCCAGGCTGCAAGTCGGCCGTGTAATTAGGCACCTTATGAGGCCCCTTGAAGTCTTTGGGCAAGCGCTCATTACGTATAGCTGGCACCAGGCAAGGGACACCTCCTGTTCTTCTGGCTACTCCTGCCTCAATAGAGGTTGCTAGATAAGCCGGAAAAGCCTGATGAGCCGCCTGCTTAGCGGCCAGTTGAACTGCCCGCTCAGCCTCTTGACGGATCCTCTCCTGATCTGCTAAGTTAAGGGCTCTAGCCTGCACCGGCTCATGCCTGCGTGGTTGGTTACGGCGTTGAGCGTTGCTTGACATATCAGCTGAGTCCATATGCCTGCTATAGCTCGGGCTACGGCTCGGGCGAGGGGTTGAATGGATTCTGTCTCGACTGTAAGATTACGCATCCTGCTGTGCCAGAGCCGTCTGAAGAAGTTCCCTCACCCTTCGTGTTTCGATTACTGTCGGAGAGCCGCCTTCCATCGGGAGAGCCGCCAAAGGAGCCGACGCAGCAATGAGGTTTTCCAAAGCATTGGAGAAGTGACCCGGTGGTGTTGGCGCATAATGAGGCGGAGCGGTACTCATACGAGGTGGTTCCATGGCCCGCGGCTGAACCGGCGCTCCGGGTGTCGTGATCTGATTTGCCTCCGGCGGGTTACTTGGACCGGCCTCGGGTGTGTGGAAAAAGTTCCTAGGATCGAGCGTTAGAGGTAGACGTGACTGATTTTTCTGATGCCTTCTCCTCATGACCTCGTTTGACGTGTTCAGATCGACCGAGAGCCGGAAAGTCTCTGATTGAAGCTGCTGAGCACAAGCGTCCAAAGCCACCCGTTCCGCGGCCATCCTGACCTCTTCTGCTGCTAAATTTTCCTTGGCCTGTGCCATCTCTTCGCGTACCCATGCCACCTCCGCGTCGTGCTGAGCTTTATCTGCCGGCTCTACCACGGCAGTCAACAGAGCCGTCAGCTTATCCATGAGGTCCTTTAGCATCTGAGCCGGGGGGAGCGCGGGGTCTCCTGACCCGGCCGCTGCCGACTCGGTGGTTGTTGCTGCTACAGCCGTGGAGTTCTGCCCGGGTTGAGTGCCTGCCATGAATACTCCGGCTCGATTCGGCGGCTCAAAGGGGTCCGGAATACTGTTGGCATCGAAACAGCCCCCAAGCATGCCATCATGCAGCTGCTACAAAGAATTCGTCTCGCCTGTTGATGACGTAGCATCAGAATAGATGGTCGTCTCACCGCCATCCACTGATCCTTCCGAGTATTCACCTCCATGGATGCAACCCACAAAGGCACGCTTTACAGTGGGTCGGGCCCGGGCGGGCCTCACGCGCTGAGCCGTCTCGATGATGTTGGTGCAGACGTCCGACTCAGGGCCCGATTCACCGATCCGGCCAATGAAGACATGAATCCCGTCGAAGGGGACCCGGTACCCTTACTCAATTGAGCCGGCCTCGGGGCCCCAGCCTTTGTCGTCGATGTAGAGCTTGCCGCGATGACTCTTGGTCATCCGGCCCACAACCTATCCCTTGAGCCCTTCGAAGTTGCCCTTCAAGAACTCAAATCCACCGTGCGCTGGCCCCACGGTGGGCGCCAACTGTCATGGAATTGTCACGGCAGATGTCCTAGCGAAAGGACTTAGTCGTAGGGCCATCACAACTAGGAAGCTAAAAGGGGTTAATCGGGACAAAGGACACGAGAGGTTTTATACTAGTTCGGCCCCTTACGATGAAGGTAAAAGCCTACATCTAGTTGTCTCTGGAATTGCTGGGGTTTCGAAGACCAGGGAGCGAATATGCTTGTCCTGGCTTCGAGTTGTTGTCTCCTCCCCTAAGCTGCCGTCGGGTCGTCCCCTTATATACACGGGTTGACACCTGGCGTCCTACAGAGTACCGGCCGGCTTACAAAACGTGTCCGGCTCGGTGACTTCTTTTACATGCCTTTCTTTACAAGTCTTTCCTTACAATGGCGGTTTACAATATTGGGCCTTAAGCTGCCTCTGGGCTTAGGCTTTCTATAAGTCTTAATAAACTATCACCTTGAATGTTACTGGGCTTCTTTTGTAACCCGCCATTGGGGCTGACCTGGCCCCTCCTGGGCGGGTCTTACCTGGTAGATATATTCCCAACATTATCAGTAACAAAGATAGGTGAAGTAGCATAAGCGGGATCATATTTCATTCTAGCATTTAGAGATTTTTGTTTCAGCTTAGCTAAAAGTTTCTTAAGATCACTCCTATCATTGCAAGCAAGAATGTCTCTAGCAGTTTCTTCATCCATAACATAACCCTCAGGAACGACAGGTAATTCATATCTAGGGGGAGAAGCTTCATCATCACTTTCATCAATATTATCAGTTTCAATAATTTCATTCTCTCTAGCCCTAGCATGTTGTTCAGCAAGAAATTCACCAAGTGGCACAGTAGTATCAAGAAGTAGTTTCATCATAAGTATCATGCATAGCAGAAGTGGCATCATCAATAACATGCGACATATCAGAATTAATAGTAGAAGCGGGTTTAGGTGTCGCAAGTTTACTCAAAACAAAAGGTGAATCAAGTGCAGAGCTAGATGGCAGTTCCTTACCTCCCCTCGTAGTTGAGGAAAAAATCTTGGTTCTTTGATCTTTCAAGTTCTTCATAATGATAAGAAGATATAAATCCCAAGTGACTCAAACAATAGAGCTATGCTCCCCAGCAACGGCGCCAGAAAATAGTCTTGATAACCCACAAGTATAGGGGATCGCAACAGTTTTTGAGGGTAGAGTATTCAACCCAAATTTATTGATTCGACAAAAGGGGAGCTAAAGAATATTCTCAAGTATTAGCAGCTGAGTTGTCAATTTAACCACACCTAGATAACTTAATATCTGCAGCAAAGTATTTAGTAGCAAAGTAATATGATAGTAGTGGTAACGGTAGCAAAAGTAATATTTTTGGTATTTGTAGTGATTGTAGCAGTAGCAGCGGAAAAGTAAATAAGCGAAGAACAATATATGAAAAGCTCGTAGGCATTGGATTGGTGATGGAGAATTATGCCGGATGCGATCGATCATGTAGCATTCATAACCTAGGGTAGCACAGAACTAGCTCCAGTTCATCAATGTAATGTAGGCATGTATTCGAAATATAGTCATACGTGCTTATGGAAAAGAACTTGCATGACATCTTTTGTCCTACCCTCCCGTGGCAGCAGGGTCCTATTGGAAACTAAGGGATATTAAGGCCTCCTTTTAATAGGGTACCAGACCAAAGCATTAACACATAGTGAATACATGAACTCCTCAAACTAAGGTCATCACCGATAAGTATCCCCATTATTATCAGTTCGGGGTTAACGGATCATAACACATAATAGGTGACTATAGACTTGCAAGATAGGATCAAGAAATCCCATATATTGATGAAAACATAATAGGTTCAGATCTGAAATCATGGCACTCGGGCCCTAGTGACAAGCATTAAGCATAGCAAAGTCATATCAACATCAATATCAGAACATAGTGGATACTTGTAGGGTAACACAGTAGAAAACAAAAATATTCGGACCTACGCACCAGCCCAGAACCACTATGGAGACTCCATACATGGTTTGAACTTTTTCATTATCGACTCGTAGCGCATCGAGACGTAGAGTCGATGACGATCGGCGGTGCAGATCCCCGCAGCTAGGATTTACAACCTCCCAACCGCGAGGATGTATACCCTCATCTGCCCCTCGAACAGCCCTTCGGGAGGTGGTCAGATAGTTCGCCGGATGGTGTCGCGAAGAGCCCTTCGGGAGGACCTTCGAAAGTTGGACAGTCACTTGGATAGCCCTTCGGGAGGACCTTTGAAACTCGGACGGTCACACGGATAGCCCTTCAGGAGGCACTCTCGAACTAAGACCAAAACTACGATCTCTCTACCGAGTTGCACACATACGGTGTCATCTATAAGGCAGGGCTTCGACGTCTGGAACTAGTTCCTGCCGGAACCTAGACAGCCTTTCGGCTCTACGAAACTATTTTGCTGGGACGGAGAGATAGAGCCAGATCATGCATGGCATTTGTATGAGAGCAAGAGTGTGTCTTTAGTCAGCCCCCTCCCCCCTATTTATAGGCCAACCCCAAGGGTGGCTTCTCCAAGAAGCCAAGGGGATAATACCAAAAGGCCCACAAGGTGGCTTCTCCAAGAAGCCAAGCAAAAAGCACTTTCACTATTCATGACGACATTTTCAGCGTCGGTTCGAACTAAAAATATGTATGTGGGCTTAGAACATTTCCAGTACCCACTACAATAATTTTCAACGCATTCCGAAACAATTCCGGTTTAGTGATTTTCATCTGCGAAAAGCAAACAAGAATGCGTTTTCACTATTCATGAAGACAATTTTTCGCGTCCATTAAATCCGAAAATATTTATGTGGGTCTTAGAATAATTCCAGAACCCACTAAAATGATTTTGGATTTGTTCTGAAACAATTTCATATTAGTGAATTTCATTTGCGGAAAACAACCAAAGCGGTACCGGCAGCTCCGAAACATTTTCTGTTTTTATGCCCAAAAATTCCCAGAAGTTTCTAGAATAATCCTGGCACCCTCCAAGAATTATCAGGCATGTCCCGAAACCAATTTGACTTAATGGTATATCCCGAAACAACTTTTTGGTGTTACAAAACTATTTCGCTATTCTCTCTCCGGAACTCTTCCATTGTCTCCGAAACTTTTTCGGCAAATTTATCTCAGACTCCCTGTCTAGTATTCAGCAAATATATGACCCTTAAGCATGTGACCCTATAGGTTCGGTGAAGTATAGACATGACCAGAACACTTTCTGATCAATGATCAACATCGGAGCCGTGGACACCCATATTGACCCCTATACCCACACGAATGAATATTCGAGTGAACCTCCAGTTGCAGTGAGCTATTCATGTTGCTTCGTGATATGTCACAAACACTCGAGGTGAGATTTATTGCATCCCCGTGGACGAACAATTTGTCCACCATGCAAGTTACCTCGTTATCGGTTTTCGCTCTCTTTTCTCGTTTCCGTGTTCCGGCATCCCTGTGTCAAATCACAGTGTGTCTGGCCAGACGATGATGTATACCGTAACACCGAGAGGGCCCGATAAAATCTCTCCATCGTCGGAAGAGCAAATCCCAATCTTGAGCTATCAAGTTACTTAACACACTTTTCCATGAAGCCTTAAGCCACCGTAATAGCCACCCATTTACGGATGACGTTTAACAAACCTCAAAGTTCATGAAGCAAGTATGAAGAAAATCGATACTCTCATGGTCTAAGGAATTATGCAAACATTAACCATCTCTGGGTTATCAACCATAAACTTGTGACGAATGAATCTAATAGCATAACATCAATCCGGGTCGATTCAACACAAATGTTCTCTTAACATTGTGCCCTCAAAGTTGCTGGCATTGACATGCCCATGATCAGGAAAACAGAACCATCATGCAACACTTGA
This sequence comes from Triticum aestivum, assembly GCF_018294505.1. Classification (NCBI taxonomy): domain Eukaryota; kingdom Viridiplantae; phylum Streptophyta; class Magnoliopsida; order Poales; family Poaceae; genus Triticum; species Triticum aestivum. The sequence goes on along the minus strand of NC_057797.1, from coordinate 340,642,729 downwards.
GCTAGTCTTAGAGGCCAGACTAAGAATACTTCTTACCGTTTATTATTCCACACGTGCATATGAGTCTTCCTCCAAGCCTCGTGTTATTGCAGACTCGAGAACCATAGCAGTTATAGCATGGAACATAAACATAATTATGAACTTGGAGATAAATAATATCATTTATTATTGCCTCTAGGGCATATCTCCTACAAACTCCCACTTGCACTAGAGTCAATAATCTAGTTAATGCTAATGCACTTTACACCTATAGCATACTTGTGTAAAACATGCTTCGCATGTGGTATAGCCTGATGTCGATCGGATCTAACAACTTCAGCTCCATGTGTATCTCTGCATATCCTCGCGTTTTCACGCTTTCACAAAATTAATATTTTGTGCGGACTTGGCTTTGTATATATGTGAATCATTGGTCAAAACCGGATTCCTCAGACTGAGCTATGGAGCAACTGCAATAGTGTCCCATTGACCAAAGCCTTCTTGGAACCATACTAAGTTCATGAATGAACTATATGATTCAACATCTTTCTCTTTGTCGCTTTTAAAGCGGCAACATACTTCGCCTTTGTTATATAATTCGCCATAGTAACTTGTTTGGAACAATTTCCAACTAACTGTGTCACCATATTGTGTGTTACAAAAAACACTAAATTTATATCGAAAATCGCATGGAGAAATGATGAAGATTGTATCGATGTAACCTTTTACAACGAACTCTTCATGATCTCCACTTGCGAGAAAACATGTCATCAGTGCTACTTTAGTACTCAATGATCCTTTTTCACTGTTGTCCCATGATCAGTACTTTTGATCACTTTGGCATCTATACTCGCAACATCTTGGGAGTATTGGAGATATCTAGTTGTTTTACATACCATGGAATACATGATTAATCCAAACACAGGAGTGTGTGGAATCTCCATCATGTATTTTTCTCATCAGTGTTTTGGGACACTGATTCTTGCAAAAACTCTTTCCATGTGACTTTGGCAAGAATCACTCCTTGTCGTTCTTAGTGCTAAACGGTTTTAGCATCTTGTCAATATGTATTTTTGCTCAACCCTATTAGGTAAATCTATCTCCATAGATCATTATGCCTAATATCAAGGCTATTTAGGGCAAGCGCTTCATCGGAAAACTATTTTCAAATGAAGTCCTAATTCGTGTCAAGAAATTTATTTGCAATTAACAATGTGTCGAGCACACAAGGTTTTCAGAAATATTATTATGCTCCCACTTACTTTTTTGAAACCACAAGCATCTTCGTTACTCATTGATGAATTCAAACCCCTTTGACCATTCCATCAAAAATGAAGATTCCAACTCCATTTTGCTCTCTTTTGTCCAGTGCTGGAACTTTGAAGTTTGCATACTTACTAGCATACTCTGGACTGACAAAATACTTTGGATTGTATCACATACAAGTCCTAGGTTGTATTTACATTTCATGGAAATTATTTTGTCATCCATGTTGCATATCTCATGTTTGAAATATGTATTAATTGCTAGTTTAACCCGAACCGACTTTAAGCATTGCTACAGTGAGACAATCTCATTATGGTCAATTCCTTGAACTTGTTATTGCAACAAGTCGAGCTTAATGGATAAAACATTTTTATCCATATCAGTTTATAGTCCCATTACAATCCATTAGTCTCCAAGTCTTTCGGAGGGTTTATCAAGATTTAAATCTTGATTCATTTATGGAAACTATCTCAGATTATATTGGCATTTAGCCAATTCTGGAGTCAAGGCCCATCAACGCTTCCTTATGTATCATCGGTATATTGTTTTCTAACAACATTATCTTGTTTGTGCACCTGAGAGGTTTGCACGAGCTTTGCCTATGTTGTTCAGCTGCAAGTTCGACCGAAGTCCACACATCTCATGTAGAGGCTTCCGTATCAGTCACAATAGGATACTCTGGAATCACTTCCAAGGTTCCTTTCATTTGAACCGATGACGAAGATACTTGTTATCTTGTTGAGTTGCACTGTCCTCGCACTTACCCTCTTGCAAGAACTATTCTCTTTAAAAGCATACCATTTTGTGGCAAAAATCCTTTGCCTCGGTATAGTGGTGGGGGAATACCCAATGACTTGGGATAACTTACAAAGCAGCACTTGTCTGATTTGGAATAGGTTTGTAACCTTTTACACAAGCCCCATATTCCAAATGTTAAGAAAAGATATAACATGGTTGGGCGTACCATACCATGTCATCATTTCAACATACCTTATGAAGCTCTTTTCAGTGTAAAAGCCGTAGTCTCTAAAGCATTACTCTTTAAAATTGATAATGGAAAATTTATTTATTTCATCTTTGATCTTACCATGTCATAAATGGTTTGACTACATCTACACAGACATTCCACTCATAGTGGTGTTTCGGGAGGTGTAAGTTATGAAACTCTTTTCACAACTCATCAGACATTCGCTAAACTTGTAACTCAGATATTCCTTTCTGCAATCAAATTGTAGAAACATAAATTCCTTGTTACAATAACTTCTACTTCATTTTTGAAAACCTTTCGAATGATTTCAAAAGATCCAGACTTACGTCTCATCAAGCAAATATCCATATATCTACTTGAGTCATTTTTGAAGACATATAAATCCACTACTTGCAACAAGATTTATTGAACTACACACATAAAAATGTATGATCACCAATAAGTTTGTTGCTCGTTCCTTATGGCCTGTGAATGTTATTTCAGTCACTTCACTTTTCGGAGGAAAGTTGCAAGTGTCAGATGATTCAAAATCAAACAACTTCAAAATCCATCATAATGGAATTTTTCAACGCGGGCTTCTCCAATGTGACCAAGTGAAGTGCCACACATGTGTGGTATTCTCATATTCTTGCGACATTTAGCGTCAGTGTTATGGATGTATCATTTTACCATCAATATTCAGAACATACATCCCATCTTGGATGGAAGCATGGCCCTTCATGTTATTCATAATACTGAACAACAATTGTTCTTTTATGAACAACCCTTTTGCAATAAACATTGTGCAATGGGCTAGAGTGTAAGAAATTCTAAATTGAATTATGAAAGTAAACACAGAGGTAATGTATTAATATCATTATTCATAACATACATCTCATTCATAATTAAAGTATGGCCCTTAATGTTTATTCATAATACTGAACATAAAAAGTTCTCTTATGAACAACCTTCTTGCAAGATACCTTATGCAAAGGGCTAGAGTGTGAGAAACTCTAAAATGAATTATGAAACAAATACATAGGTAATACACCAATGGAAGGTATAGTAACTTTTACTATATTCCCAGCACGTTTTAAAACCTCATTCCTGGCTAGTCTTTTTAGGCCATAGTAGCTCTTACATTGATTCGCAACAGAATGCAATCGAGCGGGTATCTTTTTTATTAACTCACAATACCCAAGGATTAGTGATTAACATGTTTAAGCATAATTCCCAAGAACTATATCTTTGACCAGCCTTCTATACATCAAAAACTTGTATGACATTCATACATGAGCTGGATATTCCGGTCGTCTTTCTTTCTGCCTTTATACTTCTAATAGTTTAACTTTTAGTATTTCTCCTACTCGCAAAATAAGCACCCAACTTAAGAGTGACGTTAGCCCCGGACTTCCTAGGCGTGTAAGTCATACTAACACCCTTTGGACACATCCTTTCTCTTTAAGTTGTTGTTTTATTCACCTTTCATCATATGATAGGCATTCTTCTGGATCCCTCTCTTATCAGTCTAATGCATAGTAGACACTTTACTAATAATTTGCAAACAAACATTGCTTTGGATATTTTATATCTTTCAGCCTTTGTTTGTATCTGAAAATTAATGTTCAGTTCCATGAATATCACATAACTATCCCAAACTTTCAAAGTTCAAGTTTCATGGAAGCAAACATATTGCACTTGACCTCAATGGAATTCTAGCTTTTGGATCGAAGGACGAGAGTCTCATCATCCATTGCATCTAGCGGGAGTATACGGAAGGCATGCGATAGGACAAAGTCCTTCTCGGCACTTTTGAGGACAATCCTCACATTACGTTACCAATCGTGAAGTTTTAACCAGATATTTAATAGCTATTCAATTTTAACAAGGAAGGTGGAAACGCGAGCCATTATTCTACAACTATTTTGCAGGTAACACTGAGAAAGTGTTCATAATTAATTGCACTAAGAATTAAACGAGTTAATTCTATAGTGCGCTCCCACTCAAATCAATATCTCTCAAAATTGATTATGAGTGATACAAGACCCACATTTCAATTCAACGCCATTGATGTGGACATCACTGATGATGAGAATTTCAATTGGTAGGCAAACTTGCTGATCACATCTCCATGTGACTCTTGTTCATCTTTCGATGGGTGTGTTCCGAGCTCAGGACGATCCTACCTGAATATCAAAGACAACCAAGTGATCTTGCTACGAGGTCTGACCTCACCCGCCTCATTCCTCTCCATTCGTTCGTACCCATGTGGACATGGCGCACCCTGAAAAGATACGAATTACAGACGGTGCTACACTTGGGTGAACACTAACTACTTTGATATTTTCAAGTGAGAGATCACCCTAATAAAAAGCGACTACCGCACAATCAAGAAGGGTGCATCATAAGGGTTAAACATCTCACGCAGTTCATAATAGCATGATATGGTATAGCCCTTTCTGACGGAGAAGTATTTCATTTCTTCGTGTTCGTCATTCGCGTCGGTGTTCACCTTCGTGAAGATTGCCACCACCTTGTCGATGCACCAGATAATACTGCTATCTCCATAGTGTATAAAATTAATGCATTCCTTAAGGTTGACACGCAGGTCATTAAAGTGCAATCATATGGCTCCAGCCATCATGCCGAATCATGACACGTAGGTCATGTTAATAACATTATATAGTCATCTCATACATAATAAAATTATTATGAGCACTGCTATACCACATCACATGCACATGCAAACCCTCCTGTAAAACCAAGTTAGACTTTCTAACCGGTTCATGCAAAAACTTGTTTTTCGTGGCTTCTAAGGTTTCGAAACAAACCGAAGCTACTAACGTCCATCATCAAGCATGATAATTCAAGTCGCTTGATTAACTTTGCAAGGTGTATGAAGCACGAGATAATAAAATCTCGAACCCCATACTAAACTTCGTCATACGCATGACCCCGTGCAGATCATATCTGCATTGCCCTTTTGTCCGCGAAATTTCATCTTTCTTTCTAACTATGGTGGATTTCAATGAACTGTTAGCACTTCGTTGATCAATCAGGAAAATTATTTGTAGTAGATGAGTAACCTGCATCTATGCATAGCACGGCCCATCATGCCACTGTAGGGTAACGCAACAGAAAACAAAAAAATTCGGACCTACGCACCAGCCCAGGACCACTATGGAGACTGCATACATGGTTTGATCTTTTTCGTTACTGACTCGTAGCGCAGCGGGAAGTAGAGTCGATGGCGATCGGCGGTGCAGATCCCCGCAGCTAGGATTTACAACCTCCCAACCGCGAGGATGTATACCCTCATCTGCCCCTCGGACAGCCCTTTGGGAGGTGGTCGGACAGTCCACCAGACCGTGTCGCGAACAACCCTTTGGGAGGACCTTCGAAAGTCGGACAGTCACTTGGACAGCCCTTCAGGAGGACCTTTAAAACTCGGACGGTCACACAGACAGCCCTTCGGGAGGCACTCTCGAACTAAGACCGAAACTACAATCTCTCTACAGAGTTGCACACATACGGTGTCATCTATCCGGCAGGGCTTCGCCGTCCAGAACTAGTTCCTGTCGGAACCCAGACAACCTTTTGGCTCTACGAAACTATTTCGCTGGGAGGGAGAGAGAGCCAGATCATGCATGGCATTTGTATGAGAGCAAGCGTGTGTCTTTAGGCAGCCCCACCACCCATATTTATAGGCCAAGCCCAAGGGTGGCTTCTCCAAGAAGCCAAGGGGATAATACCAAAAGGCCCTCAAGGTGGCTTCTCCAAGAAGCCAAGCAAAAAGCACTTTCACTATTCATGACGACATTTTTCAGCGTCAGTTCGAACTGAAAATATTTATGTGGGCTCAGAACATTTTCAGTACTCACTAAAATAATTTTCAACGTGTTCTGAAACAATTCTGGTTTAGTGATTTTCATCTGCGAAAAGCAAACAAGAATGCATTTTCACTATTCACGAAGACAATTTTTTGTATCCATTAAATCCGAAAATATTTCTGTGGGTCTTAGAATAATTCCAGTACCCACTAAAATGATCTTGGATTCGTTCTGAAACAATTTCAGATTAGTGAATTTCATCTGCGAAAAACAACCAAAGCGGCACCGGCAACCAAAGCGAAAAACAACCAAAGTGGTATATCCTGAAACAACTTTTAGGTGTTACGGGACTATTTCGCTATTCTCTCTCCGGAACTCTTCGATTGTCTCTGAAACTTTTTCAGCAAATTTCTCTCAGACTCCCTGTCTAGTATTCAGCAAATAGATGACCCTTAAGCGTGTGACCCTATAGGTTCGGTCACGCATAGACATGACCGGAACACTTTCTGATCAATGATCAACATCGGAGCCGTGGACACCCATATTGACCCCTATACCCACACGAATGAATATTCGAGTGAACCTCCAGTTGCAGTGAGCTATTCCTATTGCTTCATGATATGTCACAAACACCCAAACTGATATCTATTGCATCCCCGTGGACGAACAATTTGTCCACCATGCAAGTTACCTCGTTACCGGTTTTGCTCTCTTTTCTTGTTTCCGTGTTCCGGCATCCCTATGATCAAATCACACTATGTCTGGCGAGACGATGATGGATACCGTAACACCGAGAGGGCCCGAGAGTATCTCTCCATCGTCGGAGGAGGAAATACCAATCTTGAGCTATCAAGTTACATGACACACTTTTCCATGAACCCGTAAGCCACCGTAATAGCCACCCATTTACGGATGACGTTTAACAAACCCAAATTCATGAAGCAAGTATGAAGAATCTCGATACTCTCATGGTCTAAGGAATTATGCGAACGTTAACCATCTCTGTGTTATCAACCATAAACTTGTGACGAATGAATCTCATAGCATAACATCAATCTGGGTTGATTCAACACAAATGTTCTCTTAACATTGTGCCCTCAAAGTTGATGGCATTGACATGCCCATAATCAGGAAAACAGAACCATCATACAACACTTGAGCTAGTCTTAGAGGCCATAGTAAGAATACTTCTTACTGTTTATTATTCCACACGTGCATATGAGTCTTCCTCCAAGCCTCGTGTTATTGCAGACTCGAGAACCATAACAGTTATAGCATGGAACATAAACATAATTATGAACTTGGAGATAAATAATATCATTTATTATTGCCTCTAGGGCATATCTCCTACAATACTAGGGATCAAACCCTAACAAAACTAACTCGATTACATGATAAATCTCATCCAACCCATCTTCGTCCAGCAAGCCTATTATGGAATTACTCACGCACGACGGTGAGCATCATGAAATTGGTGATGGAGGAACATTGATGATGACGATGGCGACGGATTCCCCTCTCTGGAGCCTCGAACGGACTCCATATCAGCCCTCCCGAGAGAGTTTAGGCCTTGGCGGCGGCTCCCTATTGTAAAACGCGATGAATCCTTCTCTTTGTTTTTTTCTCCCCGAAAGTGAATATGTGGAGTCGAGGTTGATGTCGGTGGAGCGTCAAGGGGCCCATGAGGCATGGGGCGCGCCCAGGGGCATAGGGCGCGCCCCCAACCTCGTGGACAGGTAGTGGGCCCCCTGACGTGGATCTTTCTTCCAATATTTTTTATATATTCCAAAATAATTCTCCGTTGATTTTTAGGTCATTTCGAGAACTTTTATTTCTGCACAAAAATAACACCATGGCAATTCTGCTAAAAATAACGTCAGTCCGGGTTAGTTCCATTCAAATCATGCAAGTTAGAGTCCAAAACAAGGGCAAAAGTGTTTGGAAAAGTAGGTACGACGGAGACATATCACCACCTTAAGTTTCCCTTGGTTAGTATCTCTCACAACTCGCATGATTCTCACATACCAATCCCCGTCTATGAGCATGGCTAAGCAATATGAGCACGACATATATTCCCGGGGTGATCAAAGGTATTAGGTTCCTACCTCATCAACTACATAGCAATAACCACATGTTCCCAATCCTACTCATGCAATGTTTGAGGGTGTAACTAATGCATAAGAGCTGGGTAATAAAGGGTATGATCAAAGTGTAACTTGCCTTGTTGATGATCGAAAAACCCTAGAGATTCGTAGTAGCAAGCTTCGCACTCCGGAAAATCTATTGTAGACAAACAATAGCATACATAAGCACTCAAGCATGAAGATGCAAAGAAAACCTAAGAAAAAGATCTTAACAGAAAGGTTAGGTCGAGAACTTCGATATGCAAAAAGAATCAATCAAATCGGAAATATGAAACTCAAGTTACGATCAAAAGAAGTTCAAATTCAAATATGTTTGAAACCAAATTTTAATATTTCAAAAACATGTTTAAGTTGGTTATCTGGACAGAGGGGATCATAACAAAGAATTTCGCGTTGGTTTCAATGGATTAGGATAAACGAGAAAAAGGTTACGAGGGTTTAAAGATCAGGGGCTAATCTGTGCAGAAAAAAATATTTACGGATGGGTTCCTGGCCGAAAATAAACAGAAAAAATCTATCGGACGAATGTCCGCTATGAGAGATTTAACGAACGAAACCGATCATTAATAGATCTAAACAAACAAACGTTCACTGGATAGATCGAATCGAAAAAACCCGAAGCGAACCGAAACAAAAATCGAACCGTAAAAGAAAACCGGCAAATTAGGGACGGTTTATTACCAGATCGAAAAAATAGGCGGGTCGGTTCGGCGGATCAGGCGGTGGGCGGCTTCAGCAGCGGCGGGCTCCGGCGACGGGCGGCTGGAGGCGCATTGCGGCAGCGGCGGTAGCGAGGCGAGCGGCGGCGCGGCTCGGTGCTGTGGCGGCGGGTGCGAGAGGAGGCGGTGGCTGGCGGTGGTGGTGGGGAGAGGAAGCGGCGGGGGCGGCGGTTTATAAAGGCAGGGGGCGTCGGCTTGCGCGAGGGGGCGGCCGGCTGGGCTTCGGACTAGAAGTTTTTTTTCAACATTTTATGAAAATACGAAAAATAGGAAAAACCTAATAATTTTTTTTAAAAAAATTCCTGAAAAATTCACACAATTACCTCCTAATTAAATGGGCTAGGTGAACATTTTTCTCGACCTAAATGCCTAAAAATAAAATAATTTTTTGCACTAACAAAAATTATTAAACACGTAAATAAAATATATATTTATTCAAAAATAAACTTCCAACATTTCTTTACTATTTTTGTAGATGTCATATTATCTTCTCTCATTATATTATTTATTTGAAATTATTGGAAAAATATGTTGAATAAATAATTTTTGATCTGATTTGCCAATTTTTGAAAATTCAAAAATGGGTTTTTGAGAAAACCTGCAACTCTCTCAATTGCTCCTTGAGTTGCTTAAGGTTTCTAGGATCAAAATTCAAATAAAATAGAATTCCAAAATTGATGCGGAGCATCCTATGGACATCACCATGTCAAGAGTCCGTTTGGCAAGTGATACGTGCGACATCTACTTCACATACATAAAGGTGAATCATCTCCTTTACACGTGCTCACTTGACCCCTTCGAGGATGGTATACTACTTGACACTTCTCCCGTGTGCATGCATAGGTATTGTCGGAGCTTCACGGATGTTGAGGAGGAGTGCAAGTGCCAAGGAACAACTACACCATCCGCGAGGGAAGCATGGAAGCAACGACGGAAGAAGACGGAGAACAGCTCCCAAGCCTCGGACATCCGGCCTCGCCAGCCCGGACATCCGGCGTTCCCGAGCCCCCGGACATCTGGCTCCCAGCCCGGAAATCTGGCCCCTCCGAACCCGAGAGAAACAAGTGCCACCACTCCAGCCCGGACATCCGGCCTCCCCAACCCGGACATCCGGCATCGCCTGAAAGCCCGGGCATCCGGCCCGACCGGCCCGGACATCCAGCCTCCCCTGTCTGCGCATAGTGAAGGGCCGAGGCCTGTGTATCCCTTCTCCCCCCTAGACTATATATACTCCACCTCGTCCAACTTTCTAGGGTTAGCATTGGATTAGCTCATTTTAGAGATAGAGCATTGCTCATCCACATCGGATCTACTCCACGAGAGAGACCGCGGCCTCTACGGAGAAGATCCCTTTGGATTCAAGACCTCCTTTTGGAGAAGAACTTCAAGACCTCCTCACGGAGAAGATGGGTTATCGTGTATCGTCCCTAGTTGATTGCGGATCGTGTATCTTACTTTATGTACTCGAGGATCTAGCACATGTGTGACTATTTCTTGTTGGTTGAGTGATTCTCTCGTGTTTCCCCTCGTGATTTCCCTCGTTTTCCCCTCGTGTTCCTCGTGTTCTTCGCGAGATCCGCTACTTTCGTGAAATATTGGGAGATTAGGGTTCTACCCTACATCATATTGGATCAAAGCAAGGTTGATCACGAATTTGGAGCCCCTACCCCTCTTTTTCTATCCTTGTGTTTGCTTGATTTCGTCCTAAATTCGAAAATCCCCACCAAAAATAGCCCCAATTTTTTTTGTGATTTGTTGGTTTGACGAAGTTTTTTTGGATTTGATCCATGGATTTGCTTCGTTTCAAGTGGATCTAGCATATCCTCACTTTTCCCCACTTTCCATCCACAAAATCTCTCCAATTTTGCCTTTGGAATCATCCATTTCCGCCCCCAATTTGAAAATTTCCGCCCCAAACGAGATCTAGAATCGTCGGGCCGGACATCCGGGCCAAAGGCCGGACATCCAGGCCAAAGGCCGGACATCCGGGCCCCAAGCCGGACATCCGGCTCCTAGAGCACTAAATCTGCTCGGTTCTGGACAGACAGCCCCAGAAATCCAGGCTCCACCCCGGACATCCGGCCCCTGTACATTTCAGCTTCCCGTTTCACCGTTTTGTCCATAACTAATTCATCTGGAGTCCATTTTTGACATTCTTTAGCTCGTTGGAAATCTCTTGACATCTCCCTTCCAACAAAAATACTACCATAACCATTTGACTCCATCAAAGTTTTGGAAGTTTGGCATCTTTTCCTAGGGCTTCCACCATAACCTCCGCATAACCACCACCGACTTCTGCAACCTAACCAATTTTGTTCCTTATAGCATTTGTGGTTGCTTGAGCAGTGATTCGAGTCTCCTAAGGTGTTTAGGCTACTTAGGGACGATTGCTTCTTCATCAACCACCACCACCACCATAACTTCCGCATAGCCCACCATACACTTCCACCACCCCGACTTAACCCAATTTTGTTTGTGTTGTGAGTTTTGTCTCCTAAGGTGTTTAGGCTACTTAGGGACCGTACTTCCAACTCCTACACCGTGTATAGCCAACCTTACCCTCCACTTCCGCATAGACTACTAGTATAACCCATCATTGCACTTCCACAAAACCACCACCGCATTCCCGCTACCACCATTTGACATTTGACATTTGAGATTTTGATTTGTGGTTTTTCTGTTTCCTAAGGTGTTTCGGCTAGTTAGGGACGAGTCTCCATCATCTTGGTATCTCCATCAAGATCACTGCCACTCATCATCGACACGGACGGTAACCTCCATATCATCTTGGTATCGTGGTATCCCTCCATTGTATATTCCCTTGCCATTGCATTGATATCCCCTAGCCCATTTAGCGTCACTTGCCTATCGAGACTAGCCATTTGAGTATTGCCGGCAACGTTCTTGTGCACATTAGTGATCTACATCAAACATTGCATACATACCATATCATATTGGTATCATACCATCTCGTGTGCCTCAAGTTTGTTCCCGCATATACACAATCGCTATCTTGGTTTGTGCATTTCGCAAAGTGGCCATATACAAAAAAATAATACGCTTTTAAGAAAAAGAGAAAGAGAAAAGAATCTTGTAAGCAAGTGACATAGCATCATACCCCATTGCATATAAGATTGTCATATCTGATCATCTTGGATCATAACACTGGGAGCCATACATAAATAGCACACTTGGGATAGAAAGTTCATACATTTCACATCTTATAGGTTGTGCACAAGTGTTGTATCCGCCTATAGAGCAATCGTGCTAGCGTCTCTCTTGAGTTGTGCAACATGAGTGTTTCCGTGGATTCCACATTTTGTGCTCATCCTTGGTTGCACGGCCCCATTTATCTATCCGTGTGTGCATTCCCATGTGCCACCCATATTGCTATTGGTCTACTTGTTTCACTTGCGAATTTGTGAATCTCTTTCAACATTATTGACTCTTGATAACATTTTGCATAAAAAATTTGTGCCACTATCCTCACTGAGCTCCACCATAAGCCTTATTCGTGTAGGTGTGAGAAACCAACAAGAATTGGTACCAATTGTGCTATTTCCTTGTCCACATTGGAGTGATCATTGATCCACTTTCAACTTCGGTCAAGGTACATTTGGTATTCGTTCTTCTCTTTCTCCCACTCATATTTGCTCGAGTCTTGTGATGGATAGGCAAGGCATTTCATCTTCGGTCTACAACAACAACAACGAGTTCGATGCCATGCAAAACTCCACCGACGCCAAGATGTAAGCTCAAATGGAGGAGATCAAAGCCCTCATCAAGTCCTACAAGCGATCTTCCTCATCTTCGAGAAGACGCTCAAGAGCACATGCCTCCGAGCTACCATCTCCGGCAAGGTCACATCGGCATCGACACCATCACCACCACGAACGTGAAGGTCACGAGCTCAACACCAACAACCGCTCAACGACTTCACCATCTCCCTTGGCATCTTCGCCAAGCGACTTCAAGGCATCTTCGCCTACGGACATACAACATCTTCGCCCACAAGCACCTCAAGAGAAGCTCCCCAAGCTCAAGTCCATGACTTCCACGAGCTACTACGACCTTGACATCGACCATGAGATTCCTTTCTATGGGACTCTCGAACCCGAGGAGTATCTCGAGTGGGAGAATTTGATGGACGACTACCTCAAGCTACATCAAGTTCCTCCCGAAGATCAAGTGAAGTGCGCCACAAGGAATTTCCACGACTACGCGTCCACATGGTGGCTTCACGCATCTTCGGAGACCTACAACATGAGTTGGCCCAAGACGAAGAGAGCTTTAAGGCGAGAGTTCGTGCCCCCAACCTACATGGAACAACTTCAACGTGTATTGGAGAACACCATCCAAGGATCCAAGTCCATCGACGAGTACTTCAAGGAGATGAAGATTGCCTTGCGACGAGCCGGCGTGGACGACCCCATTTCGATGAAGTTCCACTTCGTGATGGGATTACACAACATCTCCAAGTCGATCTTCCTCGACAACTACAAGTCCCTCGACGACAACTACAATGGTGCTCTCAAGGCGGAACAAGAACTCATGAAGGCCAAGGCTTCTCGACCCCAAGCACACTTCTCAAAGACCAAGCTCCAAGAAGACGAGCATGAGGATAGTACCACCAAGATGTCCAAGCCCTACGAGCTCCAAGACGATGCTCCCAAGTTCGACTTCACCGCCATCCCTCTTGGTGGCATTGATGATGCTGAGTCTACTTTGACTCTTTTTCAAGATGATGCGGCGACAAGTACGACTACGAAGACCCTCAAGGACCAAGCTTTGGAGGCAAGGTGGCGAGCAAGGATGATGCTTCCATCTTAAGAGGCGAGAGTGATGATGTGCCATCTTCGGCCTTGATCCATGGCGATGACAACGAGATGGTTGAGCATGTGATTTTCCCTTCGACCACGGCGACGTTTGATGACTTGAGTGACTTGTGCCACCATATTGAGAGTGAGAGTGACTTCAACTAGCCCCATATATGTGTTGCCACAATTCCCATGTGAGGAGAGCCACAACCCCCACCACTTGAGTGAGATGAGTGACTTCACCATATGTGAATTTGAGTGCACCTATTTGGAGGGAGTGAGTGAACCACCACATAGAGAGAGTGAGATAGTCGATAGGTCATCTGAGGCCACATTCAACACTAACAACTTGACCTCTACCTCTATTGTGTCTTCGCATTTGGTACTAGGTCCCATATATGATGACGAGCCGATTCACGACGACTTCGTCCTCCCTTTGGAGAAGATGATGGCCACGGTGGAATATGATGCACCCCCACATGGTTCCATCAAGATGAACATGACCACCACTTGGTCTTTCCCACCTCACCTACAACACATGAGTGGAATGACAAAGGAAACATAGGTGAAGGTGATGCTCTAGTCCCACTAGTGGACATTCATGACATTTATTGCTTGCATGATGTTGTGATGAGGACATGACTACCTTGGATACGACCAAAAATATTGCATACATGCATATTTGTCAAGTGATTTCTAATGCAAGCTATTCAATAATCTATTTATGTTATCCAGAACAAAAATACTTCACACACTTTTGTGTTTTGTCTAATTGCAGGTGTATGGGACATTTGTACAATCCACATATGAAGATAAGGGAAAATGAGAAGTTTAGGTTGTGTTCAAAAAGTCCTCTCACGTCACTTTTGGGCCAAGAGAAGATAGAGTCCAAGTCTCTCACATTCTGGATTCAGATTCGGACTGCACAGACATACCTGACTCAAAACACCAACAACTTTTTCATAAGGACTCCGAATTGGGTGATTCTTTTTTTGTTGGAAGCTAGATTTCGTGCTCTTTCCAACCCAATTGGATTCACCTTCAAATTCTTCCGGAGCATTGAGTTACGGATGAAACAATCTGACGTTGCAGCAGAATCCGAGTCAAACTACAAGCCCAAAGGTGTTGCATCACCTCCACTTGGGCCCATGAGCCTTGTACGACCTAGGGTTAGTTTTAGGATGCCTTGGGACGTCCTCCCACCTCCTTGGCCGCCACCCCTTGCTCCTATATAAGTAGATCCATCTAGTAGCTTTTTCCTTGGGATTTGTTTAGTTAAAAGTTAGCCATTGCAACTTTGTGTACTTCATTTGTGTCCAACGACCAGACCAAGACCGCTTCCGGATCCCCACCATTATCAATACTTCATATATATTTGCAATATTCAGATTGCTTTATCATATTCTTGCTCGTTCTTCGATTGCTAGCAGGAATAGACCTTCGTGGTCAGGCTGACCGCGCTTCCAGCATCGTCAGTAACCTCAGGAGATTGGTTTAGCGATTGCTAAGGCGCAACGTCTTGCACGTTTGTAGTCGGATTGTCAAAGTCGTCTCCACCAAATCGATAGTTATTATGTCATCGAAAGATCGGGACCCTCGCCTCTATCAAGTGGTATCAGAGCCTTTGCAATTTTCTTTTCATGAACACAGCTTATTTCAGTTTTTTAGGATAGTTTTCGAATTTTTTGACTCCTCATATCAACTCGGAATTGAGTTATTCCTTTTGTGTTTGAAAGCTTGATTCAATACCATTCTTGAAAAAAAAATCAAAAAAATCGGCACAAACTTTTGCAGAGGAAAGTTGGAGACAAAGTTGTTGATATATCCTGCTTGGCTGTTGTTTCACATCATTATCTTTACTGCCGTTGTGATCTTCACTTATATCTTGCTGTCCAGAGCTACTTAGTATCCTTCATTGATGCTAGTTGTGCTACGACGTGACCTCATTAGTGTTCTAGGCTCGCGTCTCTAGTTCGGTCTAGCCTAGGACCAGCACAGTACCGTCGTTGAGCGTTTATTCAACATTGCATCTCTGAATTGATTATTGCTAATCTTTTGCTACCATATATAGCCAACCCAGCTCCACATATTTCTACACCGTGTATACGCACATTCCCCTGGCAATCGCTTTACAGAATCTTCGGAGTTATTTGACACCGCTGGTTGCCTGTCACCACCTGCTGCTTGGTAAGAACTTGTAAGATATTGATATTTGCTTTACTATGAGCGCTTTCCCACCACACCCTAGTAGTTCATAGGAACATTATTCTTGAATTTTGTTTCTTGTTTCTACTAATCATGACAGGTTCCGAAGATAGAAGTTCTTGGACGACGGACACATCTTCACCATCACGAGAGTTGGGACAACACACACAAGCACATGGTCAGGTTATCTTTTTACCGTCATTTGAGGGTAGATTTAATCCTACTACTTATCTAGCTTGGGAGCTTGAAGTAGAACAAGTTTTTAGTCACCATGACTTTTCTGAACTTGAGCGAGTGCGAGCAGCCACTAGAGCATTTACTGATTTTGCTTCTGTTTGGTGGAGTGTACATTGTAAGAAAAACAATGATAACCAACCCACAACTTGGAAAGTTTTGAAAGCTGTAATGAGACAACAATTTTTTCCTCCTTATTATCATCGTGAATTGCTTCGCAAATTTGAACAATTTAAACAAGGCAACAACACTGATCATGCTTACTACCAAGAGTTCAAATCTTATATGCATCATTGTGACATAGAAGAATCTGAGAATGATACAATGAATAGATTTTTTGGTGGTTTGAACCATGATATTCAGGCAAGATTTCAATATATTCCTCGTTGCATTACTGGTTTGTATGTCCGTGCTTGTACCTTTGAGAGACAGATACATGAGGATGCATTAGGTGACTACAACAACTACTATTCCAGTTCATGTTCACCACCGCCGGTGGGTTCCTCCATCATTGCACCTCGGATTATGAGCGCGGCATCATCTCAAGGGTATGGTACATTGTCAACATCCGTACCTACATCAGCTACATCTTTGCCACAAGGTAACTGTAACGCCCTCGATGCGGCTATAGCTCCCACGTGTCGAGGCACGACTTAGAGGCATAACCGCATTGAAAGCAATGTCGCAAGTCAGGCAATCATTACAACATCCCATGTAATACATAATAAAAGGGGGAGATAACATAGTTGGCTTACACTCGCCACGTCACATCAGAGTGTATAAATAACATCCATCAAACAAACACTCATGGCCCGACTACGGCGCCAAAATAGAAAAGACCCCCAACATGCGACAAGGTCCTGAATCGATAACCCCAACTAGGCACCACTACTGATCATCCGGAAAAGACACGTAGTATCGCTGAGAGTCCTCGTCGAACTCCCACTGGAGCTCGTAATCGTCAACTGGAGCAGAAACACCTGGACCTGCATCTGGAGTTGTAGTATCTGTGAGCCACAGGGACTCAGCAATCTCACACCCACGCGATCAAAACTATTTAAGCTCATAGGAATGGATAAGGCCAATATATGTGGAGCTGTAGCAAGCGACTAGCATATGTGGTGGCTAACTTATACGCAAAAGAGAGCGAGAAGAGAAGGCGAAG
Organism: Triticum aestivum; assembly: GCF_018294505.1. Lineage (NCBI taxonomy): Eukaryota > Viridiplantae > Streptophyta > Magnoliopsida > Poales > Poaceae > Triticum > Triticum aestivum. The sequence continues at coordinate 340,625,403 of NC_057797.1, read as the reverse complement.
CACGAGCGAGAAGCTAAAAGAACATCCTGCGCAAGCATAACTCCAACACCGTGTCCACTTCCCGGACTCCGCCGAGAAGGGGCCATCACGGTAACACACACGGTTGATTCATTTTAATTAAGTTTAGTTCAAGTCATCTACAACCGGACATTAACAAATTCCCATCTGCCCATAACCGCGGGCACGGCTTTCGAAAGTTCAATCCCTGCAGGGGAGTCCCAACTTAGCCCATGACAAGCTCTCACGGTCAACGAAGGAATAGACCTCCACCCGGGACACACCGATCAGACTCGGTAACCCGGTACAACAAGACATTTCGACAGGTTAAAACAAGTCCAGCAACACCGCCCGAATGTGCCGACAAATCCCGATAGGAGCTGCACATATCTCTTTCTCAGGGCACACTCAGATGAGACTAGCTACGAGTAAAACCAACCATCAAGTTTCCCCGAGGTGGCCCCGCAGGCAGCTCAGTTCGGACCAACACTCAGAGGGAGCACTGGCCCAAGGGGGGCTAAAATACGATGACCCTCGGGCTCCGGAAACCCAAGGGAAAAAGAGGCTAGGTGGCAAATGGTAAAACCAATGTTGGGCATTGCTGGAAAAGCTTTAATCAAGGCGAACTATCAAGGGGTTCCCATTATAGCCCAACCGTGTAAGGGACGCAACAATCCGGGAACATAACACCGATATGACGAAAACTAGGGCGGCAAGAGTGGAACAAAACACTAGGCGAGAGGCCGAGCCTTCCACCCTTTACCAAGTATATAGATGCATTAAGATAACATAGCAATATAATGATATCCCGACAAGTAAATAAATGTTCCAACAAGGAACGGCTCCAATCTTCACCTGCAACTAACAACGCTATAAGAAGGGCTGAGCAAGGCGGTAACATAGCCAATCAACGGTTTGCTAGGACAAGGTGGGTTAGAGGTTCAACATGGCAATTGGGAGGCTGACAAGCAAAAGGTAGGCATCGTAGCATTGGCAAAGCAAAAGAGCGAGCAAACTAGCATAGCAAAGATAGTAGTGATTTCGAGGGTATGATCATCTTGCCTGCACAGTTGTCAGAGTTGACTGGATCCTCACAAGCAAACTCAACGGGCTCCTCGGTAGCGAACTCGTCTCCCGGCTCTACCCAACAAGACAAACAAGAAACAAGGATACAATCAACCACGGGCAAGACCAAGCAATATGATGAAATGACGATATGCTATGCGGGATGCGATGCGGGATGCAAAATGCAAGATATGACAGGAAATGCATGAACCTGGCATCAACTTGGAAAACCAAGTGTGCCACTGGATAGAGGGGATGAAATCGCTTGAAAACGATATAAAGATCATTGGAATCGGAGTTACGGTTTAGAAATGGCAAGCGTTTTAAGATATGACACCGGTCTGCGATTTACAGCAAGTAGGCATCTAAATGCAACGAAATGAACATGCTACACCACCAAACATGAAAACAAAATATATGGAAGTGATGTACACAAGATGGTTGACAAAACACTAGCACTGAGCCATAGGCAAATTCATCCATTAAGAGGTTCAAACAAGCATGGCTAAAACGCAAATGCAAAACAGATTTCAGACTTAGTGAAAACAAATTAACACTAGTCTGAAATTTCAGATCACGATGCTCTCTTCGGAGCAGCAAAACAACATGATAGAAAACCTGAACATGACAAGTAAGAACATGGCATGGAGCTACTCAACCAGCTTAATAAAACACCCAAAGTGACCTGGGGCCAAAAGTGTTCACAAAATACTCTACCGAGCTCACGAACATCGCTCGAACACAATCAGTTTTCAGACTTAGTGAAAACTGAGACATGCTGAAATTTAACTCACGAAGGCATGCAAACGAGCTCGATGCACTCACTACGGTGCAAGTCATGGCAAGGAAAGCATATAACCAGCAAGAAGGCACAAAGTGCTAGCTACACATGGCAAGAACAAAGGCATAGCATGCAAGGAACACTAACGGGAGCATCGGCTAAATCGCAAACGAGTTGACGATCTGCCCAGATTAACAACGAAGCAAAAGTTGAGCTCGATTGAGTCAACCTAGAGCACTCCACAAATGCCAACAAAGACATGGATGGATAGAGCATAACATAAATATCAAAACTCCCTTACTGATCATCCTCAAAAGAGGCACGGATCTCTAGGAAACAAGCTGGACATATGGCATCATGAACTAAAATATCCCAGACTTTGTGAAAATCACTAAGTCCCTGAAATCTGCAATCTCAGGTACCCTACTTCGTAAGCTTGCACAAGACAACACACACATCCTAAAAATGCATGGGTGGCACCTCTGGAAAGAAGACAAAATGCTTCACAAATCATCCCAAAGGGGCACAGGCATATCATGCACGAATTAAATATAGCAAAAATGACAAAAGTGCATGATGAACTAACGGATCTGCAGTTTAACTCACGAAGCCTCCTTCTAACAGCATTTTGGGTATCAAGATGACCTCAAATGCAAATGATGCAATGGAATGAAATGATGTACATGTCGAGGCGAAGATTTTG